>NC_090651.1:252217908-252562139 GCF_040937935.1 Hyperolius riggenbachi
GTGATTCTTGGTATGCCATGGCTACAACAACATTCCCCTCAGATTGACTGGAGTTCTGGTCAGCTATTAAGCTGGTCTTCTCACTGTCATCATCATTGTCTGGAGAAAGTTGCTGTTTGTGCCACCAAGGTTCAGATGGAAGGGTTGCCCGCACATTATAATGATTTCCTTGACGTCTTTTGTCCCAAAGCTGCAGATAAACTTCCGCCACATAGAAGTTTGACTGTGCTATTGAGTTGAGGTCAGGTTGTATGCCCCCTAGAGGCCATTTGTATAACCTGTCTGGCCCTGAGAAACTTGCTATGCAGGAGTACATTAAAGAAAATTTGGCTAAAGGGTTTATACGTCCTTTACAGTCTTCGGCTGGAGCGGGTTTCTTTTTTGTGCAAAAGAAGGACGGTGGCCTTCGGCCATGTATTGATTACAGAGGGTTGAACAAAATTACTGTAAAGAATCATTATCCACTCCCTTTGATAGATGATTTGTTTTCCCAGGTTACTAATGCCAGTATCTTCTCCAAACTTGATCTCAGAGGGGCATACAACCTGGTCCGCATAAGGGAGGGTGATGAATGGAAGACGGCGTTCAACACACCCGACGGGCACTACGAATATTTGGTCATGCCCTTCGGATTATGTAACGCTCCAGCCGTCTTCCAAGAGTTGATCAATGAGGTTTTTCGGGAGGTTTTAGGGCGGTTTGTCCTCGTTTACTTGGACGACATACTCATTTTTTCACCCAGTTTAGCTGAACACAGGGAACATGTGAAGTATGTGTTAAGAAAACTGAGACAGAACTCTCTATATGCAAAACTAGAGAAATGCCTCTTCGAAGTCTCTGAAGTTCCTTTTTTTGGGCTATATCATTTCTACTGCTGGTCTCACCATGGCCCCCAGTAAAGTATCTGCTGTACTGGAGCGGCCACAACCTTTGGGGTTGAAGGCACTCCAGAGGTTCCTTGGATTCGCCAACTACTATAGGTAGTTTATTAAAGGATTTTACTCTGTGGTGTCACCCCTCACAGAACTTACCAAAAAGGGGGCAGACACTTACAATTGGTCGGCAGAAGCACATGCTGCTTTTGCAACATTGAAGGAGTTGTTCTGTTCCGCTCCCATTTTGCGGCATGTTAATATCAGTCTCCCCTTTATCGTGGAGGTGGATGCATCTGAAGTAGGGGTTGAGGCTGTGCTGTCTCAACACTCAGGTCTTCAGGGCAGATTGCATCCGTGTGCTGTTTTTTCCCGGAAATTCTCTCCAGCCGAGAGAAATTACGATATTGGGAACCGCAAGCTCTTGGCGGTCAAACTCGCGTTTGAGGAATGGCGCCATTGGTTCGAAGGAGCACAGCATACGATCACGATCTATACTGACCATAAGAATTTAGAATATATCGAGGGGGCCAAGAGACTTAGTCCCCGACAAGCCCGTTGGTCCTTGTTCATCTCGAGGTTCAGGTTTGTCATTACTTACAAACCAGGAAGTAAAAACATTAAGGCAGACGCTCTGTCTAGATGCTTTGAGCCTGAGACAGTACAGCCACCAGCCTTGGAGAATATCCTGCCCGAGAAAGTTGTCATAGCAGCCACCGACACATGAGAGGATTGGTTGTCTGCTCTGAGTCCTCATCAAAGAGATATTCCAGAAGGGAAACCTGATGGGGTACTGTTCGTCCCTATGCATTTCCGATTGCAGATTTTACAGTTGTTTCATGCACATAAGAATGCAGGACATCCTGGAGTGGCTAGAACGCAGGAGTTGCTCACTCGGTGTGTGTGGTGGCCGTCCCTGGTAACAGGTTGTAAGGAGTTCGTCAGGGATTGTTCAGTTTGTGCCAGGAACAAACCGTTCAGACACACTTTGCCGGTGCAAACACAGTGGGCACACTTTGCCGGTGCCTGAGCAACCGTGGACCCATTTGTCCATGGATTTCGTGGGTGAACTTCCTAGATCAGAGGGGGAAACGGTCATCTGGGTAGTAGTTGACAGATTCAGCAAAATGGCTCACTTTATTCCATTGGACTGACTCCCCTCAGCTCAGGAACTGGCAGATCTCTTCATCTATCACATTTTTTAGGTTACATGGGATACCGGAAAATGTGGTGTCAGATAGGGGAGTCCAATTCGTGTCCAAGTTTTGGAAGGCATTTTGTCATCATCTAGGAATGAATTTATCATTTTCCTCAGGCTACCACCCACAGACTAATGGGCAAACCGAGAGAGTCAATCAGTCACTCGCCTAAGTTCTCTCCGTTACCTGTGGTGTCCTCTTCTCTCCCTGCTATGGAAGATTGGCAGAGGTCTTTGAGGGACATCTGGGCTATGGTGAAAAGAAATTTGGAAAAGGCTTTTGTGACCCAGAAAAGACATGCTGATAAGAAGCGGTCTGAAGAATGGGAATTTGTTCCTGGGGATATGGTGTGGGTTTCTACACGGCACTTGGCGTTGAAACAACCCTCAGCCAAGCTAGGCCCTAGGTTTATAGGCCCATATCCGGTATCCAAGAAAGTTAACAATGTTACCTATGTGATCGCTCTGCCTTCCAGTATGAGATGTAGGAAGTCTTTTCATGTGTCTCTTTTGAAGCCTGCAGTGCATGTGGATTCTTCCCCCCCTCCCCCCCCCCCCCCCCCCGTGGTGATTGATGGAGAACCCGAGTATGAGATTGAACAGATATTAGATTCTCATAGGGTGCGCAACTCTGTTCAGTATCTGGTGCACTGGAAGGGGTATGGGCCTGAGAAGAGATCTTGGGTGCCAGCTCATCGCATGCATGCTGAGGAATAAAGGCAAAGTTTTCATGAACTACATCCTGTGAAACCGTGTGGTACGTGTCCGGAGTCCACGCCCCAAGGGGGGGGGGGGGGGGTACTGTAATGAATAGTGACAGGTCAGCTGCGGTGGATAGCAGTACCACCGCGGCTGCTTCTGGTTCTCTGCCTGCCAGTCTCCTAGCACGCCGAGGACGTGGGGAGTGGTCGCATGTCGGCTGCGGTGGACAGTGGGTCCACCGCGGTCATTGCTGGGTCCCTGCCTGCTGATTTTTCCGCGTCCCAAGCATCTAGTACGCTGAGGAAGCGTGTCTCTGCTGTGCTCAGTGGTACGTTAGCGCGTGCGTGCGCTCACCGTCAGGATCTTTATGCCAGGAGGAGGCGCGTCAGCTGACCGGCTGACGTCAGAGGGCATGCTCGCCGCTCCTGATTGGCCGGGGCTGGTGGACGTGCCTTGGGGGTCTCCTCCGCTTCTTAAGCCTCTCGGCTTCACTTGCAAATTGTCTGCTGTTGTGAATACTTCGTGTTAGCGCTCAGACCTTAGATAGTTCCGGTGTGCTTTGATCTGGGAGGAAACCAGGGATTTCACACAAGACTAGGAATTATTATTACTATTGTTATTATTGCTTGATTATCTGTGTATGACTCTGGCTAGTTCTGACCAATCTTACTCTCAGTGATTCTGTATCTTTGCCTATCTGATCCTGTTGCCAAACCTAGCCTGATTACCGTTCTGTCTCTGTCTCCTGATTTTGTACCTCTGCCCATCTGATCCTGTTGCCAACCTGGCCTGATACCCGTTCTGTCGATTCTGTACCTGATCAGTCTGTCTGTTGCCGATCTGATCTGTCTGACCATTCTGCTCTCACCAGGGACCTCCTGTCTCTGGTGAGAGGTTCAGTACTGGTAGTGCCCACCAGCTCCTCTGGTGAGGTAGTGCAAATACTGCCAGTACTACTGTCACACCAATTACTACACTTAGTGCATTAAAGTGTGATTAGATACATCACTCCTTAGTGGCATATTAGCATTGCTTAGCTAACACATCTGTATCTATATATCTGTATTATTGGTGATTCTGCAGATCATCATATAATCAGGTATATATCTGTATTATAAGTGATACTGCAGATCACCTGATAATCAGAAACTTGTTCTTGCTAACACCAATCGTTACAGTGCAGTCACACAGGTGCAGTGAAAAGGTATGCAGTGACTGCTGGTGGTATAATGCAATGTGCAGTCACACAAGTGCAGTGAAAAGGTATGCACTGACTGGTATATAGAACAGTGTGCAGTCACACAGATGCAGTGAAAGGTATGCAGTGACTGGTATTATAATACAATGTGCAGTCACACGTGCAGTGAAAAGTTATGCACTGACTGGTATATAAAACAGCGTGCTGTCACACAGATGCAGTGAAAGGTATGCAGTGACTGCTGGTGGTATAATGCAATGTGCAGTCACACAGGTGCAGTGAAAAGGTATGCACTGACTGGTATATAAAACAGCGTGCTGTCACACAGATGCAGTGAAATGTATGCAGTGACTGCTGGTGCTATAATGCAATGTGCAGTCAGTCACACAGGTGCAGTGAAAAGGTATGCACTGACTGGTATTTAAAACAGCATGCTGTCACACAGATGCAGTGAAAGGAATGCAGTAACTGCTGGAGGTATAATGCAATGTGCAGTCACACAGGTGCAGTGAAAAGGTATGCACTGACTGGTATATAAAACAGCGTGCTGTCACACAGATGCAGTGAAAGGAATGCAGTAACTGCTGGAGGTATAATGCAATGTGCAGTCACACAGGTGCAGTGAAAAGGTATTTATTTATTTATTTATTGTATTTATAAAGCGCCAACATATTACGCAGCGCTGGACAATAAATAGGGATACATACAATATTTAGGGGTGACATACAGCAAAATGACAATACCTGAATACAAGAAAGATCAGATCATGCAGCACAGTATGAGTACAAGGTAATGCTTAGTCAGTCACTGGATGGAGCATGGAGATTAGGCAAGTTAGGTTCACTTAGATGCATAGCATGGGTTCACAGTAATGGGTGCATGATCAGGTTGGACACAAAAGGAGGAGGACCCTGCCCAAAGGCTTACAATCTAAAGGGAGAGGTAGGGACACGAGAGGTAGGAGACCAGAGTTCAGCTGCGGGTTTAGAGCACTTGTGAGGGGTAGTAGGCCAGAGTGAAAAGGTGAGTTTTGAGGGCTTTCTTGAAGATGTTGAAGGAGGGGGCTGTCCTAATGGGTGGAGGTAGGGAGTTCCATAGTGTTGGAGCAGCTCTTGAGAAGTCCTGGAGGCGTGCATGGGACTGGGTGATGCGGTGGCGGTTAGGCGAAGTTCATTGGAAGAGCGGAGTGAGCGGCTAGGTGTGTACCTCTGAGTAAGATCGGAAATGTAGGTTGGACAGGTTTTGTGGACAGATTTGTAGGTCAGACACAGTATCTTGAATCTGATTCTGGACTGGATAGGAAGCCAGTGGAGGGATTCAAGGATGGCATCCGCCATGGTGGAGCGATGGGAGCAGTGGATAATTCTGGCTGCTGCATTCATGATGGACTGCAGTGGGGCTGTTCGGGTCATAGGGAGACCAGACAGCAGGGCATTGCAGTAGTCAAGGCGGGAAATTATGAGGGCATGGATGAGGAGTTTGGTGGTGGCAGAGGTCAGGAAAGGGCGAATCTTACAGATGTTACGAAGGTGGAAGTTGCAGGACTTTGTGAGGTTTTGGATGTGGGGAGTGAAGGAGAGTGCGGAGTCCAGGGTGACACCCAGACAGCGGGCTTGAGAGGTAGGGCGAATGGTAGTGTGGTTAACAGTGACATGCACATCTGGGAGGTTTATGGATGTCCAGGGTGGGAAGATCATGAATTCCGTTTTGTCTAGGTTTAGTTTCAGGAACCTAGCGGACATCCAGGAGGAGATGGCTGATAGACAGGAGGAGACCTTGTCCATGGTAGTGGTGGATATGTCAGGGGTGTGGAGGTAGATCTGGGTGTCATCTGCATACAGATGATAGTTAAAACCCATGGAGGAGATAACCTTGCCAATGGAGGATGTGTATAGGGTGAACAGTAGGGGGCCAAGGACCGAACCTTGGGGGACTCCCACCGAGAGGTGGTTGGGGGTGGATGAGGACTCATTGAAGGAGGTCGTGAAGGAGCGGTTGGAGAGGTAGGATGAAAGCCAGGACAGGGCAAGATCGTGAATGCCCATGGACTGGAGGGACTGGAGGAGTAGGGGATGATCTACACTGACTGGTATATAAAACAGCGTGCTGTCACACAGATGAAGTGAAAGGTATGCAGTGACTGCTGGTGGTATAATGCAATGTGCAGTCACACAGGTGCAGTGAAAAGGTATGCACTGAATGTGCTGGATCTGGCACAGTATAGCAATTAGCAAGGGCCAGCTGCAACAGACAGGGCTGTATATGCAGTGTCAGTGGGCCACACACACAAAAAAAACACATCACAAGAACATTATCTCTCAAAAGAGCTCTTTTTGTGGTGCTTTTCAGCAACAAATATCAGCAAGGAGCAAGCTACCTAACCATCGCTTTCCCTATCTCTCCAATGTCTCTCCCTTCTCTCACTAATAGCAGCAGAAGACAAAGTGAGAGAATGGCCGACGCTGCTGCCTTTTATAAGGGGGGGCTCCAGGAGGGAGTGCAGCCTGATTGGCTGCCAGGTGCTGCTGAGTGTGATGTAGAGGGTCGAAGTTTAGCCCAATGATGTAGTTCACGTTCGAACCATTCAGGCCATCTCTAGCAATTACAAACAAAACAATTTCACTTACTAATGTATTCTCGCAATCCTTGAATTTCTGTCCTGTCTATCTTATGTCCAGATGACTATTTCTCCATTATTACAAATCTGACAAACTGGAACAATAATTATTTAGTTCTTTGGAGAAATTGTATACACTTTTGGTACATGATACCGTTTATACAATGAATATATTACACGCTTGGATGTATATGCCGTTGTTAGTGTAGCTAAGCACAAGCTTACACAGAATCAGCTTTCAAGCGTCTATGATGCTTCATAACTCAGTGAAGCCTAAAATACATTCTCATTTACAGATTTATTTGACTTAATGTCCTGCCAAAGTCTGATGACTAGCATTTGTACAGCAACATTCTTAAACAGTAACTTTTGATTATTACTATCCAATTAATACTAATTGATTATAGAGAACATTCACCATGTTATTTTTTTAACATAGTGTAACATACTAAATAAATGAGCCCCACAAATATTTTTCTTTCTACATTTGTCCTAGGAAAGCTCAGCTCACCTGGAATCCTCAACAATTATGTTACTTCCTGGGCTCGATAAAACAGTTCCCAAAGAATACCACATCAAGAATAGGGATGGTTAATGAGATGCATATAATTTCTGAGAAGTTTTACGTTATGTAATGATTACTTATAAATGGGGATATTTTTTGCTAACCCTTAATTGGTGGACTTATGTATATATACAGTGGTTTGCAAAAAGTATTCGGCCCCCTTGAGGCAGGGAACACACTACATGCGTTTTTGCGCGTTTTGCCGCGAACGGCAAAACGCGCACGATTTTAAAGCCTATTGAAAATAATAGCCTAGCTCAGGAAACGCTGCGCCGCATGCGTTTGTGCGCGTTTGCGTTCGCGTTTTTTTACGCGTTATGTACCCGCACAGTTTTCTGCTTTTTTCCGCACATTGCATGACACTACATGCCATGCAAACGCAGAAACGCAGAAACGCACGCGGAAAAACGCACGCGTTAGACGCGACCGCAAAACCCGACGGAAACCTGGGAAACGCAGGGAAAAACGGCCCTGCAAGTGTGTTCCCTGCCTGAAGTTTTCCTCATTTTGTCACATTACTGCCACAAACATGAATCAATTTTATTGGAATTCCACGTAAAAGACCAACACAAAGTGGTGTACATGTAAGAAGTGGAACAAAAATCATACATGATTCCAAACATTTAAAAAAAAACAAAACTACAAAGTG
Organism: Hyperolius riggenbachi; assembly: GCF_040937935.1. Lineage (NCBI taxonomy): Eukaryota > Metazoa > Chordata > Amphibia > Anura > Hyperoliidae > Hyperolius > Hyperolius riggenbachi. The sequence goes on from NC_090651.1 coordinate 252,225,710, forward strand.
GTGTGTTCGTAATAATTCTGCCCCCTGAGTCAATACTTTGTAGAACCACCTTTTGCTGCAATTACAGCTGCCAGTCTTTTAGGGTATGTCTCTACCAACTTTGCCCATCTAGAGACTGAAATCCTTGCCCATTCTTCTTTGCAAAACAGCTCCAGCTCAGTCAGATTCTTGATTGGATTTAGATCTGGACTTTGACTGGGCCATTCTAACACATGGATATGTTTTGTTTTAAACCATTCCATTGTTGCCCGGGCTTTATGTTTAGGGTCCTTGTCCTGCTGGAAGGTGAACCTCCACCCAGTCTCAAGTCTTTTGCAGACTCCAAGAGGTTTTCTTCCAAGATTGCCCTGTATTTGTCTCCATCCATCTTCCCATCAACTCTGACCAGCTTCCCTGTCCCTGCTAAAGAGAAGCACCCCCAGAGCATGATGCTGCCACCACCATATTTGACAGTGGGGATGGTGTGTTCAGAGTGATGTGCAGTGTTAGTTTTCTGCCACACATAGCTTTTTGCATTTTGGCCAAAAAGTTACATTTTGGTCTCATCTGACCAGAGCACCTTCTTCCACGTTTGCTGTGTCCCACACATGACTTGTAGCAAACACTGTTCCATAAAGGCCAACTTTGTGCAGTGCACGACTAATAGTTGTACTATAGACAGATTCCCCCACCTGAGCTGTAGATCTCTGCAGCACATCCAGAGTCACCATGGGCCTCTTGACTTTTTTTTGATCAGCACTCTCCTTGTTCGGCCTGTGAGTTTAGGTGGACGGCCTTATTTTGGAAGGTTTACAGTTGAGCCATACTCCTTCCACTTCTGAATGATCGCTTGAACAGTGCTCCGTGGGATGTTCAAGGCTTTGGAATTCATTTTGTAGCCTAAGCCTGCTTTAAATTTCTCAATAACTTTATCCCTGACCTGTGTGGTGTGTTCTTTGGACTTCATGGTGTTGTTGCTCCCAATATTCTCTTAGACAACCTCTGAGGCCGTCACAGAGCAGCTGTATTTGTACTGACATTAGATTACATACAGGTGCACTCTATTTAGTCATTAGCACTCATCAGGCAATGTCTATGGGCAACTGACTGCACTCAGACCAAAGGGGGCTGAATAATTACGCACACCCCACTTTGCAGTTATTTATTTGTAAAAAATGTTTGGAATCGTGTATGATTTTCGTTCCACTTCTCACGTGTACACCACTTTGTGTTGGTCTTTCATGTGGAATTCCAATAAAATTGATTCATGTTTGTGGCAGTAATATGACACAATGTGGAAAACTTTAAGGGGGCTGAATACTTTTGCAAACCATTGTGTGTGTGTGTGTGTATATATATATATATATATATATATATATATATATATATATATATAAATATACACACAGCAGTGTCATTTGTGTACTGCTTGAATGTTGGCCGGCTTGATAAAGGACAGGAGCCCAAAACAGCAAAACTGTCACGGTCTTACAGAAATATGTTTTAATTGTTTTTGTACAATAACGTTTTGATAATTTTCAGCAGATTGTGCGGACTTTAGTCAGCTTTGATATACATAAATGTAAAACTGTTGGACCTTCTATAAAGGGATTGTATTGGCACAAGTTGTCAGATTCGCACTGATAGGGACAAATATAATACACATAAGGGCCAGCTCACACTACAATACAAAACACTCAGATTCAGTGGGGCGCAAGCAGATGTGTAAGTTTAAGCATAGGATATAATCCATTCACACTTTCCACTTAAAATAAAGTGGAACAGGAGCAGAACTCATATTGTAATAGAGAACAGAGGCGCCAAAAGGATAAAATCAGAATCAGAATCACTTTATTTCGCCAAGTACAACGGGGGTTGTACCTGGAATTATTTTTGGCACATACAGGGTCGGTGATGGTACAGCAAAACGCAAGCAGTAATGTACATTACATTTAGTAGTGAGTACACAGTGCATGGAACATAATACTTAGTTACATAGTTACATAGTGGAAGGTCCCCAGAGGAGACATCCAGTGCTATGTAAGTGGAGCGCTACCTTCTCTGCAGCGCTCAACAGCTCTGCAGCTAATTAGATGCCCCCCAGGATTCCGGGAAAAGCAGCGTAGAGAGATATAGAGAATAGAAGTTTACAAGTGGACCCCGGAGAAGGACTTGAGGAGGTAATCCGCTGCCGTATAGGCACTCAAACGCTTCTGCAGCGATACTTGAATCAGATGCCCCCCCAGTCCAACCCTGGGGAAGAGAGAGAGATGCGAGAGAAGATGCAAGAGAAAGGAAGGAAGATAAGGTGAGAGAGAAAGTGAGGACAGAGCAGCGAGAGAGAGAGAGAGGAGGAGAGAGATGGTCCCTGGGCATTGCTGCAGCTGGCTAGTGGCCTTGTCAAAAAGTCCCAATGGCTGACCGAGGAGAGAGATAGTCCCTGGGCATTGCTGCAGCTGGCTAGTGGCCTGGTCAACAATGGGGCTGCAGGCACAGGGGTGGTGGAGTGCAGGATATCGGGTACCTTGTTGACCCTGTGGTGGAGAGGCTCTGGCAGCAGTGAAGGAGACATGGGTCTAATGGCTGCTGGGGCAGTGTGATGCTGGAGTCCCGATGGTTGCTACAGTGTCTGGTGGCTGAAAGGGCAGCATGGCCAGTGACCTGATGGCGGCCCTCATTTAGATCCAGGAGCTATCCATGGCTGAGGCTCCACGTGGCTTTGGTTGGCTGGGGAGCGGCGGCAGAGAAGCTGCGTGGGTTGTCTCCCGGGGCTCCATGCTGCTCTGATCGGTGGCTCCTGCTGCAGCTGTCGCCTCCCTCCATGTGCCATCCTGGTCTCCTCAGCAGCGGCTCAGCATCAGCTGATTCGCGGTGGCCGGAACAGCCGAGAGCAGCGTCATCTGTGCAGGCCATGTACCATAGGCCCGCACCACGTGGAACACTGACCTCCGGTTCGGCAGCTCTCCCTTGAGCCTGCGGTCACTGAAGCCTCTGTCGTGGCTGTAGGGGCTGGCTCGGGGCAGCAGTCGGGCAGCGACGACGGTGCCAGTGCCTGTGTGAAGCCGGACGCACCCGACCAGCAGGGTGGCCGGTGGCCTGCACAGCGTCGTCCTCCGTGTCTGGAACGTGCTGGGGGCCATCCATGCAGTGATGGGATCGGGGCAGGTGGTGCCGCTGATGGTCCGGGGCAGCGGCGGCAGATCAACGCTGCTTCTCCATGCCACTCGAACAGCTGATCCTCTCGCCGGCCCCGAACAGCTGATCCTCTCGCCGGCCCTGAACAGCTGATGCTCTCGCCGCCGTCATATGCCGCAATCCGTGGCTGAACCAAAGCCGGCCGACAGTGCCCATGTCCTCCGCCTCCTACCTCAGCAGAGGAGGAAACACAGAGGTGAGTGGAGGAGAGAGAGAGATTAAAAAAAGCAAAAAGGCCGGAGCCCTGTGGCCGAGGCGACCGAGTCCGGCGCCATCTTGGTTACGCCACTGGAGTGTACCAATAAACATACCCTGTCTTGAATACACAGCTTGTTCTGTCTGCTTGCAGGAGTTAAGTCCACCACTGCCTCCTAAGTAATTTTTAAACTTTTTAATTACTGATTTTATCCTTTTGGCGCCTCTGTTCTCTATTACAATACGTTTAAGATCCACCCCTGGTGGAGGGGGAAACCCCTTTTTCTTCCTATCTACAGAGAGCGACTTCTTATTCCTGAGTAAGGACAGGATAATCTCCTGATCTGCTTATACAGTGGTTGCCTGGAGGTAACCCTGGTTTGTGAGTATTACTCTGTACTCGTTTCATTTACCCATTTGCCTAGACGTACTTCACTATATTGGGCTCTTGGTTCTCTCTTTACATATACTCGTAGGAGCAGAACTCAGAACAGCACGTTTCTGACCTGCACAATTCTTACGAAGACTTTTTTTTTTTTTTTTCTCAAAGGCAACATTGATACCTCTGTTGCCTTTGAGAAAGCAGCAGGAGCTGCGAAATGGCTGTTAGGCCCAGGGCCGGCCTTTGACCTGAGCGACCGGAGCGATCGCTCAGGGCGCCGGCTTCCAGGGGGGCGCTCCTGCCGCTGCCGCATATGTTATAGAGCTGCAGCCTCCGGGCTCCGGCTGGGTCCTTCTCGCTTGGTAGCTCCGCCCCCTGGTGCCGCTGGGGGTGATGGGGGCGAAGACCAGTAAGAGAATTGCGACACTCATTGGATACAGTGGATGCACCACCACGCCCCCTGTCTTCCCGGCTGCTTTTGAAAGTAGCAGCATTCTGCAACTTCCCAGGCCAGGCTAGAGGGTGAGTTTACAGCTTGGCAGTGTTCGAGTGTTCTTATCTATATAGGCATCGGGACCTGCTGCAGAGTGTGTCATCTCCAGACACTGCAGAGAGCATCGGATTTCATCATGTCCAGTGACTGCTGCAGCCATACTATCTGTAGCCTGTCGCGGATAATGATGATGACTGCCCATATGTGGTGACAGCAGGAGTCCTGATGCCTATTTAGATAAGTTGATTTGCTACAGTTGCAGCCAGCTAGATGCTCCCTGTCCAGCGGACACCCCATGTGATTGCTGTAACTATCTCTCTCCTCTCCGCTTCCTCTTGTTTTTTCCCCCTAGTGCAGGCTGTCTGCCTGCTGTGTGTCTGATATGACCCTGCTGCCCCTGCAGTGCCTGCACAGTACAGCTGACTGCAACTGAATTCATGTTGCTGTTGCTAAATGTCTCTCCCCTGCCTCCCCACCACAATACTCTCTCTCAATCCTCTCTCTCTTTTTGTCCTCCCTTCTCTTTCCCATTTCCCTGTCCTCTCCTTTCCATAGCTCTGTGTGTCTCTATCTCCTTTCATCTCATGGTTTACTTCCTCCTTGCTTTCCCTCCCTCCCTCTCTATTCTGCCTTTCTGCCACACAGTCACTCTTCCCTCTACATTCTCTGCTTTCCTCCCATCCCTATTTTCCTACCATCTCCTTTCCATCCTCCCACAATCTCCCTCTCTTTCTCTCCTTCCCTTCCTTCTCTTGCACTCTCTCCTTTATTCCTCTCTTTAGCAGCCTTTCTCCTTTCCACCCTCTCCAGGGGCAAACGCAGGATTTTTAAGGGGGGGGTTCCTGAAAGGTCCAGAAGCACGTATGTCCCGAGTGCTTCCGAATACAGGTGGCTCCATACTGCCCATGCACAAAAGTGCGCTGGCGTATTACGGAGCTGCCTATCTTTGGAAGTACTCAAGGTCACGAGTGTTTCTGAGGGCTTCTGGTAGCAGCAAATGTGAACGGGGGACAGCGCTGGAACAACTCCCCAAGAGAGGAACAGGAGATAGACTTAGTTTGGACAATTCAGTGGAATATGCTACATAGTTTCACATAGCGCAAGCGATACCCATATGATGCAGGGATATATGCATCTGCGGAAGATGTCGGCGCTACATAAATACTAAATAATATTATTTTGCCTCACCAGGATTGCACTTTTATTTAGCTTTCCTGTAAGACAAGAACACACAGTCAGCCAGCCAGCACTAGGGGAAGAGGGAAACAAAGGTGAATGAAGGAGGCTGGTGCACACCAAGAGGGCTTCTGAGCGTTTTTCAAATCAACAGTGATTTGAAAAGCGCTTGGCTAATGTTACCCTATGTGGGTGTTCCCACAGCAGCGTTGTGATTTTTTCAAAATCGCAGGTATACTGCATGTAGCATGTTTTTGAGCAATTCATTCAAAAATCGCTCTGAAAATCACTTCACAAAATCACACTCACAAATTGCTAGCGATTGCTATTGTCATTTTGGCGTGCACTAGCCCAGAGAGAGGAGTGGAGAAATTGAGAATAGCCCCGGAGATGGAGCAGAGAACTTATCTGCATTGAAGTCCCACATCACACAGGCTACTTGCCTGTAATCGGACTCCTGTCCCTGTCAGTCTCTCACACAAGTCAGAAAGTAGCCCTCCTGGAGTCTAGGGACTGTCAAAAACTTTTCAGCTTGTTATCCACAGTTCCACACCTTATCCACACATGCAGTCATTATAACAATGGGGAGAGACCAGACAGATGTTTGCACACGGACCCTGAGTCCAGGCAAGCTCTGCATCATGCTGTGCATATTTACCAGCTTGCCTGCACTCTAATTTCATCATGTCTGACACTTCTGTGCTGTGGAGAGTCCAGGACTCCATAATCAACATTCTCTCACTGTAGGCTGCATCTTCTTGTGAGGGTTGTGGGGGAAGCTCGGCTGCGCCTCTCATTCTATTAGCTGGAGGGAGGCACCAGAAGTAAGAAGGGAGGGAGAATGAGGCTGTTTATATTATGCGGGCTTCCCTGGCTGAATACACAGCTCAGTGCAGGGGGGAGGTTCCAGACACCCGGAACATCCCCCTGAGTTCGCCAGTGCTCTCTCCTTTCTTTCTTTTCTTGCTCTCTCCTCCTCCCTGCTCCACTCTCTAGATTTTGCTTTCAGATTTGCCTAAATGCAGACCTGAACTCAGAACTTCCTCTCTGCTCTAAAAGCATAACCACCTTTACAGAAAAACATTGCTTTGTTACAGCTGATACACAAATCCTGCAATAAATCTGCAGTCCGTGTACTTCCTGCTTTCATGGAAGCAGTAATAATGGTAATATTCTGTGTGTTCAAATGAGATTATCTCATCTGTGAGATCAAATTACAACTTGTGATCACAATTGCGTTTGCGTTGGGTTTTTTTTTTATGCTTTTTTCCCCCCTTCCCGGCGATGTCTCTTTGATCCGTAAAATAATAAATACAATGTATTTATTCTTAAAAACACAATCTCTGCATAAAGCGATTTTGTGAGCGTTTTGCGCTTTTCCTATATCCTCCATTGAGGCGGAATCACCTCAAAAATGGTCCATGCAGCGTTTCTCTGAGCAGATTGGAAACAAACTGTCTGATAGAGAATAATTGCACAAGCGATTTCAGGGCGATTTTAAAAAATTGCCAGCGCTTAAAAAGTCCAAAGCGCCTCCAGTGTGAACGAGCCCTAAAGGTGATCTGACTATATGGGGGGGGGCACCAAAATCTGGTTACGCTCAGGGCGCTGTGACACCTAAGGCCGCCCCTGGTTAGGCCGGTATCCACACCTATCCCTTAAACTGGTATGCCTGTATTGCCAAAGTGTCCGCAATAAACCTAATAAGCAGAGCTGGTGCTCCATCTTTCTTTCTTCTCCACTACAATTCTTACGAAGACAGTAGATGCTGAAAATGCTCAAGGAATCCATGCATGTATTACATTCTGTATGTAAATGCATGTAGTTTTCAACCTCCCATTTTTAGGAAAAGTTATTGAAAAGGCTGTCTGTCTGCAACTTGAAGCCAGGCTCTCAGCAAACATCTTGGACCCTCTAGAATCTGGCTTCAAGAAACAACACAGCTGGGAAACAGCCCTCATCCAAGTCTGCAATGATTTGCTCATGATAAGGGACAGCGGGGAATGGTCCATCCTAATCCTGTTAGATCTCAGCAGCTTTTGACACAGTTAAAAATGAAATCTTGCTCAACAGATTGCAGGAAAACTGTGACATCAGTGGCTCAGGCCTCCAGTCTGTCAGATCTTTCTTGACTGACAGAACAAATGATTCTGCGTTGATGCTGGTTTATGCAAATTTATGCACTCCCTTTGCTCATGAAATCAAATAATTTGATATGTTGTTAAAATTTGGTTTGGTGACTACGAATTAAAGGGTACCCGAGACAGATGAAAAGAAAAGTTTTATACATACCTGGGGCTTCCTCCAGCCCCCTTCAGGCCAATCAGTCCCTCGCTGTCCTCCTCCGCCACCTGGATCTTCTGCTATGAGTCCCGGTAAATCAGCCAGTCAGGCCACTTGCCGCTCCCACAGCCAGGAACATTCTCATCATAGTGCTGCACAGGTGTAGTACGCTCCCAGCGGCGGAGTGTGTACATGCGCACTACGCCCGACTGGCTCAAGTACCTGGATCCATAGCAGAAGATCCAGGTGGCGGAGGAGGGCAGCGAGGGACTGATTAGCCTGAAGGGGGCTGGAGGAAGCCCCATGTACTGTATGTATAAAGCTTTAATTTTACCTGTCTCAGGTTTACTTTTTACACAGTAGTACTATACTCTACATATGCACTCCCAACAGAGCTGCAGGGAATCCACTGAGAATGTTGTGCACATTGAAGACAGAGGTGTTGTCTATCACCCATAAACCTGGCTCAGATTGTACATGAAGAATGTGTAATAGAGGAAGAATAGCCTCATTCTCCTGCAGAGTACCTGCGCATCACTCTTACATGTACTCACAGTTATATTGTCTAGGACCTGATCCATGTTCAGATTGTGCATGAAGAATGTGTAATAGAGGAAGAATCCCCTCATTCCCCTGCAGAGTACCTGCACATCACTCTTACATGTACCCACAGTTACATTGCCTAGGTCCTGATAGATGTTCTTTGTTCCTATCTGTACCTTCTACAAGTACTCTTACCAAGGGCTAGTTTTAGTCTATGACTAAAAGTATTAGAGCCAGAAGATCAGCCAATTAACCAGGTAACTAGTATTGTTTAAAAATTCCTAAGCGTTGGCAGTTGAGAGATGCATTGCATATTACATACTTTCAATCAACAAAATTGTAATATGCAAATTAAAAGAGTCGGAGTCGGTGGAATCCTAACTAGAGATGTTGGCGAACCGTTCGCCAGCAAATCTCTATGGGCCGCTACTACTTCCGGGTCGCTATGACCCGTAGTAGTACAGCTCCGCTGGGCCGGTGGTGCGCGTCTTTGATCCCGCGCCTGTTGCCGGACACTCTCTGTGCATGAGCCCGGCAACAGGCGTGCGATCAAGGAAGCGCACCGCCGGCCCAGCGCAGCCGTACTACTACGGGTCATAGCGACCCAGGAGTAGTACAGAGTGAGGGGTTCACCATCGAACGGTTCCCGAACCGTTCGCCGCCATCTCTAATCCTATCCCGAGGAGTCGGAATCGGTGGATTTTTGTACCGACTCCACAGCCCTGTGAATTACTACTGGTTGAAACTAAATGCTGACAAAACTGGGGTCCTTGTTGTCCAAGGCCAGCACTTGACATCAAAACAGCTCCATTCTAAATCAACAACAATCAGGATTGGGAATTAAGACATAAACAGCTCCAACCTTGTGAGCAGCCTTGGTGTGCTAATCGATGAGGAATTGAGCTTCAGAAATCAAATCTCGGCTGTATTCAAATCTTCCTACATTCATCTGAGCAACATTGCAAAAATTAAACAACTAGTTTTCCCAGAGGATCTTCCAAACCTAGTTCAAGCCTTCATCACATCACGGCTGGACTACTGCAATGCCCTCTATGCAGGTCTCCCAAACAAGGACCTGTACCACCTGCAACCGGCACAGAACTCTGCGGAACAAACCTTTGGAGACAGAGCTTTCTGTCATACTGCTCCTACCCTTTGGAATTCCCTACCACACTCTGTAAAGACAGCCCCATCCCTGGAGTTATCCAAATCCAGACTGAAAAGCCACCTATTTAGCCTGGCATTTGCAGACTTAAAGTATTCTTCCTCTGTACCACAATTTACTGATCAACCACTTACTGGTCTGAGCCATGCTTATGCGCTTTGAGTCGTAAGGGAGAAAAGGGTTTTACAAAAGTTATTTGTTGTTGTAGCTTCAAAATTGATCAAACAAATCTCACCAGGTGTAATTCAAATGGCCTATTATTAAAATGAATAAATTGCAAAATCATGCATCAACTCTGAATTATTTGAATCTCACTGAACATCCCTAAACAACATCCTGACCTGCTGCTGGAGATAGCCTTTTTTTTCAGATTAAATGAATCACAGTCTCAATAAAATTACCAAAAATAATTATTTTTTCCTTATTGGCGAATTAGTCCATAATCTGATATCAGCCTTTTTGTTTGCTAAATTAGGTCTCGTAAACTAAATTGATGGAAGATTCCTTTCCTAACCTGCTCAGGGCATTTTCAGTAGATGTTGTAGATCTTAAAGGAGTGTACTATGCATTTGGAATAGGTGAAGGAGATGAATGGAATACTTCTTTCCCAACCTGCTCTGAGCATTATAAGTAGACATTGCACCTTTTGTTTTATCCAACAATTACAATCCCCGGAGAGCCACCTCATAATGATAGTGCCACTATAATAGGAGCCAGCAACAGACTACCATGTATGTGATATTGAAAAGGATCTGTACAGGATTGAGCAGACCTGGATCTATCGTCTAGGGACATTAATTCCCAGAGGACTGAATACAGATTTGAACCTGGTATATTTCCTTTAACTATTATTGATACCCTCCCTATTGCGAAAGAGCTTGGTGTTACATCACCCAAAAGAATCTTATTTGCATATGTTGTCTGAGGGGAGTCAGCTTTGAGAAGCAACGAATCAATGAGTTTAAATCATTAACCCTTGTACTAATTGAAGTCCACCACCATCTGAATATATGGTGATATAGAGGCATTTGTTGCTATGGAGAATCCAAACTGGAGGCGGAGTATGTGTGACCTAGTACAAGAGGGTGAACAGTTAAGCCGTCCCCTATTCGCTACCTTGAGAAAGCCCCGTGGGTGGGGCGAAACGCGTCAGTAGGCGTGGCTACCGCCGGATTGCTCGCGCTGGCCCACCACGTGTAAACGTCAGCACGCTGAGCGATACTCCACACGGCCGGGATCCCCAACCGCAAAGATCATTGCCATAGAGTCCTAGGCAATAGAAGCATAAAGCTTAGATGGATGACGTTTCTGCTGGCATGCCGCAAGAATGAACGTGACCCAGTGCACTGCAGGTCTGGAAGTCTAAGAATCTGGAGCAACTGTCTAAATACACAAGTACACTGAGCTGTTATTATGATGTCACAGTATTGTGAAGCCGGATGGTAAGCCAAGAACCGCGTGCCCTGTGGGATAGATAGTTCTACATGCTAGCTGCCATTCATCCCCATACAATTGTGAGGACCTTTGCAGTGCGGATCAGTTCTATGAGGATCCGAATTTCCGTGGGCTATTAAGTGCACAGCGTGCCTGGTGATCCGGTGGTGGGTGAGGACCTAGGTAACCCACAGTTTATGGTGCAGCATTTTTTGCATAGGCCTAGTCTGGGCGATCACGCTGCACTGATTTGTGTGTCTGGTCCCTTATATATATATATACAGTAATAGTGAAAGCTCCTGTCCAGGTAGTGGTTTTAATGTGTCTGTTTTTAATATGTGTTGTGATCCAGCTAAGGCGAACAATAAAACTTATATAAGTGCATGAGACAGCAATTGAATTTTTGTGAGTTACCTTTTGTTTTATGTAATGCTTCATTCGCCTTACAGCACTTTGTGAATGTCTTCTGACACATCTATACATGGGTGTATATCTCAGTGATATTCTTAAAGGGAACCTGAAGCGAGTAAAATTATTTAAAATAAACACATGATGCAGCTGCAAATAAATATTACATACTACACTCACTGTCAATTCCTCTCAGAAGCTCACCGTTTTCTTCGTACAGTGATCCTTTCCAGTTCTGACAATATTTTGTCAGAATTGAAATATACCAGTTGCTGCCTGTTATATATCAGCAGCTGTCAGTTACAACTGAATGTGCAAGGTAATGTCCATGTTTCCCTATGGCTCAAGTGGGTGATATTACAGTTTGACAGTGTGCTGACCAGGAAACTGTTATGGAGTAATGGTCATTTTCAAAATGGAGGACGGAGAATTCCACTGATCACAGTGGACAAATGGGACGCAGGAGAGGAGAAAGGGATTGAGGAGTAGACTACACAGGAGGTAAGTATGACCTGTGTATGGTTATTTTGACTTTTTATTTCCAGTTCAGGTACCCTTTAACCATTTCAGCCCGCGGGTATTTTTCACCTTATGCATCAGAGCAATTTTCACCTCCCATTAATTCGCTAATAACTTTATCACTACTTATTACAATTGATTGATCTATATCTTGTTATTTCCTCTACTAATTAGGCTTTCTTTGGGTGGTACATTTTGCTAAGAATTATTTTTTTATAAATGCATTTTAACAGGATTAATAAGAAAAAATTCATGATTTCTCAGTTTTCTGCCATTATAGCTCCACGCTACCATAATTAAAACCTATGTATTTTATTTGCCCGTTTGTCTCGGTTATGACACCATTTACATTTTGTCCGTATCACAATGTATGGCGCCAATATTATTTTTGGAAATAAAGGTGCATTTTTTCCGTTTTGCGGCCATCACTATTTACAAGCTTATAATTTAAAAAATGTTCGTAGTATACCCCCTTCAAATGCATATTTAAAAAGTTCAGACCCGTAGGTAACTATTTTTTACTTCCTGCGGCGTAGCAGGAAGTGACGTCAGTGGAGCGCACGCTGGAACGAGGAAGGCGCAGGCACAGTCACCATCTTCTTCTGACTTCCTCCCCTGGCGTCCCTCGCCTTGGTTACAGCGCTCCCTGTGATGATGTGACCGTTGTCATCACAGGGGGCACTGTTACCACTGTTACCAATGCAGAGGAGGAAGTCAGAATAAGCTGGAGGCTGTGCCTGCAACAATGAAAGGTGAGTTTTTAACTACACCCGCTCACCCCCCCCTTCCTATCTAACCTACACTGGGGGAAGCTACCTATCTAATCTATACTGGGGGAAGCTATCTATCTAATCTACACTGGGGGAAGCTACCTATCTAACCTATACTGGAGGAAGCTACCTATCTAACCTATACTTGGGGAAGCTACCTACCTAATCTACACTGGGGGAAGCTACCTATCTAACCTACACTGGGGGAAGCTACCTATCTAAGCTATACTGGAGTCACCTACCTATCTAATCTATACTGGAGTCACCTACCTATCTACAGTAATTTATACTGGGGGAAGCTACCTATCTAACCTACACAGGGGGAAGCTACCTATCTAATCTACTCTGGTGGAAGCTACCTATCTAACCTATACTGGGGGAAGCTACCTATTTAATCTACACTGGGGGAAGCTACCTATCTAACCTACACTGGGGGAAGCTACCTATCTAACATATACTGGGGAAGCTACCTATCTAATCTACACTGGGGAAGCTACCTATCTAATCTACACTGGGGAAGCTACCTATCTAACCTACACTGGGGGAAGCTACCTATCTAACCTATACTGGGAGAAGCTACCTATCTAATCTATACTGGGGGAAGCTACCTATCTAATCTACACTGGGGAAGCTACCTATCTAACCTATACTGGGGGAAGCTACCTATCTAACCTACACTGGGGGAAGCTACTTATCTAATCTATACTGGTGGAAGCTACCTATCTAATCTATACTGGGGGAAGCTACCTATCTAATCTATACTGGGGGAAGCTACCTATCTAATCTATACTGGGGGAAGCTACCTATCTAATCTATACTGGGGGAAGCTATCTATCTAATCTATACTGGGGGAAGCTACCTATCTAATCTATACTGGGGGAAGCTAAGTATCTAACCTACGCGGGGGGAAGCTACCTATCTATCCTACACTGGGGGAAGCTACCTATCTGACCTACGCTGGAGGAAGCTACCTATCTAACCTATACTGGGGCACCTACCTATCTAACCTATACTGGGGGAACCTACCTATCTAACCTATACTGGGGCACCTACCTATCTAACCTATACTGGGGGAACCTACCTATCTAACCTATACTGGAGGCACCTACCTATCTACAGCCAAGCAAAGCCCCAGCCCAGCAAAGTACAGCCCTCAGCAAAGCAAACCTCCCAGCCTAGCAAAGCCTCCTGGTCCCAGCCCAGCAAAGCATACAGCCAAGCAAAGCCCAGTAAAGCCCCCAGCCCAGCAAAGCCCCCAAAATGCCCTCAGCAAATTGCCCAGCCCAGCAAAGCCCCAAGCAAGTCACCTAGCAAAGTCAGGTCAGCTCAACATCACCGCCAGCCAAGCTGCCACAGCATCACTGCCAGCAATGCCAGCACAGCATCAACGCCAGCCAGGCCAGCATAGCATAGAATAACCACCAGCCAGGCAGCCCAGCATAACCGCCAGCCGAATACAGCACACAGGCCAGCCAGCCGAAGACAGAAGCCAGGTGAGGGGCTTATTTATGTGAAATACTGCCTATTGAATATATTAAAGTTATGCCACTGCTATGTTCATGTACATTTGGCCCCCACCTATGACCATGCCCACTTTACGCGGCATGACCACACCCTCAATCATTCCCTCTTGATGCCCAGGGTGCCCCGGATCTCCCAAGAACCTAGAAATGCCCCTGTCATCCCCACACCCTGAAATAAATGAACATAGATTATTATAATAGACTATGACTGTGGCAGGGATTAGGTTTGCGTTCCTCTGACATCTAGTGACTTCAATATACAGGTAGTCCCCGACTTATGAATGCCAGACTTACGAACAACCTACCAATACGAACAGCATGGATTCTCTGTTTCCATGGGAACAAGCCCCCCCCCCCCCCCCCAAATTTTTCTAATTGGACTTGTAGTTTTTGAGAAAATCGATTACAAAAAAATCAAAGAAAAAATGGCTTTTAAACTTGTATAAGCAGGTACAGAGGGCAGAGGTGACACAGAGGGGGACACTGGAGGCCACAGAGGAGGTACAGGGGACAGAGAGGGCACAGTGTTCTGACTTAAGAACAGATTCAGGTTAAGAACAAACCTACAGTCCCTATCTCATTTGTTAACCGAGGACTACCTGTACTTTATCTGTAAAGCACTGCAGAAGAGATAAGTTGTATATAAATACACAATAATACTATTAGTATTGATTTATAAAGTGAGAACATATTCTGTGGCACTATACGGAGTAAGAAATAAACATTGGGTACTTAATAATACAGGCAATGGTATACCTAAAATATTGACATTGGCATATAATGCTGAATTGGTAGACACGGTTATTACAGTGACAAAAGTTAAAGGGAATATTATCAGGGCTGTGGAGTCGGTACAAAAATCCACCGACTCCTCAGTTTAGGATTCCACCGACTCTGACTCCTCAACTCCGACTCCTCTAATTTGCATATTACAATCTTGTTGATTGAAAGTATGAGTAAAAAAGAGAGGAAAGTGATGCTGGCACTGCAAAAGCCATCCACCATCCAGGGAGGGGGAGGCAGCACAGTCCAATGCTGGGGCGTATGCGCTGTATACTGTACGTCTTCAGCGTGCTCAGGCCAAAGTCATATCTATATTCAAAAAGAAGGAGGAGAGCGCCGGCACTGCTGTCATACACTTTATTCCAGAATCACATCACCCACAGTTACCAATGGTATGTGTCTTTCAATTTTTGTATGGACAATGTGAATTTTACTTTTTAATGATTCTGGAATAAAGTGTATGACAGCAGTGCCGGCGCTCTCCTCCTTCTTTTTGAATATTTATTGAAAGTATGTAACATGAAATTCGTCTCTTAACTGCCAACGCTTAGGAATTTTACAAGACAACTGAAGTGAGAAGGATATGTAGACTGCCATATTTATTCCCTTTAGTCATAGAATAAAACTAGTCCTTGGTAAGAATACTTGTAAAAGGTACAAGCCGGAACAAAGAACATCTTTCCATATGTCTCCATGGCAGCACGGTCGGGTTAAGTCCCCGCCCACTTGACCCCATAGGACCCTACCTATAAATTTCTCCCAAGACTCCCCCCCCCCATAGTCTTTTTTTTGTCCTCAGAATCACACTCATGGACCCATACCACTATGCATGCTGTACAAAATAATGAAGATTAGACTACACTTCCTACCTTTACCATACAGGTTCAGCCTCTCCTGTATGACGGCCCTGGTAAGGTCTAAATGGCTAATATATGGGCATCTCCATTTCTGATCGTGGAGTTGGTGAGCAGAGTGAGGTAAATCCTCCGTGTGTCTGCATCATTTTCCGTAATCTGTGGGCGGCTAAATGCTGTCTGGCAGCCTGTTCCTTACGTGGTGACTGCTCGTCTGGCCCCGCGGGATGGCGTGCGTTCCACCACTAGGTAATCTTTGTCGGCAGCAGGGGGCGGGTGTCTAGCGTGCGCTCCACGTGACGTACTTCCGGGTACGCACTTCCGCTCGGCGCATCCCCTCTCTCGGGCAGGATTGGTTGCTGGCAGACAGGCTCAACCCTCGCTCCTCATTGGTTCTACAGCGGAGGAGGGTTATTTAAGCCTGACAATTTTAGTTCTGCTGCGGCCAGTCCATCGGTGCCTTGGAGGAGGGAGGACACTCTGCGCTGCGAGCTACATAAATATTTATCAGCTTCTATGTAAGTTACCTTATAGAAGGTATTAGGTTAGGAAAGGGGGGGGGGGGGATATTAGCCGTTGGCTAATCATTATGGTTATTCTTCTTTCTTTGTTATTACAGCAGGGGCTGTATAATGGAACAGGAACTGCAGGAACACATTGATCAGCTACAGGTGATAAGGTAGGAAGTCTTCCTTAGAGGTAAGTGTTTCTTTCCTTAGGAAAAGAGAGCTGGAATGACTGAATGTTTATAATTACTTTCAGCCTGCCAGAAGTATTATTGATTCAGCAACCTGGGCCATCGTGGACGCTACCGGTAGAGAAACCGGGTCCGGAAAGGGAAAGATCAAGGTCAAGATCGCGTTCCCGCAGGAGGTCCAGCAGGAATCGTTCAAGGAGCAGATCGCGATCGCGCAGACGATCTTCAAGGAAGCGAAGACGTCACAGCAGATCATCAAGCAGAGAACACTACCCGCACAGATCGACACCAAGAGGCTGTTGGGCCTGTGGGAACAGAGTAGTCCCTGGCAAGAGAGTCTGCCAGGAATGTTTCGGAGCCATGGCAAGGGATATGGAGCAACCCAAGGACGTGGCAACGATGATTAAGGAAGCTGTTAAAGAGTCGATGGACCAATATATAGCTTCGCTGCCGCTCCCTTGTACACCACAATCTGAAGGGCTACCAGCGGATACTATAGAGACTCATGCACAGGACATGGAAGCTGAACAGCCAGAAGTCGGGTTTAACTTCAGCTTAGTGCAGCCCTTTATAACATCCGTAAGGGAAGCTATAGAGTGGCAGGATGAAGAACCTCAGGGATCTACGTCAAGTAACCAGAAAGAATATTACGCACATCTGAAGAAAACCTCAAAACCATTTCCGCTCATAGCGGCAATCCATCAAGTGATCCTCGATGAATGGAAGAAGACAGATAAGAAGACAGTTCAAGCAAATCGACTGAATAAACTTTATCCGATGGAGGAAAACAAATTGACAGCACTAGATGAGCCACCGAAAGTTGACGCATCAGTAGTGGGACTCGCTAAACATATAACTCTGCCAAGAGAAGACGCGGTGTCCTTCAAGGATCCATTAGATCGCAGAATGGACGCAGAGTTAAGAAAATCCTATACGTCGGCGGGAGGAGCCTGCAAGCCGGCAATTGCATTGACTTCCATAGCAGAGGCACTGAAGACGTGGATAGATAATATAGAGGAAGCACTACATACGGAGGCGGATAAAGAACAAATTATCGCCGCGTTAGACGATATAAAGCTTACGGCGGATTTTATGGGAGAGGCGGCAGTAGACATAATTAGATGTTCAGCAAGAGCAATGCTGCATGCAGTAGTAGCAAAGAGGGCCTTGTGGCTGAAGAACTGGTCAGCGGACGCCACGTCCAAACAGGACTGGTGCAAGATACCGTACGACGGTAAAAGTCTCTTTGGGGAAGAGTTGGACACGGCAATACGTCGGGTAACCGGTGGAAAATCGTGAATCATCCCACAAGACCGGAGCTCGAAGAGACCTTTTTTCCAGAGAAACACATTTCAGAATAGATACAGAAATAAAGCTACTACACGTCCTTTCCGTGATTACAAGAAAAACTGGCAGAGTACGCAGTCATCTTTATCAAGACTAAATAGACAGAAAAAAACGGCCCAGCCATCATCACAAACGAAGTCGTTTTGATACACAATCTGTCCAGATGTCTCCGGTAGGTGGAAGACTGGGGCTGTTCGGACACATCTGGACGGAACACATCCAGAACCCCTGGGTTATAGATACTATTACCCACGGTCATCGGTGGAGATTCACAAAACAGCCACCGGATATTTTCAGGAAGACAAACATTCCAACCAATATGGAGAAAAAAATGATACTTTTCAAGTATGTACAAGAACTAATTCTGAAGGAAGCGGTATGTGTAGTCCCAGACAACGAGAGGGGCTTAGGTGTTTATTCACCCCTCTTCTTCTTTCAAAAGAAAACAGGCGATCTGAGACCGGTCATGGATCTCAGGGAGCTAAACTCACATATTCAGCTTCAGCGATTCAAGATGGAGACTTTACAAACTATTCTTCAGGTAGTGAGGGAACGAGATTGGGCTATTACGATAGATTTGGAGGATGCCTATCTGCATATACCAATACATCAAAAGTATCAGAAATATCTCAGATTCGCGATAGGGGATATACATCTACAATTTCGTGCTCTACCCTTTGGAATCTGCACAGCTCCAAGGACATTTACAAAAATAGTTCTAGCATTGGTAGAGTCTCTGAGGCTCAAGGGCCTCAGACTCTACCACTACTTAGACGACTTGTTATTACTCCATCAAAACAGCAGTCAGCTCCTGCAGCACAAACATCTGCTGATAACCCAATTACAGACATACGGTTGGAAGATAAATCTGAAGAAAAGTCGGTTAGAACCGTCAACAGACTTTGTCTATCTAGGAGCACGTCTACAGACCAGCATCAATACAGTGAGCCTGCCAGAAGAAAAACTACAAAGGATTGTACAACAGGCACGAAACATGATGTGTTGCCCAGTAATCACGGCCAGACAATGTCTCAGCCTCCTGGGTACCATGACATCTACCATTCCCATGGTCAAATGGGCGCAGTGGCACTCCAGGCAGTGGCAAACAGGTTTCCTATCGCAATGGCATGGGAGAAACATGAAGCAACCAATACTGGTCACTCGACAGATGAGAAACAGCCTAGTCTGGTGGACGAAACCAAAGAATCTGGCTACCCCCTTAAATATCCAGCAGCCCTTGGGGACCATTCTTACTACAGATGCCAGTCAGAAGGGCTGGGGGGCATACTTCCAGAACCAGTACATACAAGGTCTGTGGAAACACAAACATTGCACAATACCGGCCAACAAGCTGGAAATCAGAGCGGCCTTTCAAGCTTTGACCGCGTTTCAGGATCAACTGACAGGCAAGGATATTACTCTACAGATGGACAATCGCACTGCGGTAGCATATATAAGGAAGCAAGGGGGCACTCGATCGAGATCGTTGTTGAAGGAAGTAACCCCGATATTCCAGCTGGCGCAGAAAACCTTCAACAGCCTGTCAGCGATTTACATACCAGGTATCGAGAATGTAACAGCAGACTTCTTAAGCAGAACGGCACTCAGCAACAACGAGTGGTCCCTAGACGTGGAAGTATTTCAACAAATATGCAGACAGTTAGGGACGCCACAACTGGATCTGATGGCGACGAGGGCCAACAGCAAATGTCGCAACTATATCTCGAGGTACCGATCGACATCAGCAATAGCCACAGATGCTTTGACGACACCTTGGAAGTTCAAAATGGCCTACGTCTTTCCGCCAATACCTCTAATCCATCGACTGTTGTTAAGACTGTGCCAAGAGGAGGTGGTACTGATAGCGATTATACCATTCTGGCCCAAAAGGCCTTGGTTTCCGTTACTGTGGGAACTGAAGATGCAAGAACCATTGCGTCTCCCTCTAATACCAAATCTGCTGACACAGGGGCCAATCTGTCACCCCAATCCAGCCAGGCTAAACCTAGCAGTTTGGAAGTTGAGAGGAGGAGGTTGGAAAACCTAGGTTGTTCATCCCAAGTAATAGATACAATAATGACAGCAAGAAAGCCGTCTACAAAAGCCGCTTATCAGAGAGTGTGGTCAAAATTCCAAGATTTTGCAATTACAACAGAATTTGAACCAACAGAACCATCGGTTGTCCATATCCTCAAATTTCTGCAGTCAGGATTAGACAAAGACCTAAGCTACTATACGCTTAAGACACAAGTCTCAGCATTGTCAGCGCTTACGGATCAGAGATGGGCATTACACCCGCTCGTGATACAATTCTTAAAGGGGGTAATGAAGAAAAAGCCTCCAGTAAAGTCTTTTCTTCCACAATGGGACTTACCTCTAGTTCTAAACATGCTGTCTGAGACACCGTACTTCCCAACAGATAAATGTACATTACTACAGCTGACATATAAGGCGGTGTTTCTAATCGCTATGGCATCGGCAAGAAGAGTCTCAGAACTTCAGGCATTGGGTTGTCAGGAGCCGAATCTGACCTTTTATCCAGATAGGGTAGTGATACGGCCGATACAACATTTCATCCCAAATGTATCCTCCACATACCACTTTAATCAACAATGGACGTTACCAACCTTTCACGATGAAAACAACGTAAACCCACATCCATTAGATGTAGGAATGGCCTTAAAAACGTATCTTAACAAAACGAAAGAATTACGTAAGACGGACAGATTGTTCATAATTCCTGCTGGATACAGGGCAGGCGAGCCAGCCACGGCAAGGACTAGTGCACAATGGTTGGTAAAGACGATTCAGTGTGCATATAGGGGGAAAGGCCTTGATCCCCCGCAGCAAGTCACGGCACACTCCACGAGAGGGCTGGCAGCATCATGGGCTGCATTCAATAAAGTTCCGGCAGACAAAATTTGTCAGGCAGCTAACTGGGCAACCATTCATACGTTCATGAGACATTACAAAGTTGACCCAGCGGCTAACTCATCAATAAACTTTGGTGTGTCTGTATTAAATGTGAAGTAAACATTAAATTTTGTTCAGCATTACACCTCATCCCTCCCTGTGTAGTTATTTCTAGTTATCTCCCGACCGTGCTGCCATGGAGACATATGGAAAACGGAAAATTGAATACTTACCTGACGGTAATTTTCCTTTCCAGATGTATCCATGGCAGCACGGGGCTCCCTCCCTAAGATTCGGTGATTCCGAGTCCAACTACGAGACTATGGGGGGGGGGGGGGGGGGGAGTCTTGGGAGAAATTTATAGGTAGGGTCCTATGGGGTCAAGTGGGCGGGGACTTAACCCGACCGTGCTGCCATGGATACATCTGGAAAGGAAAATTACCGTCAGGTAAGTATTCAATTTTCCGTTATCAGGCCCTAGGCAATGTAACAGTGGGTACATGTAAGAGTGATGTGCAGGTACTCTGCAGGGGAATAAGGAGATTCTTCATCTATTACACATTCTTCATGCACAATCTGAACCAGGTTTATGGGTGATAGACAACACCTCTGTGTTCAATGTGCACATTCTCAGTGGATTCCCTGCAGCTCTGTGGAGAGTGCATATGTAGAGTATAGTACTACTGTGTAACAAAGTAAACTTGAGACAGATGAAATTAAAGTTTTATACATACCTGGGGCTTCCTCCAGCCCCCTTCAGGCTAATCAGTCCCTCGCTGTCCTCATCCGCCACCTGGATCTTCTGCTAGGAGTCCAGGTACTTGAGCCAGTCTGGCGTAGTGCGCATACACACACTCCGCCGCCGGGAGCGTACTACACCTGCGCAGCACTGTTGCGCAGGTGCAGAACGCTCCTGGCTATGGAAGTGGCATGCGGCCGGACTGCGCTGATTGGCTGAATTACCAGGACTCATAGCAGAAGACCCAGGTGGTGGAGGTGGACAGCAAGGGACTGATTAGCCTGAAGGGGGCTGGAAGAAGCCCCAGGTATGTATAAAACTTTTCATTCTTCTCAGGTACCATTTAATTCATTTGAACATATCAAATTATTTGATTTCATGAGCAAAGCTATTACTGTATGTATAAATTATTTATGATGACTATTATCTGAAGAAGGCACACAGGGGGACAGAAAGAGGCACGAAGGTCAGAAGAAGTCAAAAAAGAGGACAGAAGGAGGCGCACAGGGGGAAAGAAGGAGGCACAATGCACGACAAATGGAGGCACAATGGGGGACAGAATGAGACACAAAGGAGAACAGAAGGAGGTACACAGAGGGGCAGCGGGAGGTACAGGGGGACAGAGAAGAAGGCATGAGGGCCAGAAGGAGGCACAAAAGGGGACAGGAGGCAGAGGTGGCACAGGGGGACTGAAGGAGGCACATGGAGACAGAAGGAGGCACAAAGGGAGACAGGAGGCAGACATGGCACAATGGACTAAAGGAGACAGAAGGAGGCACAAAAGGGACAGAAGGAGGCACAAAGGGGGAAAAAAGGATGCACAAGGCACAGAGGGACACAGTGGCAGGAGGCACAATGGGGCACAGATGGAGGCAGAGGTGGCACAGGGGGACTGAAGGAGGCACAAAGGGAGACAGGAGGCAGACATGGCGCAATGGACTAAAGGAGACAGAAGGAGGCGCAATGGACTAAAGGAGACAGAAGGAGGCACAAAGGGGGAAAAAGGATGCACAAGGCACAGAGGGACACAGTGGCAGCTGCCTGCAACTTACGCTAAGCAGATGCAGCAGAAGCAAGTAATAGAATACCTGTGGGGTGGGGCTTCATTCAGGGGGCAGGGCTTAATGCAGCAACATGGTGCCCCCAGGACCAATGGCACTCCAGGCAATGGCCTGTACTGCCTATGCCTAAAGGCTCCCCTGGTCATGGCCACCATTCATCATGGCATGCTGTGCTCATCACATGGGGCCCTTTTTTTCTGCATGCGGGTCCACTGTTGTGTGTATGTACTGTATTTCATGTAGTGTACACGTTTAGTTGGTTGAACTATTTCTGGGCCTGATAGCTGGGCTCTTTGGATATGGTATAGGCAAAACTATGGTACCCATCACCGTGGGGGGCTGGGGAACACACAACAGCTCATGATCATGCTGCCTGAGCCATTTGCATCAGCGGTTAGAGGCAGCTGGAAATGTAATTAAAAAAGACTTGGATGGTTGAAATGCAGGGGTAGGGCTGGTGCACACCAGAACTGTTCTGGAGCGTTTTTTTAAACGCTTGGGAATAGAAAAACGCTTGGCTAATGTTTTTCAATAGGCTGGTGCACACCAGAGCGGCTCATTTTTTTTCCACAAACGCAAACTCGGGGGCTGCAGCATTTTTTAGATGTCTGAGTCGTTTCTGCCTCAATGTTAAAGTATAGGAAAGTGTAACAATATATGACATCTGCTACACAAAAACGCTCCAAAAAACGCTAGGCATGTTTAGAAAACCTCTCTAAACATGCCTAGAATCGCTGAAATCTGCTCCAAAAACCTCTAGCAGTTTGTGGATCTGCTAGAGGTTTTTGGTGTGCACTGGGCCGTAGAGAGGTCTGTGCTTTGCTGCTGGCAGCCATTGGGATTCCCAGGTGGTTGGTGACATCATTGTCCTTGTATGAGGATAGCAGGGGGCATTATGTAGTCTTGCAGATGGAGCTCAGTGTGATCATACATGGAAGAAGGGACTGAATGGGAGAGAGACGTGGAGCTGCAAGGAAAAGTTCTTCCGCGCAAGTGTTTGCTAACATAACCCTTTAATGGAGGCCATGTGCGGCCTGGCCGTGCGCTCTCGTCGCAGGGAGCATTCTCAGTCTGCACCGACTGGAGGATTATCCGGGGCCAGTTGCGGAGGAACGAGGAGGTGGAGGAGGACAGCAAGCGATAAATAAACCTGTTGGGGGCTGGAGGAAGCTCTAGGTATGTATATTTTTTTAAATCCCATCTCAGGTACACTTTAATTGACTCTTAACTTTATTCCCATCCTTTAAATTGATATCATTCTGTTTTTGTTTTCTAAATACAGTATATGAAGCAAAGCTAATGATTATAGAAAGGAGCAATGGGTTTTTTATTTATAAAACGGTGTCATTTGCTTACAAGTTTTTTGTGGTATTTGTGACCAGGGTTGTGATTGAAGGTGTGGCAGGGGTGTGATTAGAGGTGTAGTGTTGAATGCTGACCTATCACACTGCCGGAAATCCTGGCCTCCTCCGGTCTGGCATTACAGTGAGTCTGGGGACCATGTGACACAGTTGCATGTAGAGATGTCACGTGGTACAGATGCCCGCTCAACACTGCATGTGGGGGCACAGTTACTTGGGGGTGGCAACAGCGCTAGGACGATTTCATGCTAAAATCTATTGGAAATCGGTGTGCAGCATTTGGGCAGGCAATATATCTCTCTCTAATCAGATTCAACCAAAAGAGGGATCTATCTAAAGATGTCGATTAAAGATGTCGGGATCAAAAGTAATTGGAAGGTATTTATGGACTGTTTGCATAAACCAGTGTTATGTTTCAGATATGATTGCAAAATCCAACACTCGATGAACACACGATGAAAAAAAAAATCTATTCCAATTGACTATAGAATCATTTTACATTGATTCTTTTTTTTCTGTACAATTCAATTGTAAAAATCTGATGTAAAGATTGCATCTGAGGAAAACATATACATCGTTAATAGGCCCCTTTATGATTGATCTAGAACAGTGGTTCCCAACCTGGGGGCGATCGCCCCCAGGTGGGCGATTTGGGTTCTAAGGGGGGCGGTAAATTTGTGGGGGGCGATCAGTATGAAAAGGCAGAAAAAATAAAGTGTCGCAGTGTCACTCGTTTTTAAGAAAATTATGGGCAAAAATATGATCTGTATACTATAAAATATGCAAGTGTGCATGATAGAGTTGCATAATTCCTCAGGGCTCGTTGGTCACGCGCCGGTGTAATGTCAGATATTGCAACCCGGAAGCAGCCTTCCTCACTGAGTATTGCGCATGCTCATTGGGAAGTTAGATATTATTTACCTAAAATATCTCCGCTTCCGCACCACGTACACTCCCGAAATTTTCAGGGGAGGGAGGGGACCCCCAGATCTAGCTCTGTGTCGAATTGCAGCCCCCGAGCCCTGCTATTTCCCGAGATAGGTTTGCTGCAATCAGTCTCGGGAACCAGCGGGGCTCGGGGGCTGCAATTCGGCACAGAGCTAGATCTGGGGGTCCCCTCCCTCCCCTGAAAATTTCGGGAGTGTACGACTGCTGATGTACGACAGTTTGTGCTAGAGCGCAAGCCGGCGTCAGCAACTGTCGCTGCAGAGTCAGACCTCGCTGAAACCTTTACAACCACCCGGAGATATTTAGGACGTTTTACGTGGCTGCACAATTTAATGGGACGCAGGCTCCTACTGCGCATGCGGGGCTGCAATAGCTGACATTTCACCGGTAAGGGAATTGTCGCAAAGTAGTTGAGTCACTTTTAGCTGGCAAGGTCACAGCGCTACCCCCTCCACTGGCACCACCACCTGGCGTAAGGTTATACCGTACTAAGAGAAGGGGGGCGACAGGGGTGAGTCGTCTTCCCCTAAGGGGCGATACCTCATAAAAGGTTGGGAACCATTGATCTAGATCGAGTAAATGTGCCCATACGTCTAGCTATGTATGGGCAGATTTGACCAAGGGACAGGTCTCTCTCTGATTGGAAACATATCTTTTGGCTGCCCGTACACTGTAGGCCGATTCCCGATAGACTTCAGTATCTGACCGCAGCCCCTCTAATGTAAATGTGCCCCCACCCGCACCTGTGCATTTATACCTAATTGCTGTCGCCCACAACAGTGCCCATCCATCTTCTGAACTGCAGCCCCACGTGGCTACCCGCTATACACTGGCAGCGAGTGTAACGCAAATGCGGAAGATGGACGGGCACTACGGCAGACGACGGTGATCAAGTATAAATGCATGGGCAGGGGGGCACATTTAAATTGGGAGGGGGGGGGGGGGCGCAACGCTGTGGTTCCGTTGCATTTGTCACTCGTCCCTATATTGCATGCCGTTACTGCCGTGCACCTAATCGAACACATGGGCCCAAGATCTGCATGGCCGATAAATACATTGGTGGTTGAATCTGGCATGCTTGTGACAGCACCAATTTGTATCCGACTCGATAATTATTGAATTGGATGGTCGCCTGAAGTATGGCCAACTTAAAACATTTTGTTCTAAAAAAAAAACCAAAATACTGTTTTTTTTTTGTTCTGACAACAAACATAAACAAACGGCGAGTCATAAAAAACGCTGTGGCTATGCTTATACTGAACAATCGTAGCTGGTACCATAAATATTCTGCGCCAGATCACTAAGCTATTGATTGAATTCTTCGTCAAAGGTAGTACTGTAGGCACCAATCGGTGTTTTAGCAGTGCACAGCGCGATCTCTGTTCTCCGGAGTTCAGGACCCCTCACCCTCCCTGAGTGAACTCTATCCAGACCAGAAGTAGTAAACAGACAGCCGTGATCGCGTTGAGCAATACACCGATTGGTAGTACTTTACGCTAGGAAGTAGGGACTTTGAAAAGCTTCAGAGCCGCCTCACTGGTTGATTGGTGAATATGGGCGGTAACCACAAGTGGCGTCATGTGAATATACGCATATCCTTATTCTGCTATGTAGGGCGGAGTTTAACTTTTATGTTATTTAAGTTTTTTGTACAGTTTGAATTTTGTGGGGTTTTGGGCTTTTATTTAGTGGTTATGATGATTTCCTGATTGCCCTGGTGACGATGGAATCTCTCGGCATGAAGAGAAGGCAGAGGCCGCTCACTATTCTATCGTGGGAAGTATGACTTTTATAAACGAGGCAGATCGCACGTCTATGATGTTCCTAGAATGCATGACCTCTGAGATGAACACTTTGGTGATAATTGCTGTCTTTTGTTTGGTAAGTTTTCTCTAATAATTCTTTATTTTCTTTTTGTTTGGAAACCGAAAGTAAAAGTTGCTGTCAAAGTAAAAACGTTTGTGGTTTTTTTTAGTATCCTGAGTGTACCTATACAGTATTAGATGTTCTAAAGATTATCATATTCCAGCAAGTCTCTGTTCTATTCACTCCGGTTCACACTGGTCAGGATGTTTTTTAAGCTTCGCTTAAAGGGACACTGTAGGGCGGGGGGGGGGGGGGGGGGTCAGGGGAAAATGAGTTGAACTTGCCCGGGGCTTCTAATGGTCCCCCGCAGACACCCTGTGCCCGCGCAGCCGCTCACCGATGCTCCGGCCCCGCTTCCGGTTCACTTCTGGAATTTCAGACTTTAAAGTCTGAAAACCACTGCGCCTGCGTTGCCGTGTCCTCGATCCCGCTGATGTCACCAGGAGCATACTGCGCAGGCCCAGTATGGTCTGTGTCTGCGCAGTACGCTTCTGGTGACATCAGTGGGATTGAGGGCATGGCAACGCAGGCGCAGTGGTTTTCAGACTTTAAAGTCTGAAATTCCAGAAGAGAACCGGAGGCGGGGCAGGAGCATTGGGGAGTGGCTGCACGGGAACACAGTACAGTATCCCTTTAACCTTCTGCCGACCGTGTCACGCCAATAGGCGTGGCCACGGCGGCAGCCCCAGGACCGCCTAATGCCAATTGGCGTGTTTTGCAGGAGATCGTGCGCGTGCATCTCCTGCTTGGGAGGGCGGAGCTCCGCCCTGCCTTCAGTTTCCGAGCGGCTATTTACAAGGTTCAACGCTGCGATCAGCAGCAGCGCTGCACTGAGGACAGCCGTGTGACACTGCTGTCCCCCTGGGGGACAAGAGAGCTATCGGCTCTCATAGGCAGAAGCGTATGACAGCCGATCACCATAATTGGCTGGCTGTGGGGAGGGAGGGAAGAAGTTTACAGACACTGGTTTTTAAAAACAAAACAATAATATTTATTATAAAAAAAATCAAACATGGGGGGAGCGATCAGACCCCACCAACAGAGAGCTCTGTTGGTGGGGAGAAAAGGGGGGGGGGGGGGAATCACTTGTGTGCTGTGTTGTGCGGCCCGGCAGCTTGGCCTTAAAGCTGCGCGCCGCCGGGCCACTGCCGTCACTTGTACAAGGAAGTATGTTCAAGGTAAGGAGGGGGACGGAGGAGAACGGAGAGTAGCGGTGGGCATGAGGAGAGCCCACTACACATGCCTGTTCCCCCTGGTTTTTATTGCGCTAAGGTTTCCTTTAAATGCAGGAAGTGGATCGTATGTTAAAAATAAAATCCGCTTCCATTTGGTACAAAACACCAATCTGTGTGCCGCAGAACGCAGGATCCCAACTTGGCACATTTTCCTAGACCGGGCGGGAAATGTGTCCAATGAAAGCCTATGAAAACGGACACTATCCATACTCACTAGGCTAGTCACCGCATCCGCGTCGCCCGGTTTGCCCACATCTGCGCCGTGACCTCATACTCGTGTCTCGACGCCGCTCGATCTCTTCTAAACAGCACAGTGGCCGGGGGAATCTCCAGTCCACTGGCTGCAAAAGACCAATGGGAATCCTCAACAACAGGGAGAATTCTCATTGGTTTATGTTATACCAATGGAAATTCTCCCTGCTACTAGGGAGAATTAGGCTGCTGCAGCCTATGGAGATCCCCATGCTTTTGCTGGCTTCCGGGCTGTTGAAGGGACTGAGCTGCAGTGGCGGGACAGGTGAGCGGCGATGCGGATGCAGAACGGTCTGGTGTATTTTTTTGCATGTGGACGCAGAACAGATGGTACGTATCTGCCTTGTGGATGTGCTTAACGTTTCCGATCTGCATCCGCTCAAGTTTGAACTGGCCCTGACTCGGAGGTCCTATATAAATGCTCCCTTGGAGCACATAGCATACGGTAGGTGTGTGTGTTCTGATGCATGCAAGTACAGAGAGGCCCTGTTCACACTGAAGATCACGAAACACTAGCAAAATCATCAGCGTTTTTTATCTAACATTTCCATGATCTTTGAGCGATAGTGATTTTTTTACCATTTGTACCGCAACCGCTGGAAAATTACTGCATGGCATGCACCACGTTTGTGTTGTGTTTGTGTTGCCAATCGCTACAGTGAGACATATAAGAAGCTCCGGTATATAAGACGCACCCAGGTTTAGAGAGCACAAACCAGGGGAAAATATATATACATACATACTTGCATACATACATACATACATACACTAAACCTGGAGTGTTATAGTTAAAAAAATAAAGG
This sequence comes from Hyperolius riggenbachi, assembly GCF_040937935.1. Taxonomy (NCBI): domain Eukaryota; kingdom Metazoa; phylum Chordata; class Amphibia; order Anura; family Hyperoliidae; genus Hyperolius; species Hyperolius riggenbachi. The sequence continues at coordinate 252,254,634 of NC_090651.1, forward strand.
GGATAAAAGTGAAAAAATAACTAGTTATAGTCCGAGCAATTTGTCAAGTTACCGTGTCCTTTGGAACTGTAAGTCCAAACAGAAGTTATAATAGTCCAATTATGGAAAGCCTGGCTCCTTGATGGAACATGGATACCGACTGGGACTCTTTTCTGACAGCCTATGTCAACCAGTTTTTAACTCTTTCTCCGCTGGAGGGTGGAGATGGTAGATGGGCAGTTCTGCTACATTCCCCAGCTCCACCATCTGTCATGTCAGGCAGAAAATAATATGAAATACCTGAAATGGTCATATGTCGGGATCCGTTGATCTGAACCCGCAGAGAATGATGCCTCTTCCTGGCATTCTCTGTTTAATTCAGAGTCTAAACACATACAGTATATATGATGATATTGCATTTCAGAGGAAACTAGATCTCGGTGCTGGAAGAGGCTAGACAAATGCTTTGTGGTTCAGACACCTTCCAGATCGGGTCTAATGCATATCCAATAGTTTTGATATGCCTGGCATTTATGGAAAACTGATTAATTTAGCAAAATGACTATTCTTTTATTCCAAGGTGAATTACAAGTCATTTCCCCTATGGGAATATGTGAGGAAATGTGTATCTGGTCAACTAAAGAGTCCCAACCTAACGATTTTCCCGCCGATATACAGCTGCTTCGATCACAGTGATCGAAACGGCTGTGAAATCGCCGCGCACACCGCTGACAGAACGATCGATTTCCGTCCGAAATCGATCGTTCCCGTCGATTCCCAACGACCCATCCGTGCAGAAGATTTTTCTCGGTCGCCGGTGGGTCGGGAGTGCGTCGTTAGCGGCGTTCGAATGCCCGACGACCGACGCAATACAGCGGGTATACATTACCTGTTCAGGCCGGCGCGAGTCCCCTGGTCTTCTTCTCCGCTTCGGGCTCCAGAGCTACACAGAACTTCCTGTCCCGGCAGGAAGTTTAAACAGTAGATCACCCTCACCTGTTTAAACTTCCCCTGGACAGGAAGTTCAGTAGCCGGAGCGGAGAAGAGCTTTAAAGTAATATGAGCTAAATTAGTATAATATAAAATTGAAAATAGTTGGGTGGGTAGGCAGGACATCCATGGCCAAGCATTTCTGGAAAAGGGACATAATGTGAGTCAGTTACTCTGGTGCGTGCCTGAAGAGATCCATACCCTTCAAGGGACCAAAGTATGTGCGCTCCGGGAAACGGGCGTGCAAGCACGCATGCGCAGACATCCGTAAGGTCAAAGGGGCCGGAGCGGGGTTTGTGAGGGACTAGAGCCTGTTATATTAATGAGCTTGGTCCACCTAGTACTGTATAAAAGGCATGGACTTTCTTCACTCACCATGTAAAGTTCAGCATCTAGTCTGTGAAGTTCTGTATCCCCCTCCACTACTCCTCCCCCTCGTTGATTAGGACTCCTTTGGTTTTTTTTCCGCGGTCCCATAGCAGTTACTATAGCGCTAAAATAAATGGCGAGTTAGCATTTGATAAAGGCCTGTGTGCCGAAACGTTGTGCTATCTAGTGTCTGTGCTACTAATAAATCAAGCTATAATTGCATAAATCCAGTTCGAGATCTAGTCGTTTGTTCTTTACTACAATACATGGCTGCCAGAGTCTGCATTTACGGACACATTTTTAAGTGTATGTTGAATATACAGTAGTACACTATGAAAAATATCAGTGAATGCGCAGTATATCCCCATTGACAAACTACGTAGACCAGGGGCGTTGCTAGCCCTATTTTGGGGGGCGCGTGCCCCCAATCTGTCCTGGGGTGCCCCGGATCTGTTCCCCAGGGGTGCCCGGCACTGCCCGCTGTCCCCTCCTGGCCGCCGCTGCCCCCCCCGGCCGCCACTGCCCCCCCCCCCCCCGGCTGTCCCCGCAGCCAGAGCTTCAGACCTCGATCAGCGGGCGACCAGACACAGCGGGCGCTAGGACCTAGCGTACACCGCTGATATGTGGAAGTGACATCACTTCCGCATATACAGCGTGGTGCGTCCGGCGCCCGCTCTATCTGGTCGGGTCGCCCGCGGTGCTGATCGAGATCTGCTGGCTGCGAGGTAAGGGGGGGGTCACTCACTACCTAACGGGGGGTCCCTGTCACTCACTATCGGGGGTCCCTGTCACTCACTAGCTAACAGGGGTCCCCGTCACTCACTAACTGGGGTCCCTGTCACTTACTAGCTAACGGGGGTGCCTGTCACTCACTATCTAAAGGGGGTCCCTGTCGCTCACTATCTATCGGGGGTCCCTGTCGCTCACTATCTATCGGGGGTCCCTGTCACTCACTATTGGGGGTCCCTGTCACTCACTAGCTAACGGGGGTCCCTGTCACTCACTAACGGGTCCCTGTCACTCACTATCTAACGAGGGTCCCTGTCACTCACTATCGAGGGTCCCTGTCACTCACTAGCTAAGGGGGTTCCCTGTCACTCACTATCTATCGGGGGTCCCTGTCACTCACTAGCTAACGGGGGTCCCTGTCACTCACTAACTGGGGTCCCTGTCACTCACTATCTAACGGGGGTCCCTGTCACTCACTATCGGGGGTCCCTGTCACTTACTAGCTAACGGGGGGCGCCTGTCACTCACTATCTAAAGGGGGTCCCTGTCACTCACTAATTGGGGTCCCTGTCACTCACTATCTAACGAGGGTCCCTGTCACTCACTATCGGGGGTCCCTGTCACTCACTAGCTAACTGGGTTCCCTGTCACTATCTAACTGGGTTCCCTGTCACTATCTAACTGGGTTCCCTGTCACTATCTAACTGGGTTCCCTGTCACTATCTAACTGGGGTCCCTGCCACTCACTATCTAACGGGGGTCCCTGCCACTCACTATCTAAGGGGGGTCCCTGCCACTCACTATCTAACAGGGGTCCCTGTCACTCACTATCTAACGGAGGTCCCTGTCACTATCTGGGGTCCCTGTCACTATCTGGGGTCCCTGTCACTATCTAACTGGGGTCCCTGTCACTATCTAACTGGGGTCCCTGTCACTATCTAACTGGGGTCCCTGTCACTATCTAACTGGGGTCCCTGTCACTCACTATCTATCTGGGGTCCCTGTCACTCACTACCTAACTGGGGTCCCTGTCACTCACTACCTAACTGGAGGCACCTTGTCACTCACTACCTAACTGGAGGCACCTTGTCACTCACTACCTAACCTGGGGGGCGCTTGTCACTCACTAGCTAACCTGGGGGGCGCCTGTCACTCACTAGCTAACCTGGGGGTCCCTGTCACTCACTACCTAACTTGGGGGCTACCATATTAAGGGGGCATTCTGCCTATTTATGTGAAATGCTGTCTATTTATGTGCCTCATGACTGCTGAATTTGTCTTGTTGGGAGCCTTATGATTTCTTGGGGGCCTCAAGATTGCTGAATTTGTCTTGTTGGGGGCCTCATGATTTGTTGGGGGTCTCATGATTGCTGAATTTGTCATGTTGGGGGCCTCACGATTGCTGAATTTGTCATGTCGGGGGCCTCACGATTGCTGAATTTGTCATGTCGGGGGCCTCACGATTGCTGAATTTGTCATGTCGGGGGCCTCACGATTGCTGAATTTGTCACGTCGAGGGCCTCACGATTGCTGAATCTGTCTTGTTGGGGGCCTCATGATTGCTGAATTTGTCATGTCGGGGGCCTCACGATTGCTGAATTTGTCTTGTTGGGGGCCTCATGATTGCTGAATTTGTCTTGTTGGGGGTCACATGATTGCTAACTGCGAGACTATGGGAAAAGCTGAATCCTTATCATATGAGACAATAACATTAAACCTACCTTTTTAGCTTTTTAAAACAGAAAATAAAACTGGGAGTAGGCCTAAACGATTTTAGGAAAAGATTGAATTGAATGATTTCTGTAGAAATTGCGATTTCGATTCACAATTTTCCTAAAGGGACTCTGTAACAAAAATGTCATTGTGTTTTCTACCATCCTACAAGTTCCTAAACCTATTATAATGTGCTCTGGCTTACTGCAGCACTTTATACTATCACCATCTCTGTAATAAATTAGCTTATCTTTCCCCTGTCCGACTTGTCATCCTGTGTCTGGAAGGCTGCCAACTCTTCAGTGTGATCTGCTATGCATGCCCCCTCTATGCACACTCCCCTGTGTGTGTGTGTGTGTTATTTACATTAGCCAGCTTTTCTCTGCTCTCTTATCTTTTACAAGCTGGATAAATCCTCTGTTCACATACTGATGAGTCACATACTGCAGAATTACAGACAACCAGGCAGAGCTGTCTGCAAGAGTAAACAAACAATCAGCTTGTAACTCTTCAGTGAGATGGAGGGGGAAAGAAACAGACAAATGATCTCTTGAGATTCAAAAGTAAGGCTGTATACAGCCTGATTGTGTATGGATGTATTTTCTATGTGTGGACATACTGTACATCAACCTACTTCCTGTTTTGGTGGCCATTTTGTTTGTTTACAAACAAACTTTTAAAAACTGTTTTTGACTATATTTAATGCGGCGGGGAGCGGCGAAATTGTGACAGAGGGTAAAAGGAGATGTCCCCTAACACACTGGTATGTTTACTTTTGTGTGATTTTAACAATACAGATTCTCTTTAAAAACTAGTCCTCCTCCTGCCGTGCACTGTCCTGAGCCCGGCCACAAGGGTCAGTTTGTGTGAACAATAGAGTCCTTCCATAGCTCAGCACTCCGCAGGACAGGCTTTGGCAAGATAGAACACACACACACACACTCTCACTGTGGTTCCACTCCTGCCAGGCTTGATAACTGGCCAAAGCCTGTCGTGCGGAGTGCAGAGCTGTGGAAGGACACTACTGTTCACACAAACTGATCCTTGTGGCCGGGCTCAGGACAGTGCACAGCAAGAGGACTAGATTTGAAGAAAAATCGTGAATACATATAAAATCACATCACACAGTCCAGCTCAGTCACCTCAGCTCAAATTGCCCACTGCCCAGCATACATCATCCTGTACACATACAGAATGGATGAGGCACACACAGGGTGTCAGCGTGATGTGCAGAGTTGCACTGATGCAGAGTGGCAAAGGAGGCGGAGCAGTGGTAAATCTTAGCCTGGTGGATGTCTGGTAGTAATATATATATACTAGCCGACCCGCGGCGTAGCATACGCCGCATAAGAGGGTAGAGGGCAGGAAGGGGGTATTGGGCACAGCGGCGGGGAGGGGGGTTGGACCTCCCCTCAACTGGGTCCCCCATGTGTCCTCTACCTCCAGCTTAAGCTCAGCAGGAACCCCCCCCCCCCCCTCACCTGGGTCCCCCATGTGCACTCCCCCTCCAGCTTAAGCTCAGCAGGAACCCTTCCACCCCCCCCTCACCTGGGTCCCCCATGTGCTCTCCCCCTCCTGCTTAAGCACAGTAGCAGCCGCCACTATTAGTAAGAGGCAGTGGGCAGGGATGACTCACCTCTTCTGTGTTCCATCGTGCGTTCCACTGTCGTCACTTCCTGCAATGCTGCACACTGTATTGGTGTAATTTGCCTTTTTAAAACAGAAGGAAATCTGCAATAATTCAGCTATAAGTGAATATTTGTGGTTCCCACAATGCACTGCTACTAAATATGCAAATTACCCCTTTTCCCCCTTGGTAAACCAAGCAAGCATCCAGAGCCGCTGGTGTACAGCAAGCATATAGCTTTAAATTTTACACAGTCATATCAAACCCACATGTAGATGCTTATTTCAGACTTTTGGGCCTCATCAGTACATGGCAGGGATTGATACGGCTGTATGAGATAGGGCTTGGACCAGTACAACAGAGTACCAAAGCAGCTCAGGGTGACCCAAACTGTTTGGAATGTATAGGTGGATAAAAGGGACCAAAAAGACCTCCTACTAAAAAAAGCAAAGTTTGGTGTAATTTGCCTTCCTAAAACAGAAGGAAATATGCAATAATTCAGCTATAAGTGAATGTTTGTGGTTACCAACAAAGCACTGCTACTAAATTTGCAAATAATTCCTTTTCACCCTTAGTAAGCCAAGCAAGCATCCAGAACCACTGGTGTATAGCAAGCCTATAGCTTTAAATTTTACACAGCCATATCAAACCCACATGTGACACCCTGTTTCAGACTTTTGGTCCTCATCTGTACATGGCAAGGATTGATATGGCTGTATGAAATAGGGCTTGGACCAGTACAACAGAGTAACCAAGCAGCTCAGGGTGATCCAAACCACTCGGAATGTATAGGTGGATAAAAGGGACCAAAAGACCTACTAAAAAAATCAACGCTTGGTGTAATTTGCCTTCTTAAAACAGAAAAAAATCTGCAATAATTCAGCTATAAGTGAACATTTGTGATGCACCACTACTAAACATGCAAATTATTCCTTTTCACCCTTGGTAGGGCAAGCAAGTCTACAGCTTTAAGTTTTACACAGTCATATCAAACCCACTTGTGACAGCCTATTTCAGACGTTTGGTCCTCATTAGTACATAGCAGGATTTGATATGGCTGTATGAGAAGGGGCTTGGACCAGTACAACAGACTAACCAAGCAGCTCAGGGTGACCCAAACTACTAAGAATGTATAGGAGGATAAAAGAGACCAAAAAGCCCTCCTACTAAAAAAAAAAGCAAAGCTTGGTGTAATTTTCCTTCTTAAAACAGAAGCAAATCTGCAATAATTCAGCTATAAGTGAACATTTGTGGTTACCCACAATGCACTGCTAGTGAATATGCAAATTACCGTATATACTCGCATACAAGCCGAATTTTTGACCCCCAAAAAGGGGGTCAAAAGTTGGGGGTCGGCTTGTATGCGAGTCTTCCCTGGTGGTCCGTAGTCCGCGGGCCCCGCTACCCCCTCCCGCCGCCGCCGCTGCTATTACCTGCAGCGGCTTCCTCTTCCTCGGCGCTTCCTCTTCCCCGCTCTGCGCTCTCATGCCCGTATGAAGAGATCACAGCAGCGCGCTTGGCGCTGCTGCTGTGACGATGCAGGGGGCAGGAAAGAGCGCGGCTCCCTGTAGCGGCGATCTGTATCGCCGTTACCAGGGGAACCGCTCTTTCCTGCCCCCTGCATCGTCACAGCAGCAACGCCGAGCGCGCTGCTGTGATCTCTTCATACGGGCATGAGAGCGCAGAGCGGGGAAGAGGAAGCGCCGGGGAAGAGGAAGCCGCTGCAGGTAATAGTAGCGGCGGCGGGAGGGGGGCGAGCAGGGCACTATACTGGCCACTACCTACCTACACTGGGTACTATACTAGCTATACCGGGGCACTACCTACCTAAACTGGGCACTATACTAGCTAAACAGGGCACTTTACTAGCTATACTGGGGCACTACCTACCTATACTGGGGCACTACCTACCTATACTGGGGCACTATACTAGCTAAACTGGGCACTTTACTAGCTAAACTGGGCACTTTACTAGCTATACTGGGGCACTACCTAGCTATACTGGGGCACTACCTACCTATACTGGGGCACTATACTAGCTATACTGGGCACTTTACTAGCTAAACTGGGCACTTTACTAGCTAAACTGGGCACTATACTAGCTATACTGGGGCACTATAAAGGCTATACTGGGGCACTACCTACCTATACTGGGGCACTATACTAGCTATACTGGGCACTTTACTAGCTAAACTGGGCACTATACTAGCTATACTGGGGCACTATACTAGCTATACTGGGGCACTATACTAGCTATACTGGGCACTATACTAGCTATACTGTGGCACTACCTACCTATACTGGGCACTATACTGGCTAAACTGGGCACTATACTAGCTATACTGGGGCACTACCTACCCTTACTGGGCACTATACTAGCTATACTGGGACACACTGGGGGGATCACGCGGCCAGCATTTCCTACCCCCGGCTTATATGGGGGTCAATCATTTTTCCCTGGTTTTTCATGGAAAAGTTGGGGGGTCGGCTTATATGCGGGTCGGCTTATATGCGAGTATATACGGTATCCCTCTTTGCCCTTGGTTTGATATGACACTACTTCTTCTTCTTGCTTGGACCAGCCCCTTCTTCTTGCTTGGACCAGCCCTGGGGGCAGGGCGCTACTTCTTCTTCTTGCTTGAAGGTTGATGCACTTACTCTATTATATATATAGATAATTTGTCGTGCACTACCTGGCCAAACTTTTTAGTGACAGTCCTGTCGCCAGCCCAGCTGATGACACGCTAGGCGGAGGGAAACAGAGCGAGAGCCTGTGGGCGGAGTCTGCCGCCCACCCAGCTGATGATGTACTAGGCTGGGCAGAGTGAGAGTGAGTGAAAGCCGTGGCGGCCACCCGCCCAGCTGATGGCTTGCTAGTCGCGGCGGAGGGAAAGAGCGAGTACCTATGGGCGGAGTCCACCGCCCGCCCAGCTGATGATGTGTTAGGCTGGGCGGAGCGAGAGTGAGTGAGTGCCTGCCGCAGCCGCCCGTCCTCTGATGATGTATATGCAAGGCGGAGGGAGAAATTAAGACACTGATGACGTAGTGGGTAGAGGCTGCCACTAGGAAGGAGCTGGTGAGAGCTACTAAGCCGCCGCTGCAGAGCGGCAAGCGGGAGATGGACTGCCGGGCTGAACTAGTACACTGTTGCCAGGGAAATCGTGAAAAATCGTCACCTTCACGATCACGGAATCGTTGTTTCCGTGATCGCGATTTCGATCAAAAGACGATAAATCGTTCAGGCCTAACTGGGAGGTTCTAAAAAATGTAATACATTTTTCAGGAGTAGGATGGATGAAATTGTTTATCTTCACAGTTTATTTTCAACTTGGATTTTCCATAATGTTCATGTACGAGTTAAAACGTTTGTACAGTATTTAGTTTAAATTGCTGTTGCCACTTTGCGATAAGTGACTTTTGGGTTGCAGTTTGGGCACTCGGCCTCCAAAAGGTTCGCCACCACTGTCATAATCTAATGTCCCACCATTGCTAGGTTCATGTAAATTTGTCTCCACCCATTACCACACCTACATTCTGGTCCATGGCCCACCCATTTTTCGGTGTGGCGCGATAAGCGTGCCGCACAACGTGATCCTCATATTTTTGGCACGCTAGCTGCAGTGTGCTGAATTCTGCTGCCTACAGTATGTACAGTATACGCTGTTCTCTAGTGCCTGCACTGTGTGCTGATCTACCTCCAGTGTGTACAGTGTAAGGTGTTACTCTGTGCCTTTACTGATTGTAAACCAGCTGTATTGTATGCTGATCCCTGCTACTTTCAGTATGTACAGTATTAGCTGCAAAGCCTGGTACACACATACAATTTTGATTAGCCAATTTTAGCTCTGTTCATCAAATTCATTGTCTGTTGGCCCAATTACTGCATGGCGGTGGTAAAATTGGTCAGTGATTGACCAATCAAAATTGTATGTGCGTATACATCTTTGATCTATGCCTATACTGATTGTAAATTATCTAAATAAAGGACAGGGGGCTCCATCCAATATTTCGATGGGCAGGCCCGTTATCTGTAGCTTACACTGCTGCTAAGTTCATGTACATTTGGCCCCACCCATGGCCACGCCCACTCACCCCATGACCACACCTATTTTTTGCAGCACCGCATATACCTCTCCGCCTGGTGCCCGCAGGTGCCCCCAATCTCCAAGGACCCTACAAAAGCCCCTGACGTAGACCCCCTGGGATAGACCCCAGTGTGACTGTACACATTTACATGTCCTGAAACTCCACTGGTAGTGTTGCTTACTTGGCCAGCAGTGTTTATCTGCTGTGCAGTGTTGTATCTCCAGGTCTCCTCCTCCCATGTTGTGCAATCACTGAAAAGATAGGGCAGAGACCTGGAGATGCTGTAGGTTATGATGAAGAGATGTACGTTGCTGAAATGGGAATTAAGTTTAGGAACATGTAAGTGTCTGTCCACCTTACACCAGCAGGTTGAGACAAGGGATGAGCTTTTGACTTTGAGTTCCTAGTCAAAACAGTAACAATTAAGAGTAGCCATCCTTAACCACTTCCCGACCGCCTGACGCACTGAGGCGGCCGGGAAGCGGACCCCGCAAGGACCAGCTCATGCCCAAAGGCGGCGGTCCTTTTAGGGGCATGGGCGGAGCGATCGCGTCATCCGTGAAGAGATCCTCCGCCGGCGCCTGACTCCGCTCACCCGCCGCAACATCCCGCCGGCCATACGGAAGCGCCGGCGGGATGTTAACCCTACGATCACCGCATACAAAGTGTATAATACACTTTGTAATGTTTACAAAGTGTATTATACAGGCTGCCTCCTGCCCTGGTGGTCCCAGTGTCCGAGGGACCACCAGGGCAGGCTGCAGCCACCCTATGTCGCACCCAAGCACACTGATTTCTCCCCCCCCCTGCCCCAGATCGCCCACAGCACCCCTCAGACCCCCCCCTGCCCACCCCCCAGACCCCTGTTTACACCCAATCACCCCCCTAATCACCCATCAATCACTCCCTGTCACTATCTGTCTACGCTATTTTTTTTTAACCCTAAACTGCCCCCTGGGGACTTCTGATCACCCCCCACCCCTCAGATTCTCCCCAGACCCCCCCCCCCCCGCCCCCCGTGTACTGTATACCTCTATCCCCCTGATCACCTGTCAATCACCCATCAATCACCCCCTGTCATTGCCACCCATCAATCAGCCCCTAACCTGCCCCTTGCGGGCAATCTGATCACCCACCCACACCAATAGATTGCCCGCAGATCCGACGTCAGATCACCTCCCAAGTCCAGTGTTTACATCTGTTCTCTACCCTAAACACCCACTAATTACCCATCAATCACCCCCTATCACCACCTGTCACTGTTACCCATCAGATCCGACACTAATCTGCCCCTTGCGGGCACCCAATCACCCCCCTACACGCTCAGATTGCCCTCAGACCCCCACTTATCAATTCGCCATTGCAATATTTACATCTGTGCTTCCCTGTAATAACCCACTGATCACCTGTCACTGCCACCCATCAATCACCCCTTGGCACTGCCACCCATCAATCAGCCCCTAACCTGCCCCTTGCGGGCAATCTGATCACCCACCCACACCAATAGATCGCCCGCAGATCCGACGTCAGATTGCCTCCCAAGTGCAGTGTTTACATCTGTTCTCTACCCTGAGTTCATAGAATATTTTATTTTTTGTCACCAGTTAGCGGAAATTGATTTTTATTGTTTTTTTTCACAAAGTGTCATTTTCCGCTAACTTGTGACAAAAAATAAAATCTTCTATGAACTCACCGTACTACTAACGGAATACCTTGGGGTGTCTTCTTTCTAAAATGGGGTAATTTGTGGGGTTCCTATACTGTCCTGGCATTTTAGGGGCCCTAAACCGTGAGGAGTAGTCTTGAAACGAAATTTCTCAAAATGACCTGTGAAATCCTAAAGGTACTCATTGGACTTTGGGCCCCTTAGCGCAGTTAGGGTGCAAAAAAGTGCCACACATGTGGTATCGCCGTACTCAGGAGAAGTAGTATAATGTGTTTTGGGGTGTATTTTTACACATACACATGCTGAGTGGGAGAAAGATCTCTGTAAATGGACAATTGTGTGTAAAAAAAAAATTAAAAAATTGTCATTTTACAGAGATATTTCTCCCACCCAGCATCGGTATGTGTAAAAATACACCCCAAAACACATTATACTACTTCTCCTGAGTACGGCAATACCACATGTGTGGCACTTTTTTGCAGCCTAACTGCGCTAAGGGGCCCAAAGTCCAATGAGCACCTTTAGGCTTTACAGGGGTGCTTACAAATTAGCAACCCCCAAAATGCGAGGACAGTAAACACACCCCACAAATGACCCCATTTTGGAAAGTAGACACTTCAAGGTATTCAGAGAGGGGCATGGTGAGTCCGTGGCAGATTTCATTTTTTTTTTTGTCGCAAGTTAGAAGAAATAGAAACTTTTTTTTTTTTGTCACAAAGTGTCATTTTCCGCTTACTTGTGACAAAAAATAATATCTTCTATGAACTCACTATGCCTCTCAGTGAATACTTTGGGATGTCTTCTTTTCAAAATGGGGTCATTTGGGTGGTATTTATACTATCCTGGAATTCTAGCCCCTCATGAAACATGACAGGGGGTCAGAAAAGTCATAGATGCTTGAAAATGGGAAAATTCACTTTTTGCACCATAGTTTGTAAACGCTATAACTTTTACCCAAACCAATAAATATACACTGAATGGGTTTTTTTTTAAATCAAAAACATGTTTGTCCACATTTTTCGCGCTGCATGTATACAGAAATGTTACTTTATTTAAAAAATGTCAGCACAGAAAGTTAAAAAAATCATTTTTTTTGCCAAAATACATGTCTTTTTTGATGAATATAATAAAAAGTAAAAATCGCAGCAGCAATCAAATAGCACCAAAAGAAAGCTTTATTAGTGACAAGAAAAGGAGCCAAAATTCATTTAGATGGTAGGTTGTATGAGCGAGCAATAAACCGTGAAAGCTGCAGTGGTCTGAATGGAAAAAAAGTGCCTGGTCCTTAAGGGGGGTAAAGCCCACGGTCCTCAAGTGGTTAAGCCTTATGCATGTGCTAGACTAGAGGAACTGGGCAGATTAGAATCCATGGTGCATATAGCTGACCCCCCCACATATATATTTTATCGCATCTTTAAACGTCAGATAGGTATGAAGACATCATTCCAGATTTTACCCTGCCCACCAGAAATCCCTCGCAATGCTTACAACTGTCACCCTGGTCTCTGGGTTCTGCTGACAGTTTCTCTACGCCCCCACCCCAAAGTAATGTTCTCCTCACATTAAAGGACAGTTGGGAGCTGTAGCGATGAACCCCTCTTAAACCCCATCTACACGATACGATTCTTTGTGCGATTCCATTACGATCCGATTAAATCCGACATGTCCGATCGGGATTCGATTCGCCTCACGTCGATTTGCCATTGTTTTGCAATGGCAAATCGAATTGAATCGAAATTGTTGGCACCCCAAACATTTTTCCAGAAATTCAAGTATTTCTTACAGAAAAGTATTGCAGTAATACATGTTTTGTTGTACACATGTTTATTCTCTTTGTGTGTATTGGAACAAATCAAAAAAGAGAGGAAAAAAAGCAAATTGGACATAATGTCACAGAAAACTCCAAAACTGGGCTGGACAAAATTATTGACACCCTTAACCACTTCGGGACCACAGTCTTTTCGCCCCTTAAGGACCAGAGCCTTTTTCTCCATTCAGACCACTGCAGCTTTCACGGTTTATTGCTCGGTCATACAACCTACCACCTAAATGAATTTTACCTCCTTTTCTTGTCACTAATACAGCTTTCTTTTGATGCTATTTGATTGCTGCTGCGAGTTTTACTTTTTATTATATTCATCAAAAAAGACATGAATTTTGTCAAAAAAATGACTTTTTTAACTTTCTGTGCTGACATTTTTCAAATAAAGTAAAATTTCCTATACATTTGAGCGCGAAAGTTATTCTGCTACATGTCTTTGATAAAAAAAAAAACATTCAGTGTATATTTATTGGATTGGGTAAAAGTTATAGCGTTTACAAACTATGGTGCCAAAAGTGAATTTTCCCATTTTCAAGCATCTCTGACTTTTCTGCGCACCTGTCATGTTTCATGAGGGGCTAAAATTCCAGGATAGTACAAATACCCCCCAAATGACCCCATTTTGGAAAGAAGACATCCCAAAGTATTCAGTGAGAGGCATGGTGAGTTCATAGAAGATTTTATTTTTTGTCACAAGTTAGCGGAAAATGACAGTTTGTGACAAAAAAAAAAAAAAAAAAAAGTTTCCATTTCTTCTAACTTGCGACAAAAAAAAATGAAATCTGCCACGGACTCACTATGCTCCTCTCTGAATACCTTGAAGTGTCTACTTTCCAGAATGGGGTCATTTGTGGGGTGTGTTTACTGTCCTGGCATTTGGGGGGTGCCTAATTGTAAGCACCCCTGTAAAGCCTAAAGATGCTCATTGGACTTTGGGCCCCTTAGCGCAGTTAGGCCGCAAAAAAGTGCCACACATGTGGTATTGCCGTACTCAGGAAAAGTAGTATAATGTGTTTTGGGGTGTATTTTTACACATACACATGCTGGGTGGGAGAAATATCTCCGTAAATGACAATTTTTTTATTTTTTTTACACACAATTGTCTATTTATAGAGATATTTCTCCCACTCAGCATGGGTATGTGGAAAAATACACCCCAAAACACATTATACTACTTCTCCTGAGTACGGCGATACCACATGTGTGGCACTTTTTTGCACCCTAACTGCGCTAAGGGGCCCAAAGTCCAATGAGTACCTTTAGGATTTCACAGGTCATTTTGAGAAATTTCGTTTCAAGACTACTCCTCACGGTTTAGGGCCCCTAAAATGCCAGGACAGTATAGGAACCCCACAAATTACCCCATTTTAGAAAGAAGACACCCCAAGGTATTCCGTTAGATGTATGGTGAGTTCATAGAAGATTTTTTTTTTTTGTCACAAGTTAGCGGAAATTGATTGTAATTGTTTTTTTTCACAAAGTGTCATTTTCCGCTAACTTGTGACAAAAAATAAAATCTTCTATGAACTCGCCATTCTCCTAACGGAATACCTTGGGGTGTCTTCTTTCTAAAATGGAGTCATTTGTGGGGTTCCTATACTGCCCTGGCATTTTAGGGGCCCTAAACCGTGAGGAGTAGTCTTGAAACCAAATGTGGCAAAATGACCTGTGAAATCCTAAAGGTACTCATTGGACTTTGGGCCCCTTAGCGCACTTAGGGTGCAAAAAAGTGCCACACATGTGGTACCGCCGTACTCAGGAGAAGTAGTATAATGTGTTTTGGGGTGTATTTTTACACATACCCATGCTGGGTGGGAGAAATATCTCTGTAAATGACAATTATTTGATTTTTTTTACACACAATTGTCCATTTACAGAGAGATTTCTCCCACCCAGCATGGGTATGTATAAAAATACACCCCAAAACACATTATACTACTTCTTCTGAGTACGGCGATACCACATGTGTGACACTTTTTTGCAACCTAGGTGCGCTAAGGGGCCTAACGTCCTATTCACAGGTCATTTTGAGGCATTTGGATTCTAGACTACTCCTCACGGTTTAGGGCCCCTAAAATGCCAGGGCAGTATAGGAACCCCACAAGTGACCCCATTTTAGAAAGAAGACACCCCAAGGTATTCTGTTAGGAGTATGGTGAGTTCATAGAAGATTTTTTTTTTTGTCACAAGTTAGCGGAAAATGACACTTTGTGAAAAAAAAACCAATACATATCAATTTCCGCTAACTTGTGACAAAAAATAAAATCTTCTATGAACTCATCATACACCTAAAAGAATACCTTGGGGTGTCTTCTTTCTAAAATGGGGTCACTTGTGGGGTTCCTATACTGCCCTGGCATTTTAGGGGCCCTAAACCGTGAGGAGTAGTCTTGAACCCAAATGTCTCAAAATGACCTGTGAAATCCTAAAGGTACTCATTGGACTTTGGGCCCCTTAGCACAGTTAGGCTGCAAAAAAGTGTCACACATGTGGTATCGCCGTACTCAGAAGAAGTAGTATAATGTGTTTTGTGGTGTATTTTTACATATAACCATGCTGGGTGGGAGAAATATCTCTGTAAATGACACATTTTTGATTTTTTTTACACACAATTGTCCATTTACAGAGAGATTTCTCCCACCCAGCATGGGTATGTGTAAAAATACACCACAAAACACATTATACTACTTCTCCTGAGTATGGCGATACCACATGTGTGACACTTTTTTGCAGCCTAGGTGCGCTAAGGGGCCCAACGTCCTATTCACAGGTCATTTTGAGGCATTTGTTTTCTAGACTACTCCTCACGGTTTAGGGCCCCTAAAATGCCAGGGCAGTATAGGAACCCCACAAGTGACCCCATTTTAGAAAGAAGACACCCCAAGGTATTCCGTTAGGGGTATGGTGAGTTCATAGAAGATTTTATTTTTTCTCACAAGTTAGTGAAAAATGACACTTTGTGAAAAAAACAATAACAATCCAATTTCCGCTAACTTTTGACAAAAAATAAAATATTCTATGAACTCATCATACACCTAACAGAATACCTTGGGGTGTCTTCTTTCTAAAATGGGGTCACTTGTGGGGTTCCTATACTGCCCTGGCATTTTACGGGCCCAAAACTGTGAGTAGTCTGGAAACCAAATTTCTCAAAATGACTGTTCAGGGGTATAAGCATCTGCAAATTTTGATGACAGGTGGTCTATGAGGGGGCAAATTTTGTGGAATCGGTCATAAGCAGGGTGGCCTCTTAGATGACAGGATGTATTGGGCCTGATCTGATGGATAGGAGTGCTAGGGGGGTGACAGGAGGTGATTGATGGGTGTCTCAGGGGGCGGTTAGAGGGGAAAATAGATGCAATCAATGCACTGGGGAGGTGATCGGAAGGGGGTCTGAGGGGGATCTGAGGGTTTGGCCGAGTGATCAGGAGCCCACACGGGGCAAATTAGGGCCTGATCTGATGGGTAGGTGTGCTAGGGGGTGACAGGAGGTGATTGATGGGTGTCTCAAGGTGTGATTAGAGGGGGGAAATAGATGCAAGCAATGCACTGGCGAGGTGATCAGGGCTGGGGTCTGAGGGCGTTCTGAGGTGTGGGCGGGTGATTGGGTGCCCGCAAGGGGCAGATTAGGGTCTAATCTGATGGGTAACAGTGACAGGTGGTGATAGGGGGTGATTGATGGGTAATTAGTGGGTGTTTAGAGGAGAGAATAGATGTAAACAATGGATTTGGGAGGTGATCTGATGTCGGATCTGCGGGCGATCTATTGGTGTGGGTGGGTGATCAGATTGCCCGCAAGGGGCAGGTTAGGGGCTGATTGATGGGTGGCAGTGACAGGGGGTGATTGATGGGTGGCAGTGACAGGGGGTGATTGATGGGTGATTGACAGGTAATCAGTGGGTTATTACAGGGGAGAACAGATGTAAATATTGCACGGGCGAATTGATAAGGGGGGGGTCTGAGGGCAATCTGAGCGTGTGGGCAGGTGATTGGGTGCCCGCAAGGGGCAGATTAGGGTCTAATCTGATGGGTAACAGTGACAGGTGGTGATAGGGGGTGATTGATGGGTAATTAGTGGGTGTTTAGAGGAGAGAATAGATGTAAACAATGGATTTGGGAGGTGATCTGATGTCGGATCTGCGGGCGATCTATTGGTGTGGGTGGGTGATCAGATTGCCCGCAAGGGGCAGGTTAGGGGCTGATTGATGGGTGGCAGTGACAGGGGGTGATTGATGGGTGGCAGTGACAGGGGGTGATTGATGGGTGATTGACAGGTAATCAGTGGGTTATTACAGGGGAGAACAGATGTAAATATTGCACGGGCGAATTGATAAGGGGGGGGTCTGAGGGCAATCTGAGCGTGTGGGCAGGTGATTGGGTGCCCGCAAGGGGCAGATTAGGGTCTAATCTGATGGGTAACAGTGACAGGTGGTGATAGGGGGTGATTGATGGGTAATTAGTGGGTGTTTAGAGGAGAGAATAGATGTAAACAATGGATTTGGGAGGTGATCTGATGTCGGATCTGCGGGCGATCTATTGGTGTGGGGGGGTGATCAGATTGCCCGCAAGGGGCAGATCAGGGGCTGATTGATGGGTGGCAGTGACAGGGGGTGATTGACGGGTGATTGACAGGTGATTGACAGGTGATTGACAGGTGATTGACAGGTGATCAGGGGGGATAGATGCATACAGTACACGGGGGGGGGGGTCTGGGGGGGGTCTGGGGAGAATCTGAGGGGTGGGGGGGTGATCAGGAGGGAGTAGGGGGCAGATTAGGGACTTAAAAAAAAAATAGCGTTGACAGATAGTGACAGGGAGTGATTGATGGGTGATTAGGAGGGTGACTGGGTGCAAACAGTGGTCTGGGGGGTGGGCAGGGGGGGGTCTGAGGGGTGCTGTGGGCGATCAGGGGGCAGGGGGGGGGGAAATCAGTGTGCTTGGGTGCAGACTAGGGTGGCTGCAGCCTGCCCTGGTGGTCCCTCGGACACTGGGACCACCAGGGCAGGAGGCAGCCAGTATAATAGGCTTTGTATACATTACAAAGCCTATTATACACTGTTGCAGCGGCGATCCGGATGCCAGTAACCCGCCGGCGCTTCCGAACGGCCGGCGGGTTACGGCGAACGGGGGGCGGAGCCAGTCCCCGGCGGCTGATCGCGTCACGAATGACGCGATCGCCGCATAGCCACTCCCGCAGCCGCCCCCGCCGATGGGCGTATTGCGGTCGTTTGGGCCCAGACTTTGCCGCCGCCCATCGGCTGGGGGCGGTCGTTATGTGGTTAACTTAATATTTGGCTGTACACCTTTTGGAAAAAATAACTTAAATCAGTCGCTTACTATAACTATCAATAAGCTTCTTACAACTCTCACCCTGAATTTTGGACCACTCTTCCTTTGCAATCTGTTCCAGGTCTCTCTCACTGGAATGGCGCCTTTTTCCAACACCAACTTTAAGATCTCTCCACAAGTGTTCAATGGCATTTAGATCTGGACTCATTACTAGCCATTCAGAACTCTCCAGAACTTTGTTGCCATCCATTTCTGAGTGCTTTTTGACTAATGTTTCGGCTCATTGTCCTGCTGGAAGACCCAAGATCTCGGCCGCAAACCCAGCTTTCTGACACTGAGCTCTACAGTGCGACCCAAAATCCTTTGGTAATACTCAGATTTAATGATGTGCACATTCAAGGCACCCCGTGCCAGATGCAGCAAGACAATCCCAAAACATTGAACATCCACCATATTTCACTGTAGGTACTGTGTTCTTTTCTTTGTAGGCCTCATTCCATTTTCAGTAAACAGTAGAATGATGTGCTTTACCAAAAAGCTCTATCTTGGTCTCATCTGTCCACAAGACGTTTTCCCAGAAGCATGTTGGCTTACTCAAATACATTTTGGCTAATTGTAGTCTTGCTTTTTTATGAAAAAAAGGAGAGGGAGGGGGCCTCCGGTGGTCCGGGGGTGTCCTCAGCTTCGGCTTCCTCTTCTTCTTCATCCTCTTCTTCTTTTTTGGTCAACGACATACTGAACCCAGGCAACACCTGAGTCCTAGCGACGGTACCTTGATCCCGTCCGCCCCTTGGGGACACCCGCCACTCTATGCAGGTTATTAATCTGTCTAAGGTTGAATTACAACCTGGCCTTGAAACTTTGGTTAAAAAAGGCCTTGGTTTTTGTCCAAGTCGTATTCTTGATCGCTTTGAATTTACTAAAGATTTGCACATTTTTTGCCGTAATTTGGTATTGAAGAGCCTGCATGGTAGGAAGGCGGACGCTCCCTTGGGGGGAGTGATTAAGGATTGGAAGGAATGGACCAACAAAGACTATCGAACCTTAATGACTCTTATAGACCTTGGGGATGAAGGTGGGTGGATCACAGCTGACGAAGATTCAGCTGTGAATAAGTCTATATCTGGACGGAACACAACCTTTAAAAGGAGATCTACGTCATTTCCCCCTTTCTCCCTTTGTCCGGGTGTTCAGACATTCGTACATTTGGTGGAAAAAGATATACGCCAATTGTGGCTGGAGCCTAGTCTGTCATCTAATCTAAGTTTGCAAGAAATTGAGGCTCTGCGGGATTTCCAATCAGCAGAGAACCTTATAGTCAAGCCCTCGGACAAGGGGGGAAATGTTGTTATTATGACAGTGGAGCAGTATACCTATATGTGTCAGAAAATTCTGGGGCAGAGAGAGTGTTATCGGAGGGTCTCTCCGTCCAGGGTGGTGGAGAACCAGGGGGCACTTTTTAAACTAATTGATGATGCTGTACATGTGGGGATTATTAGCCCACAAACGGCAAATTTTCTGAAGGTGGATAATCCAGTCACTCCCACTTTTTATGCATTGCCAAAGGTCCACAAAAATATATTAAAACCCCCTGGACGACCGATTGTTTCGGGTTGTGGTGCGCTTACCGAAAAAATCAGTATATATGTTGATCACTTTCTCCAACCCCATGTCCACCGCCTTCCATCTTATGTTAAGGACACCTCACATTTGCTGACTATTCTAGGGGGCTTACAGGTGCCCCCTGGTTCTCTTTTAGTCACCCTGGACGTTGAGGCCCTTTATTCCAGCATTCCCCAACAAAAGGGGATAGAGGCAGTTAGTAGATTTCTTTTGGAATTGGGCACGGAGGAATATGCTCACAATCAATTTATTTTGCAGTTGTTGTCATTTATCCTGGAGAACAATGTGTTCATATTTGACCGCTGCCACTACCTCCAGGTGCAGGGCGCGGCGATGGGCACAACTTGTGCGCCGTCGCTTGCGAACCTGTACCTGGGGGAGTGGGAACGCGGTTTATTTGGTAATGATTCGTTGATTGTGTACCTGTGCCATATTGTGTCATGGCACAGGTACATAGATGATATCTTGGTCTTCTGGACAGGTGGGAGGGATCTCCTGGATGAATTTGTACAGAGGTTGAATCTTAACGACTACAATCTTAGATTTACAATGCATTGTGACTTTGCAACGGTACCTTTCCTTGACTTAAGGATCAATGTGAGCACAGACGGATATATTACGACGCAATTATATTGTAAGGAGACGGCGACGAACTCCTTCCTTAGAGCAGATAGCTCACATCCAAAACACACGATTCGTGGCATTCCCATTGGGCAATATTTGAGAATCCGTCGAAATTGCTCAAGAGATGAGGATTTTGAAAGAGAAGCCAAAGTCCTACGTCGGAAATTTCTGGAAAGGGGTTATAAAGATAAATGGCTTAAGAAAGCATATCGCAGGGCTCGGGAGTCAACCAGGACAGATCTTTTGAGACCCCCTGGTGGCCCGAAGACCGCTGATAGGAATGATGATAGCAAAACACGTCTGATTACACGTTTTTGCGATCAGGAACACCAGTTATATGAGATTCTGGGCCGACATTGGAATGTGCTTCGCTGCGATCCTTCAGTTA
Organism: Hyperolius riggenbachi; assembly: GCF_040937935.1. Lineage (NCBI taxonomy): Eukaryota > Metazoa > Chordata > Amphibia > Anura > Hyperoliidae > Hyperolius > Hyperolius riggenbachi. Next base: position 252,275,539 of record NC_090651.1, read on the forward strand.
GGGATTATGTGTCTTTTAGACCGGAAATTACATTCAGACGATCAAGGACTCTGAGAGATACCTTGACCTCCAGTCATTTTTGTCGTAGTGGTCGTCGTAGGCACTGCACCACAGTGGGTACCTATAGCTGTGGTGGCTGTGCTTACTGCAGATATCTGACAATAGGGCCTGAGGTGGTGCTTCCCAATGAGCGTAGGTGGAAACTACGCCACTTTGTAAATTGCAACACTGTTTGTGTTGTGTATTTACTCACGTGTAGATGTGGATGCTTCTATGTGGGAAAAACCAGTCGGGCATTTAAAGAACGTATAAAAGAACACACGGGCGACATTGGGGGGTGTAACTTTAGGTCCCCAATTTCTAGACACATCCACATGACACATAGGGGTGATGCTAGCTACATTAGGTTTGTAGGTCTAGACAGAGTACACCCACATGAAAGAGGTGGGGATGTTGACAAACGACTTCTACAGATTGAACTTAGGTGGATTTATGAATTAAATGCCACCAAGGGCAAAGGTCTAAATGACGCAGTGCAATATGGTGCTTTCCTGCCGTCCTAGCAGGTTGGCTGTATACTGGTGTGTTTCTTGTACTCTGCTCAATTGCACCCTCCCTAGCGGGTGTTCCCTTAGGTTTCCCTTCCCTTTCCTTTTCCCTTACTTTTTCTTCCCCCTTTTTCCCCTCCCCCTCCCTCCTCTCTCCCCCCTTTTTCCCCTTTCCCCTTTCCCTCCCCCCTTTTCCTTCCTCCTTCTCCCCTGTCTCCTTTCTTTCCCTCCTTTTGTTTATGCGCATGGGTCCCACTTATTACAATAGGAATGTGTTATGTAGGTTCACATAAGTTGAGAATACTGTTTTTACATTTATATGGTCTAATCTTTGAGCCTCTGTTTAAGATGGATAATAGTACTAGTATATAAATATTGATTTGAATATTTGTGTGGGCCCCTCGGGATGCCTTTTTGTCTTTGTTTTGTTTTCTTAGGTTGTTTTGTATGTTTATTTTGATTGATTATGTTTTTCGTGTGTGGATGCTGGTATCAAACGGTAAATGCCATGCTGTGCCGAGGTTTTTTGCATGCCTCCCTCCTCTCCCCCTGCTCGCCGTCAATGGGACGCTGAACTTTCGTTTGCGCCCCATGCTGGGACGCACGGTGTGCTTACGTCCGTCTCCATGCGCCTTGGTGCGCTGGGCGGCGTGTGACACCGTGCGTCTGTGATTGGCTGTCTCTTGCAGCTGATCAGGCGTACCATGTGGGTGGAGATGGGCGTGGTCTAGAGCTGAAATACTCGGCACAGTCTGTCAGTGATTAGAGAGCTGTAAGGACGCTGTCTTGGAAGAGGCCGTCATTGGCAACGGCGAAACATGTCGACACTTATGCGTCTATTCATGGACTGTATCCCAGCAATCTTCCTGTAAGCCAGAGACCCTGTATTTCTCTGGGGTCATTACACTGGATGGTAACTATGCATTACTCCATGCAGCGCTCATGAACTGCCTTATAACTGCCCAGAAACTGCTGCTTGCTAATCCAGCTAATCTAGCTTTTTTGCTTTGCCACTACCAAGTGTTTTTACATCAATGTTTGCTGATCTAACTGCATTTTGGATTAGAGGCCTGTACTTCCTTGGGCTCATCCACATTGGATGGTAACTATGCATTATTTCATGCAGCGCTTGTGAACTGCCTCCTAACTGCTCTCAAACTGCTGATTTCTAATCCAGCTAACTCAGCTTGCCTGCTTTGTTGCTATCAATGTCTGCTGATCTAACTGCATTTTGGATTACATTTGAACCATCCTAATTGCTCCCAAACTGCTGATTTCTAATCCAGCTAACCCAGCTTGCCTGCTTTGCTGCTATCAATGTCTGCTGATCTAACTGCATTTTGGATTACATTTGAACCATCCACATTGGTGTTTTGATGCATGTATTGATATCCCTGTCTGTGCTGGAACTTTTTCTCTGGGCTAAGAGAGGCTTTACACTACGGTGACTGCACACATTAGTCCCACGGATTTGTGGACTTCCTGGGTGACTGCGATTGGGTCCAGGACTACCTGCATTCATAATACATGGCGGGACTCTTTCCAGCAATTAATTGATTGGCTGCATATGGGCATTTTTGAGCATTTTTTGGGCTTTTTGGAGCATTTTTGGAGCTTTTTAGAGCATTTTTTGAGCTTTTTAGAGCATTTTTTGGAGTTTGGCGAATTGCAATTTTGAGTTACCAACATATGTGGTTACAATTGCTCATTAGGTGACAGTGTCACTTTGTGAGCACCACAGAAACCATTTAACTGGCCAGGTCAGGAGGACTGCAGCCTCCCTTCAATTGGGATATTTTGTCCAATTTTTAAGAGTGTTTTTGTATGTGTGTATTTGTTATGTATTTGTTGTGTATTGTGTCTGTATATCCATGCAATTTTTGATACTTAATCTTTTTTTACTTTATTGATCTAATTAAATTATTCAAAATAAATAATTAAGAATATTTCTGCATGCACCCAAGAGTCAGTTCAATTCTTTGTTCTATGTTTATTATTACTCGCTGACATGGTGCATGCAGTTATTGCTAACATTTTCGATCTTTAACCTGGTTTATATTGAGCCTTCTGACTCTCGAATTTTGTTTGTCTGATTTCTGCTCCGGTACCCCTTTTGCAATACATATACTTGCTTTTTTATGTCTTTGTGTCAGCAATGGGGTCCAGTAGGGGTAATTTTACTATAAGATGTTCTCGCGCATAACTTTCCTGTGCGTACTATTAGTACACTTAGAAAAAGGATTCACCTGGCACTCAGCAGCTGGGGGATAGATAGTTCCCTGCACCTTTAAACCCCTTGCCGGGTAATACACTCCATCTTTCAAATACACTACTGGTCTCAGGGTGTAGCAAAGAAGCGTGCATGCAGGAATGCATACGAAAAAACACTGCAATACTGGTACAAACAAGGCAGTTTGTGCACCGCTTCAGAGGTTGCTTTATTCCCCTTTGAAAGTCACATTACAGATGTATACAAATACATTGCCTGACATAACAGTGTGATTACATCAAACCTTGACCATTGTCATGACGGGTAGGGATGGGTGACCAGGGGGTGTTTGGACGACGCAACAGCCTTTTCACGCCGATATGGCTCTTGTTCACGTGTGTATGTCCAGGGCAATGGCCGGCGTGCTCGGGCTCCCAGGAAGAAACCATGGAGCTCCGCCCACCACGCACACCATTGGTTCAGGGCTGGGTGATGTGAGCTTGAAGGTGGAGGGGCGGAGGATCGCCGCACAGCAGCGAATATGTGAAAGCTGATTATTAACCTCCCTGCCGTTATAAAAAATTGCTGCGCACGGCAGGGAGGGTGTTTTTTGCCATTATTTTTTTTTTTTTAGCATGTAGCTAGCCTAGCGCTAGCTACATGCTTCCCCCCCTCCCTGCGGCGTCCCCCCGAATGCGCCGATCGCCGCCGGCGCATATACCCATCCGGAAATCCCGTTCTGAACGGGATTTCCAGGAGGGCTTCCCCCGTCGCCATGGCGACGGGCGCGATGACGTCACCGACGTCGTGACGTCAGAGGAAGTCCCGAACCACCCCTTGACGCTGCCTGGCCAGGCAGCGCACGGGTCTCGGGGGGGGCACCCTTTGTTGCGGCGAATCGGCGCGGAGCGGCGGCGATCGTAAGTTACACGCAGCTAGCAAAGTGCTAGCTGCGTGTAACAAAAAAAAAATTATGCAAATCGGCCCAGCAGGGCCTGAGGAATCCTTCGCGGCAGGTTACCCCGAGCTGAGCTCGGGATAACCGGCAGGGAGGTTAAAGCGATTACAAAACCACATTCAAATAATACAATAATTATTAAACAAAGTGCTGTGCATTTCGTGACATTATTAAAATGTTTATAAGTAGCGTACCAATTCAATTAATGAAACAACCATGCTTAAACATGAGACATGTAAACACATCACATCAACTCTGTGGGGAGTAACCATAGCAACCTATCAGCTCCCTCCTTACTACATAAAATCCATTACTTTATTAGACTATACATGTACTGTATCATAAAACCCATAACCTTAAAAACCTCATAGAGAACTTGGGGGAGTCTGAGGTATTTGATAACCAAACAATGGATGCATTCACCTTATGAACAATAAGAGATGTCGGCGAATGGTTTGGGAACCGTTCGCCGACGAACACCTCACTCTGTACTACTTCCGGGTCGCTATGACTCAGAGTAGTACGGCCTGGCTGGGCCGGCGGTGCGCGTCCTTGATCGCGCACCTATTGCCTGGCACTTTCTACGCATGTGCATGACGTCATGAGTGATGTCCCGCCCATGCGCAGAGAGTAGCCGGCAGCAGACGCGCAATCAAAGGCGCGCACCGCCGGCCCAGCGCAGCTGTACTACTCCGGGTCATAGCGACCCGGAAGTAGTAGCGGCCCATAGGGGTTCGCCCCCGAACGGTTTGCCTACATCCCTAAAAATCAACTCTGCCAGTCTTGTTCGATCGTTGTAGCTGGACCAACCATATCCACCTACAAGTTACTCAGAGTGGCCATATTATTTATTTGGGGTATCCTGCCTGTAATTTTATTTTAGCGGGGATAAGCGGGAGGAACGATAGTAGGAAACTGTCACCAGACTTACGTGTCTGCGTACCGTCAGGGGTGGGACTGTCCGGCCACAAGGTAATTGCCAGGACCAGAACTTGGCTCATCGGGGAAGGGCAGTAGGCCCAGGAGGAACCCCTGGCACCACAACAAAGTTTGAAAGGGTGTCATGAGAGTACCTAATTCCCGCTGTTCGCTGCTCCCATTCAAGTACATTGGGCCAGTGACTCTTTATCACACCTGCCAGCACCATCTAATGTACAGTGACCAGATTTTTCTGGGTCCAACCTGGGATGGATGGGGGGGGCGGGGATTAGGGGGTTGGGTGACTGGGGGGGGCGTTCGCCGAAAAATGGGCGTGGCCATGACATTGTATGGGCGGAGCGTAACCGTAACCCCAAAGCAGCAAATAAAGCCAACTATGACCATTAAATAATAAATGCAGCAACAGTTACCCCAGACACCAGAAAATAAACGCAATGTGGGCAACATTTCAGCAGAAAAGAAACGCAATTTGGGCAACATTTCAGAAGAAAATAAACGCAATTTGGGCAACATTTCAGCAGAAATTAACAAAATGTGGGCAACATTTCAGCAGAAAATAATGCAAAATGTGAGCAACATTTCAGCAGAAAATAACGCAAAATGTGGGCAACATTTTAGCAGAAAAGAACACAATGTGGGCAGCACTTTAGCAAAAAATAACGCAATTTGGGCAGCATTTCGCCTGCAAATAAAATAATTTACTCACCTGGCAGGCGTCTCCTCTCCTGGCCTCTGGCGCGCAGCTCCACGGACCATCTTGCTCCTCCAATCTCCCGCGCTGGAATGGAATAGCAGGGCTACGGAAAGATGGCGCCCAAAGCCCTGTACTGGAGACACAAATGGTCTCCAGTACAGGGCTTCGGTTGCCATCTTCCCGTCGCCCTGCTTTACCTGCCGGAAGACTATGCAGGCTGGAGCGGGGCTGCGGGCTATGAACTGGCACGGCGTCTATTAGATGCCGCGGCCAGTTCATGCAATAGTACGGTGGCCAGAGTCCCGAGGCTGGGACGTCCCGCAGCTAAAAGCGGGACATTTCCCGGGACCTAGCCCAGCCTGGGACAGGGGACCCCAAATCCGGGACCTGCATCTAATGCATCCTACCTGTCATACCCCCGGGCCGCACACGCCCCAGAACAAGGGTCCAAGCCCAGTCAAACCATGCATTCACGGTCTGTTGGAGCATATTGCCCCTATTTCATTATCACCGGTAAGGCCTACCCCGATGTCCTAGGGCAGTGCTGTTCAATTGGCGGCCCTGCGGGCCGCATCCGGCCGCCAGCTCCATGCCTGTGTTGAGCAGTTTTGCTTTTAATCAAAGTGGCCACAGCTATTTTCTCCCACACAGTGAATGAGAGCGGCACAGGCTGGAGCGGGAGAGAATTGGTTGATGACTCACAGTCTTACCGGAGCAGGGGGCAGGCACTGGACAGTGATGTGACTGGCGGAAAGCGCGGCAGTTTTGGGCTGCAAACATGTCTCCGGGCAGCGCTTTTTCCTCCGGGAGAGGAAGCTAAGCAGGTGCCAGAGGTTCAGCCTTTCTTGGGCGTGCAGCAGCGGCAGAGAGTGCAAAAGAAGCAGGCGGCCGGTCTGTGCTTCAGGAACGAGAGGTGAGATGTTTTCTGAACGTCTGTGTGGCACTTTCTGCTGCCTTGAATTTCCCTTTTCTACAATGCTTGCATGTACAGCTGGCCACTGTGACCAGTTAAAGGAGCACTATGCTGCTACAGCTGCCAAGTGCCATCCAGAGTGTATACAGCTTCCATATGTGTGTCTCTGGGGAAGAAACATGTATTTATATTAAAGAGGGACATTTTATTAAAGGAGGACTCTGCGTAATGTATTTTTAAGGTGAAAACTCTGCCTGGTGTTTGTGAGAGATCGCGAAAAAAAGCCGTATGTGCTACTGAGCAGGCGGCTGACTCTGCGTCCAGTGCGGCTGTTTGCACGCGGAAGCGTGTGTTTGGTAGCAGGGCAGAACGCGGAAAAGCCGCCGCATGCAACAACAGTAAGGCAGCTGGTTCAGCGTCCAGCGCGGCGGTTTGCACGCGGCAGCGTGTGTCTGGTGTGGCTGAGTCTGTTAGTGCACATAGGCTTAGGAATGCGCGCGCGCGCGCGCTGAGAGGCAGAATTCTTATACTAAGCAGGAAGAGTCAGCTGACCACGCCGATCAGCTGACTCCAGAGCAGGATACTATTGGTTGAGCAATTAGGGGTGGTGCTGGAGATCACTACTCCATATATAGTTCCTGCTGGTCACAAGTTGTCTGCCGTTGCGATCACTACGTGGAAGCACTCAGACCTAGTCAGGTCCTTCAGTGTGTTTGAACCAGGTGGACCTAGGAATTCACACTTAGCCAGATTATTTGAATTGTATTCTGTTTATGCTTAAGCTAGTTCCAGCGTGTAGAGACCAAGGACCTCACACCCAGCTTAGGGAACTGTGTTATCATCTGTGTTATACTTCAAGCTAGTTCCAGGGTGTAGAGACCAAGGACCTCACACCCAGCTTAGGGAACTGTACTACCATCTGTGTTATTTTTCAGACTAGTTCCAGGGTGCTGAGACTACGACCTCGCACCCAGACTAGGGAACTGTATTATCATCTGTGTATACTTCAGACTAGTTCCGAGGTGCTGAGACCAAGGACCTCGCACCCAGAATAGGCATTGTTTGATGACTTATAGCTTTTCTGACTACTCCTCTGTCTTCTGATTCGGTACCTCGCATATCTGATATTCCGTTGCCAGACCCTGCTTGACTTGGATACCGAATCAGCCTTCTGTCTTTGAACTTTATCTGTCAGTGTGTTGCCGACCCGGCGTGCCCGACCTCGAGAGCTATCTCTCCCCTTAAGAGATAGTCTCCAGTGACATCCACCTTTGGGTGTCACTCACTCTCTGGCCCTTCCTGTCTCCAGCCTGACTCCTCCCCTTGGAGAGCCTCAGGCTGCTGGAAGGTTCCTGTGCTCCCAGAGCAGTGTCTCTTTACTGTTTATTATCACCTGCTCTGCAGGTGCATTAATCAAAGTACTACTGTTGCACCAAACACTCACATACCAAAAGGTGTCCAGAGGTTAGCAATATATCTGTATTATTGGTGATTCTGCAGATCATCAATAATCAGGTATATATCTGCATTCTTGGTGATACAGCAGATCACCAATAATCAGATTCTCTCTGCGTGCGGACACCGATCGTTACAGTGTTCTTGTGAGGAAAGGTTAATGCTGCCAGATTATGAGGGGGAAACTTCAGGTTGTAATGTTGCCTCTAAATGGATTCTTAGGGCTAGCCACATAATCCTCTTCTCAAGCTCCCAGGAAAAGGCCTGCATAGGTACATGCCTATCACGTACCTTGATGGGAGGAGACCGATGTGCTGAGGACAGCAACCCCTGCGACTTATTAACTGGTAGCCCTGGAATGGGTACAGAGGCGGCCAGTGAACAAAGGGCAGGAGCGCTAGCAGGACCGATGGCGGGACCACAATGGAACTGAAGCACTCCCACAGGCTGAGTCGGGTAGTGCAAGGACTCAGCTGGTAGTTGGTAGCAGGAACAGGCTTGATTCCAGTGAGCACGTAAGCAGGTAAACAGGCAGAGGTCGGCAACAGTTCGGGTTCTCAGACAGGCAGCAGGTCGGTAACAGATCGGGTTCTCAGACGGGCCGGGGTCAGCAACAGAGCGGGTAATCGGACTGAGCAGAGGTCAAAGCCAGAGCGGGTAATCAGGCAAGCCAGGTTCAGCATCAGTAATCAGTAACAGGTAATCAGGCAGACTCAAAGTCACGTCACAGGAGTGCAAACTTGCTGCAATACTACAGCACCGCAGTGTTGCACTCTCCAGGCTTTTGCAGGCCGTTTGGCGCGCACATCGCTATGTGTAACGCGCGCATGCGCAAACACGCGCACGCACGTCCGCAGAACAACCAGAGACATGCATAAAACAGATCACCCCTTGCGCGCGCGCGCAACGCTCACATCAGCGCCTTGATACGCCAACGCTTACGCCACGCAACGCGCGCTGGAGAGCACCGACAGACCACCCCGTGAGGAAGCCCGCCGAGACCCCCCAGGATGACTGCCAGCATCCATATGTGCCAGCCGCCTAACCTGAACAGGTAACTGACCGTGACAATGCCACAGAGGTCCCCATGGCCGTCCCGGAGGTCTGGTGGTACCACCTTCCGTCAATCATAAACGCATTGTGTTTTAGAACGTACCTGAGACATTCGCACAGGAAGTCCTTGTTTCCGTTGTCCTTATTGGTTCTATTCAAGAACCTTCGACTGCTTTGATACCCTCCTCGTGGGGTATCCTGCTGTACAGACTCTCCACGTCAATTGTGGCTAGTCTGTATCTGGGCTTCCACTCCACACTTTCTGCGATATTAATCGTGTCTAGCGTGTCTGCCAGGTAAGCTGGGACCCCCACTAGGAGGGGTCGCAACAAATGGTCCAAAAACGTGACAGCTGCTCCGTAAGAGACCCATACACGGAGACTATGGGCCTCCCCGGAGGGGTTTCCATTGATTTGTGCAGTTTAGGAAGGTGGTACCACACAGGGTACTGGGGGGACAAAGTGAGTAGGTCAATGGCCAACCTCTGCGACATGCACCCCAACTCGCCTTAACAAAGTACGAAGAGTCGACTGATATTTGGTTGTTGGATTGTAACCCAAACATTCGGAATATTCACTGTTGTGCAGCTGTCTATAGGCTTCCTGCGTATAGGCCTCACCTGTGAGGTGTGAGGCCTTCATCATCCGGTCCTTGGAGCTTCATGTTCCCGTCATCATTACAGTATAATTGACTGATAATCATTGTTCTTGTTGTTTTGAAAAGATCTATGTAAAAGTCCACATAGTCAAAGCATCTGGTGGGCGAGAAGCCTAGGCCCTTCTTGAGGAGAGATAGAGAACCATCAGGAATGTCCACATTGGTCAGGTTGACCACCTGCAGTTCCCCCGCATTCCCTCCCCCTATTCCCTGGTCCTCCTCTTTTTGTTGCTGCTGCTCCCATGTGCTCCTCTTGCCACCACTGGAGAGTCCTAAGTCACCGTCCTTTCCATATGTGTTTTGCCTTCTACCTCCTTGGCAGATCCGTTTCCTAAAGGTTGTCGAGGCACATGGTTTTGGAGTTACTGGCTTAATTTTGGGGTCTGGATTGTTGCCCTTTTTCTTGTACTGTTTGGGTTTAGGGCGTCTTTCGTGTTTTTCGTCTTCCATGTCCGAAACCGGGTCGGTGGTGCAGTACCCCTTGACTCTTTTTGGGGGGGCCCCTCAATTGGGGATACCTCCCTAGCCACAAGTAAAGATCCTTCCCTTTTTCAAATCATTCTGATCCCTATGGAATTTCTTTTGCTTTCAATTCGTTCTGTGTGGGTAGGATTGTCTTCTCTTTTTTTGCAATAATACCTTTAAAGTTTTCTGTTGTAGTTGCCTCCTGCAGCTGCTCCCTCGTCTCCTGTAATTCTCCTGAGACCTTGTTATACTCCTCAATTGTTCGTTCCCTCACAATCTCCTGTAGAGTTCTACAGTAATTCAGTTGTGCAATATCCCACCTCTCCACAAATCTCTTATCCTACCGTATTCTGAGGGTTTCCTATAGGATCTGAAACCCTGTGCAATATAGCCTTCCTCCTTGTATTTGTTAAAGAGAATCTGTATTGTTAAAATCGCACAAAAGTAAACATACCAATGCGTTAGGGGACATCTCCTATTACCCTCTGTCACAATTTCGCCGCTCCTCGCCGCATTAAAAGTGGTTAAAAACAGTTTTAAAAAGTTTGTTTATAAACAAACAAAATGGCCACCAAAACAGGAAGCAGGTTGATGTACAGTATGTCCACACATAGAAAATACATCCATACACAAGCAGGCTGCATACACCCTTCCTTTTGAATCTCAAGAGATCATTTGTGTGTTTCTTTCCCCCTTCTGCTCTCATGCACTGAAGTTTCAGGCTGCTCTTTTCTTCCTGCAAACAGCTTTGCCTGTGTCTGTAATTCTTCAGTATGTGAAAGCCCAGCCAGCTCAGAGGAAGATTTATCCAGCTTGTAAAAGATAAGAGAGAAGAGAGAAGCTGCTCTAATCTAAATAATACACAGGCAGTGTGCAGAGAGGGGCCTGGAAGTCCCCCTTCATAGCAGAACCACAACACTGAAGAACTTGGCAGCCTTCCAGACACAGGCCGACAAGTCTGACAGGGGAAAGATACATTGATTTATTACAGAGACTGTTATAGTAGAAACTGCTGCAGTAAGCTAGAACACATTGGAATAGTTTTTGGAACTTGTAGGATGATAAAAAACAGGATGCAATTTCTGTTACGGAGTCTCTTTAAGGGTGATTGCAGTCCAAAATAGTTTTGTCTCCTTTTCACAGAGGCCCCCTAACCTCAATGCGAATTTTAATGTGAATTTTCATGCGAATTCGCATGGATGATGATGTATAATTTAACCATGGCAGTGCTTGTGTGCTTTTCCATTGTTTCTATGCGAATTCGCATGAAAATTCGCATACCCAAACCGCATGCGAATTTCCTATTAAATACATTGTATGCGATTCGCATAGCGGTATGCGAATTCTGATGGCTCTGCCATGCGAATTTTTTCTGCACAGGAAAACGCAAAAGGAATCCTGACAAGTGGAAACAGTCCCATTCACTTGTATTGCTATGCGAATTTGCATGCGAAAAACGCATGCGAATTCGCGATAGTGGAAATGGGCCCTTATAGTTGTAATTTCTTATCAGTGAGGGTCACACTGTAATCTGATCTAGTCCTGACTCAGACAGGATTTGCCACTTACATACCTGATGTTTAACTCTTTCAAGCAGAGAGAGAAAAAAAGGAACACAGCATAGTCATTTGTGTGCTAGGCACTGTACATACACATCTCATCGTATCACATGTCACCTCGGGTATCCTTTAACCTCTCTAGCGGTGCATTTCTGTCTGGAATTGTGAGTCAAAAGGGGTGCATTGCTTTTCAAAAATTGTACATTGTTTCTTAATTCTTAAGTCATAACTCACCAAAATATGCCAGAGTAAAATCCTGATAGACATTCTGCATATAAATAAAAGACTAGAACACAAATTTGTTGAATTCATTAAATTTATGAATAAACTTTAAAAGTTGTGAAACTGTACAAATAAGGCAGGCAGAGAGTAGTCAAAATCCAGGCAGAGGTCGGTGCAGGCGGCAACATGTATACATGTGTGTATGTCACCTAAAGGATTATTAGGAACACCATACTAATACGGTGTCCCCCTTTCGCCTTCAGAACTGCCTTAATTCTACGTGGCATTGATTCAACAAGGTGCTGAAAGCATTCTTTAGAAATGTTGGCCCATATTGATAGGATAGCATCTTGCAGTTGATGAAGATTTGTGAGATGCACATCCAGAGCATGAAGCTCCCGTTCCATCAAAAAGATGCTCTATTGGGTTGAGATCTGGTGACTGTGGGGGCCATTTTAGTACAGTGAACTGATTGTCATGTTCAAGAAACCAATTTGAAATGATTTGGGATTTGTGACATGGTGCATTATCTTGCTGGAAGTAGCCATCAGAGGATGGGTACATGGTGGTCATGAAGGGATGCAGGGCTGTGGAGTCGGTCCAAAAATCCACCGACTCCGACTCCTCAGTTTAGGATTCCACCGACTCCGACTCCTCGACTCCGACTCCTCTAATTTGCATATTACAATTTTGTTGATTAAAAGTATGTAACATGAAATTCGTCTCTTAACTGCCAACGCTTGGGAATTTTACAAGACAACTGAAGTGAGAAGGATATGTAGACTACTATATTTATTCCCTTTAGACTAAAACTAGTCCTTGGTAAGAGTACTTGTAAAAGGTACAAACCGGAACAAAGAACATCTATCAGGCCCTAGGCACTGTAAGTGTGGGTACATGTAAGAATGATGTGCAGGTACTCTGCAGGGGAATGAGGAGATTGTAAACAGACAACACCTCTGTGTTCAATGTGCACAGCATTCTCAGTGGATTCCCTGCAGCTCTGTGGGGAGTGCATATGTAGAGTATAGTACTACTGTGTAACAAAGTAAACCTGAGACAGATGAAATTTAAGTTTTATACATACCTGGGGCTTCCTCCAGCCACCTTCAGGATAATCAGTCCCTCGCTGTCCTCCTCCACCACCTGGATCTTCTGCTATGAGTCCAGGTACTTGAGCCAGTCGGGCGTAGTGCGCATGCACACACTCCGCCGCCAGGAGCATACTACACCTGTGCAGCACTATTGCGCAGGTGCAGAATGTTCCTGGCTGTGGGAGCGGCATGCGGCCGGACAGCGCTGACTGGCTGAATTACCAGGACTCATAGCAGAAGATCCAGGTGGTGGAGGACAGCGAGGGACTGATTAGCCTGAAGGGGGCTGGAGGAAGCCCCAGGTATGTATCAAACTTTACTTTTCATTCGTCTCAGGTACCCTTTAATTTGTAGTCACCAAACCAAATTTTAACAACATATCAAATTATTTGATTTCATGAGCAAAGAGAGTGCATACATTTGCATAAATCAGCATCAGTGCAGAATTATTTCCATCTCATTGACCATCTCTATTAGTGACACAGCTACACATCAGGCTTTATTTTTACAGCATAGATGTTATTTAGTATATATAAGAGATTCCTGTGTACACATCATATATACAGTCACAATCAGATATGTATATCTGACCTTAAAAATACGGGGACTGCTTTATTGAAGCAGCACAAGTCACTAATTTTGATTGGTTTATTTCATTTTTGTGGACTAAGCACAGCTATTACTGTATAAATACTGTATATATACATTATTTTTAATGACTATTATCTGAGAAATAGAACATTTTATCATATTTTCTATTTTAATTACAGTTACAAATTCATTAGGAGTCGGAGTCGGTGCATTTTTTCCCGACTCCGACTCCAGGCACCCAAAATTGCCCGACTCCGACTCCACAGCCCTGAAGGGATGGACACGGTCAGAAACAATGTTCAGGTAGCCTGTGACATTTAAACGATGCTTAATTGTCACTAAGGGGCCTAAAGTGTGCCAAGAAAACATCCCCCACACCATTACACCACCACCACCAGCCTGCACAGTGGTAACAAGGCATGATGGAGCCATGTTCTCATTCTGTTTACGCCAAATTCTGACCTATCGAGACTCATCAGACCAGTCTTCCAACTATCCAATTTTGGTAAGCTCATGCAAATTGTAGCCTCTTTTACCTATTTCTAGTGGAAATGAGTGGTACCCGGTGGAGTCTTCTGCTATTGTAGCCCATCCGCCTCAAGGTTGTACGTGTTGTGGCTTCACAAATGCTTTGCTGCATGCCTTTGTTGTAACGTGTGGTTATTTCAGTCAACGTTGCTCTTCTATCAGCTTGAATCAGTCGGCTCATTCTCCTTTGACCTCTAGCATCAACAAGGCATTTTCGCCCACAGGACTGCCACATACTGGATGTTTTTCCCTTTTTACACCATTCTTTGTAAACCCTAGAAATGGTTGTGCGTGAAAATCCCAGTAAATGAGCAGATTGTGAAATACTCAGACTGGCCCGTCTGGCACCAACAACCATGCCACGCTCAAAATTGCTTAAATCACCTTTCTTTCCCATTCTGACATTCAGTTTGGAGATCAGGAGATTGTCTTGACCAGGACCACACCCCTAAATGCGTTGAAGCAACTGCCATGTGATTGGTTGATTATATAATTGCATTAATGAGAAATTGAACAGGTAGGTGAGTGTATATACATGTACATGTACATACACTTTTCCTGCGCATAAAAAAAAAAATTCATGTCTGCTTTAAATTTAGCCCCGCCGCTGACGTCGTGCCGCTCCGCCGCACTGATTGGCTGCCAGGTCCGTGGAACAAAAGCGATGATATGGGGATTCCGGCGGCCAGAGAGAAGCGGCAGACAGCCGGGGACAGAGACTGGAGTCCCGCTGCGCAGTGCTGACCGCGCGCGGGATTCCTAAACAGAAAAAAAAAACCCAAGGTATTCCCTACCCCCACCTGAGCTTGGGCTTACCGCTCGCAGCTCATTTTTCCTACCCCGAGCTCAGGTCTGGGTTACCGCCAGCGAGGTTAAAGTGAACCAGAGACAAAGCACCCTTGTGTATTTTACCATATATATCAGTAAGAACATTAGAGAAAACACTTACCATGCTCTCGGTTTCATCCTCACTGCTAAAAGTGTCTGTTGTCAGCTGTGAGAAGTATCCCGGACTGAGCATTTAGTCTGGCTTTGCAGGGAATAATTATAGCTGAGTCATTATAGCAGAGCCACAAAGGGGCAGGCTTGGGCTTGAAAAGACACCAGAGAAGACAGACTCAGCTATAATCTTTCCATAGCAAAGCTAGACTGAGTGCTCAGTCGGGGATTCTTATCAGAGGTGATAACAGTCAGATTAAACAGAGAACAATGAAACAAAGAGCAGATTAGGTGTTTACTTTCATGTTCCCACTGATTTATAAGGTAAAATTCAAGAGGGTCCAGCACCCACCACCACCGCACGGCCTTTGTATATGGTATGTTTACCTTTGATACACTGTATTGATATGATGTGTCACCACCTTTGGAATAAATTGAAGTTTACAGCAAGTGCCGACTTATCCACTCTGTCCTCAACTGTGCATCTCTTGTATACAGTATATTTAAGCCTGAGCACGCTGTCTACACCAAAGGGCAAGAAGGCTGTTGTGACAGTTAATGCCACTACTCAGATGACTGATTATTGGTGATCTGCGGAATCACCAAGAATACAGACGCTATACTCGATTATGTGTGATCCGCAGTATCACCAATAATGCCAGTATAGCAAGAACGAGAGCAGAGTGTAAGTGTGTGTCTGGTGCCACCGTAACTCATATGGTTTTAGAGGACCTTACCACAGGAGTTGGTAAGGAACACTCAGTACTCAAACAGAACAGACTAGACACAAGGCCCCCTAGTGGGGCTGGAATGTACAGACAGAGAAATACGGTTCTAACGGTCACCTGTGGAGCAGGTGATTCAGACTTGACTGCAGTCTAAGAGATACAAATAACACGGCTCTAATGGTCACCTGTGGAACAGGTGATTCAGACCTTACTGCAGTCTAAGAGATACAAGTAACACGGATCTAGTGGTCACCTGTGGAGCAGGTGATTCAGACCTTACTGCAGTCTAAGAGATACAAATAACACGGATCTAGTGGTCACCTGTGGAGCAGGTGATTCAGACCTTACTGCAGTCTAAGAGATACAAATAACACGGATCTAGTGGTCACCTGTGGAGCAGGTGATTCAGACCTTACTGCAGTCTAAGAGATACAAATAACACGGATCTAGTGGTCACCTGTGGAGCAGGTGTAAGTGTTAAGGTGCAAACAGTAATACCATGAGGACCGCACCTGGAAGACAGGCGCAAGAGCAGATAGGAACACTGCTCAGCAACAAGTTCCCTCCATAGTCTGGACTCTCCACGGGGAGGAGCCAGACAGGGAGAGGGAAGGACAAAACGTGAGTGACACCAGAGAGAGGGTGTCACTAACAGGTCTGGGAACTGCCCCCAACAGTAAGGCCAGTTCTCGAGGTCGGGCAATCCAGGTCGTAAACACACAGACAGATACAGTACAGATTCAGGAGACAGATACGGAATCCAGTAAACAGGCAGGGTTTGGCAACGGAGTATCAGAGTAGCAAGGTACAGAATCAGAATGAAAATACAAAGTCCAGGAACGAGCAGAGTTTGGCAACAGGGTATCAGAAATAGCAAAGTACAGAATCAGAGTACAGGAGGATAGTCAGGCAGGCAGAAGGTCATAACAAATAATACAGTTCAATATTCCTAACGCTAAGGTGTGAGGTCCGTGATCATCAACACCTTTGGAAACTATGCTAAAACACAGATACAATTCAATTAGTACATTACGCTATCAACAGAATCTGGCTAAGTGTGGATCCCCGGCTCCGGCCGGTTCTAGCACACTTTGGGATCTGCCTATGGTCTGAGTGCTGACACACAAGCATACACGACGACAGACCAAGACAGAGTAACAACTCCAGGTTTAAATACTGACAGCAGATTCAAGCAGCCCCGCCCGAGGGGCTGAACCAACCTGCAAAGAAGATTGACAGGTGGAAGTCAGCTGACCACAAAGTCAGCTGATCTGTCTCCTCTGCCCTTAAAGGTCCTTTAGCTCCATGTAAAGGTCCTTTTACTCCATGTGCAGGCGTGTGGACCCAAGCTGCTGCAACAGAGATCCCTGTCCCAGCTGAGTCGGGAAGCGACACCCGGGATGGCTTGGCCAGAGAGGCGACATCAGGTGTGAAAGCAGCTGCGCTGCTTTCCACCACAGAGGTAACGATTTAAATCGTTACAGCTGTGTTCTCTGCCACCTCCCTCTTGTACACAGAGAGAGCTGTAGTGCCGACTCTCCTTCTTTTTTTCCTGCCTGTAATTTTTTCCAAAATTCAAGAGGGTGCTTCATCTCTGGTTCTCTTTAATGGCATCTACCAATACCTTGCATTATGTCTGGAGGTGCTACCTATAATGATAGCCATACACTGTACAATATTTTGTTTTTCGCAATTAGACGTTTAATAAGACAAGATGAAAACAAAATTGTATAGTGTATGGCCAACTTAAAGTGGGATAAAATGCCATTTTATCTGAAAATAAATTAAAATAAATCATCCAATAAGAAATTATTTTGCTTACCTATCCTGTTGTTTTTAGTGTCACACTGTGATATTTTCATTGCATTGCACTGCCTTTTTTTACTGCAGGGTAATGCTAAAGCAATGAAAACCTATGGCGCATTTCTTACCTATCGCGATGTGATGCGACGGAAGTATCTGATTTGACTCGACGACAACAGCACGTTATGGAAGTGTTAGGAAGTGAGTGCTAGAGAGCATCACTTCTGGCTTGGCTTGCAGCTTGAAGTGAGATTACACGCATTGCCGCGGTAATCTCTAAAGGCTACGTTTAACGTTACGGTGCGATTTAATCATCCGATCACACAGCACCTATAATGCTGGTTTGTAGTGTGAAAACGGTCTTAAAGTGTACTTGAGATGGGCATAGTAAAAGATTTTATACTTATCCGGAGCTTCCTCCAGCCCCATGAGCACTGATGTGTCCCTCGCTGTCCTCCCGAGTGCCTCCATTCACATGGTATCGGTCCCAGTAATGTGGCTCAGTCGGCTCTTCTGCGCATGCGTGGCCCCTCCGCGAAAGTGCAGAAGAGCCGACTGGCATGATTGACCCAGATTCCCCGGACCAATACTAGGCAAACGGAGGCACTCGGGAGGACAGCGAGGGACGCATCGATGCTCATGGGGCTGGAGGAAGCCCTGGGTAATTATAAAATCTTTGACTGTCTGAGATTTACCTTAAGAGAAATGTGCTATAAAAAAAAGAAAATGTTTCTGATTTCTATTTTTACTGTTTCTCTGTGTAGCCAAAGAAACAAAAAGAAATTGTATGCCTGGTACACACGATGAGATTTTCTGTGGAGATTTACTGCCAGATTAATTATTTCCAACATGTCCGAACTGATTTCCGATCGATTTTCCATAGAGGTGAATAGAAAATTGATCAGAAAATCAAATCGAACATGTTGGAAATAAATAATCTGGCAGTAAATCTGCCAGAAAATCTCCTCGTGTTTACCGGGCATTACAGATTACTGTCCCTCCCACAGCAAACAACACCTAGATAATAGGCTTACATTACTGTGTAAACTCTTTAAAGGGGACCTAACTCAGAATGTCCTCTCTGCTCTAAAAGATACGCAATAGCATAATAACCTTTAACCTCCCTGGCGGCACAAAATTTCTGAGGCTGCGTCCGTGGGAGGGATTTTTTAATTAAAGTTGTTGTAAACCTTGTAGCTAGCACTGGGCTAGCTACCATTGGCCCCCAAGTCCCCCCGCACCCTTCTGATCCCCCCGATCGCCGCCGCTATACGTTACCTAGCTGCGATGCCGCGAGAGCCGCAGCCTCCCCAATGAGCTTCAGTCATCGCTATGGCGACGATCACACATGTCTTTTTTTTTTTTTTTTTTTTTTTATTTGCATTTTGAGGTAAGCTGTAATACTGCAGCTTAACCACTTAAGTACCAGCGGTCTCTGCCCCCTTAAGGACCAGAGACCGCTGGTACAAGAACGACGGAATCCCGACAAACCGCTGCGCATACCCCCCGCAATTGCCATCATCGCCGCTCGCTGGGACCATCCTGACATCCACTCTGTAAGATTAGATAATTTAAAAAATAATAACCAGCACCATTAGAAAGGTAAAACGTGGTTGGACAGAAAGCAGAGCAAAAATATCTTGTTCAAGAAATCTAAAATAAACTCTGTAATATCCAGTAAGGAGAAATTACATCAGCTGTTTTTTTGTTTTTTTCCCAAACCTAATAAAAAGCCGATATGTAATAAAATTTTATATGGCTTATGATTAAGCCAGCTATTCAGTCTTTTGCAGTGTCTCCCCGCAGACATGTTAGAACAGAAGCTGATATGATCAGTTCCAACTTTGCACACAAAGCACGTTTCATTCAGCGCTTTTTCACACTGCATGAGCTTCGATATGATTTTAAAAGTGCATGCGGGTTGCCGATCACAAGGGCATCGTGACATAGTGATCGCGGTGCCCTGTACAGTGTGGTGCAATCCGATTTTAAGCTAACCACAATCGCAGTGTTTACTGCAGTCTTTCTGCGTTTGTGATTAGGTTAAATCAATGAGAGTGCATGCAAATCTCATAGCAAACGCAGTGCTATGCGATTTGTGATTTTAAAAAGTTCCTTTTTTATCTTTTCACGTCAGGAAACGCAATTGCACATTCTGATCGCACCCATAAATTGCGGCAAAACATGCACTCAATATGAACTGAAAAAAAATTCTGTTTAGAAGGGCCCTCAAAGAATTTGCAAAACTACCTGATTCCATTTATAATAAGCTGACAAAAATTCAAGGTAGTCCTCTCCATTCAAGAAATTGTTACTTTTGGTAGAAAAATCGGTTACAGAAACAAACTCTGCAAACCCACAAAAAGTCAATGAGACTGTTAGATCTGTTAAAGCGTTTTAGGGATCCGTTTTTACACAGATCAGTTTTTGATCCTTCCAGTGTGAACTGGGTCTTATGCTTTAACTGCTTACTGATCGCTCCACGCCAATTGGTGTGGATGCGGCGGCAGCCCCAGGACCGCTCAACGCTAATTGGTGTGAAGTCCTGGTGCGAGGTTTTGCAGGAGTTCGCGCACGCTTCTCTGCTTGAATGATGGAGCTTAGCTCCGTCATTAGTCTCCCAGCGGCGATCCCCGCTAGGAGACTGTTAGACGGCAAAACTGCCGTCTATTTACAATGTGCAGCGCTGTACTGGAGACAGCTGTGTGACACGGCTGTCCCCCTGGGAGGCACAGAGAGCGATCGGCTATCATAGGCTGATGTCTGTAAGAGCTAATCTCTGGGATTGGCTGCCAGGGGAAAGAGGGAGGGTGGAAAATAAAATAATAAAAAAAAATGCCCAAATTTATTTTAAAAAACAACAAATAAAAAATAAATACACAAACACCCCAGCAGTGATCAGAGCCCACCAACAGAGATTTGTGTTGGTGGGCAGAAAAGGGGGGGGGGATCGCTTGTGAGCTGAGTTGTACGGCCCTGCAGCGAGGCCTTAAAGCTGCAGTGGCCTAAATTGTAAAAAAAAATAACCTGGTCACTAGGGGGGTGTAAGCTTATGGTCCTCAAGTGGTTAAAGTGTACTTGAGACGAAAACAGTCTCAGGTACCATACTTACCTGGGACTTCCTTAAACACCCTTGAGGCTGCTCGGTCCCTCGCAGTCTACCCGGTTTGCTCCTGTCCCCCGCAGTATAGCCCGTTAGCCTGGCCGAGTCGCGCTTCATCATGCATGTGTGGGCCCGTTACTGCGCCTGTGCAGTAACTACTGTGCAATTCTCCCGGCTTGCGCGTTAGATAAAACACTGCTTCAAAGACTGGTGCTTGGTTCCCTTTAAGTTCGCTATAACATACAATAGAAATGTGTTATAGTTATAATTGCATTTGTTCCAGGATAATGGCCTCAATTCACTAAGATCATGCTGGAGATAATAAGGCAAGAGAAAACTTACCTCCACACAGGGAGAGAGTTATCTTTATCTCTTCATTCATTAAGTTACCTCCTCTGTAGTTATTTTCACACGCAGTTAATTAACAGCCTGTCTTTACGTTTAGAATTCTTGAGTTATTTTAAGGATTGAATAGTTAACTTAAAGACAGAAGAGTTAACTTTAGGTTTCCCTGAGGTAAAATGTTTCCTGAATACTACATGCCTTATCACCATGGTGATTTCTCTAGAACCGTTATTAAAGACAGGAGATAAGCTTACTGAATTGAGGCCAAAGTCAGCTATGTAAAACTCACAGGTCAGTCTAGCTCAGAGTACAGCATTCCTGGTCACCATATGTCATCAAATACATTTGTCTGCTATGTTTACAGAGCAGCTTACAATCATGCAGGAAATGTTTTATGAGCTGCATTTAGTGTTCAAAGAACAATCTGTTGAAATTCCATGGCGGTGGCTAACCTTCCTTGTTTGTAATTGACAAACTTCCTAGCAGTGAAAAACATTAACCCTTTCAGCAGGGCTGTGGAGTCGGTACAAAAATCTTCCAACTCCGACTCCTCAGTTTATGAAACCACCAACTCCCAAAATGGCTCCGACTCCTTAGTCTAATACTTACCAGGGCCATGAATTTTGTACACAAATCATCCGACTCCGACTTCTCAGTTTATGAAATCACTGACTCCGGGTACCCAAAATTGCTCTGACTCAGACTCCTCGACTCCGACTCCACAGCCCTGCCTTTCAGTAGCATTTTTTTCTTTACAGAGTACATATAGTGTTATTAAATAACACAATCTGCTCTTACAGATTGTGACTATAGTTCCACTCTGTATGTATCTGTTTTACACAACAAACGGTCCCCTGCTTACAAACAGGTTATGTTTCGGGAGTTTGTCTGCTAGTTGAATTTGTTTGTAACTTGAGTCAGATATTACCATATTTTTTGGAATATAGGACACACTTATTCTCCCCCAAAAGAGAGGTAGAAAAAGTCACTGCATTTTATATTCCAAATACAGGGAGTCCCCGACTTACAAATGCTCATCGATATAAACCGCTGATCCACTGCAATTTTGGGGAATCCCTGTATTGTGTCCTCTCTTGTCCCCATGTCCTCCTCTGCTCTGTACACAGTAATTAGCACCTGATACGAGGGTGCCCATGGCGATCAGCTGCTCTCCCTCACTGTTACTTAGTGCCGGCTTTCCTGATCAGGCCATTACACGCGACCCGTACCTGGGAACAGCGAGGGAGAGGTCTTGATTGTCGTGGGCACCCAAGGTGAGAGACACAATCGGCTTATGCTGCTATTAACTCTGCATGGAGGGTAGCAGAGGACATAGGGAGACAAAAAAAGAGGACACAGTGGGACAAACGAGGGCACAGGGACAGTGGAGGACACAAAGGGGCATGGAGGAGGACACAAGGAAGACAATAGGGGACACAAAAGAGCATAGAGGAGGACACAAGGAGAACAGAGGCGGACACATGGGGGACACAGGAGGGAAAGAGGAGGGCACAGGCGGACAAAAGTGGTACAAGGTGGGCTCAACAATTAGGGGGAGAACATCCACACGATGCCCCTGCACCATGACTTCACAAGGTTTAGTATATTTTTCCCTGGTTTTTGTCCTCTAAACCTAGGTGCGTCTAATAGTCCGAAAAATACGGTATATATAATGAAACATGGATAAATTATTTACTTTTAGACAACTCTGGATTTGAATATACAGTACAAGCAATGTTTTTTTGGTTGTTTTCAACATGCTTTTACTTTGTTTTAAACTACTTATAACAGTTTATACAATACTGTAGCATGCAACAACAAGAGTAAGTATTAAAAAAACAGGGCTGTGGAGTCGGAGTCGAGGAGACAGGGCAATTTTTGGGTAGTCGGAGTTGGGAGAAAATGCATCGACTCCGACTCATAATGAATTTAAACTGTAATTAAAGAGACTCTGAAGTCTATTTTTTCACTAATTTTCTCATATCAACCTGTTAAGAGTTGATGCCAGAGTTAAATCGCCGCATCCCCGCGGCAGATGGCTGATTTATTACCTAGAAAGCGACCTGCAAAGTTCTACGACTTTGCAGGTCGCAGATCATGCTGCCCTGGCTCGCAGGGCTTTTCTTCCTGAAGAGGCTGAGCTTTGAGCTGTAGCTCTGCCTCTCCGCAATCAATCTCCACGGGTCTCCGCCTCCTCCCCGCCCCTCTCAGTGAAAGAAGAATGAGAGGGGCAGGGAAAGGCGGCGATCCGCAGAGATTGACTGCGGGATTGACTGCGGAGGAGGCAGAGCTACAGCCTAAAGCTCTGCCTAATTAAGGAAGTAAAGCCCTGCGAGCCCGGGAGCTTTGCAGGGCTAATCCTCAGCTTTAAGTCTGTCATCTGCCGCGGGGATGCAGCGATTTCACTTAGGCATTAACTCTTAACAAGCTGGTATGAGAAAATAAGGGGGAAAAAAGAGACTTCAGAGACTCTTTAAAATAGAAAATATGATAAAATGTTCTATTTCTCAGATAATAGTCATCATAAATAATTTATATATACAGTAATAGCTTTGCTTAATCCTCAAAAATGAAATAAACCAATCAAAAATAGTTACTTGTGCTGCTTCAATAAAGCAGTCCCCGTATTTTTAAAGTCAGATATACATATCTGATTGTGACTGTATATATGATGTGTACACAGGAATCTTTTATATATACTTAATAACATATATGCTGTAAGAATAAAGCCTGATGTGTAACTGTGTCACTAATAGAGATGCTCAATGAGATGGAAATAATTCTGCGTTGATGCTGGTTTATGCAAATGTATGCACTTCCTTTGCTCATGAAATCGAATAATTTGTCATGTTGTTAAAATTTGGTTTGGTGACTACGAATTAAAGGGTACCTGAGATGGATGAAAAGAAAAAATTTATACATACCTGGGACTTCCTCCAGCCCCCTTCAGGCTAATCCAGTCGCTGTCCTCCTCCGCCACCTGGATCTTCTGCTATGAGTTGCGGTAACTCAGCCAGTCAGCGCAGTCCGGCCACTCCCACAGCCAGGAACATTCTGCACCTGCGCAATAGTGCTGCTCAGGTGTAGTACGCTCCCAGCGGCGGAGTGTGTGCATGCGCACTACGCCCGACTGGCTCAAGTACCTGGACCCATAGCAGAATATCCAGGTGGCGGAGGAGGACAGCGAGGGACTGAATCGCCTGAAGGGGGCTAGAGGAAACCCCATGTATGTATAAAACTTGAATTGCATCTGTGGGCTGGTGCACACCAGGGCATTTCTGAAGCATTTTTCAAAACTCTTGCAGGGGGAAAACGGCTTGGCTAATGAAAGTGAATGACATAGTGCACACCAGAGCGGTTCGTTTTTTCCGACAAACGCAAACTCAGGGGCTGCAACATTTTTTAGATTTCTGAGGCGTTTCTGCCTCAATGTTAAAGTATAGGAAAGTGGAAACAGCTCTGATAAAAGCTAGAGCGGTTTTCCAGGTGTTTTTGTTACAGAAGCTGTTCAGTAACAGCTTTACTATAACAATATAAAAAACGCTAGGCATGTTTAGAAAACCTCTCTAAACATGCCTAGAATCGCTCTGAAATCTGCTTCAAAAACCTCTAGCAGTTTGCAAATCTGCTAGAGGTTTTTGGTGTGCACTGGCCCTGTCTCAGGTTTAGTTAGTTACACAGTAGAACTATACTCTACATATGCACTCCCCACAGAGCTGCAGGGAATCCACTGAGAATGTTGTGCACATTGAACAGAGAGGTGTTGTCTATCACAGGTTTGTCAGAAACCTGGTTCGGATTGTGCATGAAGAATGTGTAATAGAGGAAGAATAGCCTCATTCTCCTGCAGAGTACCTGCACATCACTCTTACATGTACCCACAGTCACATTGCCTAGGGCCTGATAGATGTTCTTTGTTCCTGTCTTCTACAAGTACTCTTACCAAGGACAAGTTTTAGTCTATGACTAAAAGTATTAGAGGCAGAAGATCTGCCGGCTAGCTAGGTAACTAGTATTGTTTAAAAGGGAATAAATATGGCAGCCTCCATATCCCTCTCACTTCATTTGTATTTTAAAATTCTTAAGCATTGGCAGTTAAGAGATGCATTTCATGTTACATACTTTAAGGCTGCTTCCCCACAGGGACATTACAGGCGCACGTTAGTGCAGCCTGTAACGCTCCCCCAACGCACAGCAATGTAACACAAGTGGGCTATTCACACTGCCCACGTTGCGTTACATGTAACGCTGCACCTTCTTCAGAAAGTGCAGCATACTATAGCGTTACAGCGGCTTCAGCCGCGTTAGACTGTCTGCACATGCTCAGTAATGTTGGGGAGGAGCGGAGAGCGGCCAGGCACATGGCTAATTAATATTCACTGCACGTTGTGACGTGCAGTGTTTACTTCCTGGAGCGGCCGCTCTGTGCGGCGATTGGCCGGCGGGACCACGTGATGCCGCATGCGTCCAAGAGTACGCATCACGGCATCACGGACGCCAGAGTGAGCTGCACAACGCGGCTCACTCTGACGTCCACATCGAAGAGCACCAGGCGTCGCGTTAGGTGCACGTTATGCGACCTTAACGTGGCACCTAACGCAACGTCTCAGTGTGCAAGTAGCCTTAATCAACAAAATTGTAATATGCAAATTAGAGGAGTCGGAGTCGGTGGAATCCTAACCTGAGGAGTCGGAGTCAGTGGATTTTTGTACCAACTCCACAGCCCTGAAAAAAAAAACCCCAGTTATGTATATTTTGTACGTGGGGACAACTTTGTATGTATGAAAAATTATAACTTGAGTCGTTTGTATGTAAGGGGGCTGCCTGTATATCATGTCCAATTATGTCTTAATTCTCCAACTTTTTTTTGCAAATTGCTCAAAGTCTGGGAGCACATGTGTGTCTGCAATTTTGCAAGTGTTCAGGGGGTTTGCGGCACTCTGCGTTTGTTATGCATTTGCAATTTTCTACGCTCTTTGGGAGTTTTTCAGTTTGTGATGTGTTAAATTTGGAAATGCAGTAAAAAGCAAACTGCTGTTCAACTTAATAACACGGCAAAAAATGCAAATGACGTGATTCCAGAGTGGGGCTTTGACTACAAGTATGCATTTTGACGTGTGCATCAATAACGTTCAGGATTTTAATATATGTGCTCCCTGCCTAAATCAGCCCAGGTGTAACCAGCAGAGAAACAGGAAGAACAGACAAGATGCAACCATGTCTTAGGCAAGGGTCAACCTTGTAAAAGTCGCGTGCGCTTTGCCACAGTGCGAAATATAAACTAACAATATGCACTACTTTTCCTGCGAAGTGCGAGTTGCATGCATTTCCTGCATTATGCATTCAAGTGGGGCAGAACGCATCAAAAAATGCACATTGAAAAAATGCAACCTTTTGCACAGGGAAGCCTCTGAATAATCCAAAGGCAGTGACCCTCTGAACCTATTTGACAATGGCTTGTTGAATAAGCTTGCACAGCCATGCTCCCGTCGGTCTACGAGCCATTCCATACTATGCAGGCGTAATAACAGACTGCGCAGTAGCATAGAGCTGCTCATCTACTACTTTTTCCTCCATGTACAATCGGCTCGGTGCTGGGGGAAAATGCCAAGGAACCCTGGTTGAGAAAGCCTGGCATAGGCTGTCAGTGTCAGGCCGCACTTGTACACAGATGGGAGCGCAGCACTCTGTAGCACCTAGAGGCTTTACTCCCCCCGCCCCCCCCCCCCCCTGGATTAAAGTGAACCCGAGGTGAGAGTGATATGGAGGCTGCTATATTTATTTTCTTTTAAGCAATACCAGTTGCCTGACTGTCCTGCTGATCATCTGCCTCTAATACTTTTAGCCATAAACCCTGATCAGGCATATGCAGATCATGTGTTTCAAACAATACGGTGGGATGCAAAAGTTTGGGCAACCTTGTTAATCGTCATGATTTTTCTGTATAAATTGTTGGTTGTCCGTTAAATATATCCTATAGGAGACACACACACAGTGATATTTGAGAAGTGAAATGAAGTTTATTGGATTTACAGAAAGTGCGCAATAATTGTTTAAACACAATTAGGCAGGTACATAAAATTGGACTGAAATCAATATTTAGTAGATCCTCCTTTTTCAGAAATTACAGCCTCTAAATGCTTCGTGTAGGTTCTAATGAGAGTCTAATGAGATTCTGGTTGAAGGTATTTTGCACCATTCCTCTTTACACAACATCTAGTTCATTCAGGTTTGATGGCTTCTAAGCATGGACAGCTCTCTTTAACTCACACCACAGATTTTCATGAGATGGCCATTCCAGAACGCTGTACTTGTTTCTCTGCATGAATGCCCTAGTGCAGGGGTCCCCAAACGTTTTGGGTCGAGGGCCGGGTCAACCTAGTTCAGACTGCTGGGGGGCCGGAGTATACATAAAAGGATGTCTTTGCGGGCCAGACAGTGAAGCATACCTAGGTGACAACCTGAAGTCCAATTGGACAGCAGGGTCCCCTGATGTAGAATTTGATTGGAAACCAGCGAATTACTGTTTTCTGGCTTCCATGTGGATGGGTGGTGCCAGCACTGCTATTCTATTTGTGGACCACCAATATTTAAAGATGTAGCTGACCGCATCTACAGGGAGTGCAGGATTATTAGGCAAGTTGTATTTTTGAGGAATAATTTTATTATTGAACAGGAACCATTTTCTCAATGAACCCAAAAAAACTCATTAATATCAAAGCTGAATATTTTTGAAAGTAGTTTTTAGTTTGTTTTTAGTTTTAGCTATTTAGGGGGATATCTGTGTGTGCAGGTAACTATTACTGTGCATAATTATTAGGCAACTTAACAAAAAACAAATATATACAAATTTCAATTATTTATTTTTACCAGTGAAACCAATATAACATCTCAACATTCACAAATATACATTTCTGACATTCAAAAACAAAACAAAAACAAATCAGTGACCAATATAGCCACCTTTCTTTGCAAGGACACTCAAAAGCCTGCCATCCATGGATTCTGTCAGTGTTTTGATCTGTTCACCATCAACATTGCGTGCAGCAGCAACCACAGCCTCCCAGACACTGTTCAGAGAGGTGTACTGTTTTCCCTCCTTGTAAATCTCACATTTTATGATGGACCAAAGGTTCTCAATGGGGTTTAGATCAGGTGAACAAGGAGGCCATGCCATTAGTTTTTCTTCTTTTATACCCTTTCTTGCCAGCCACGCTGTGGAGTACTTGGACGCGTGTGATGGAGCATTGTCCTGCATGAAAATCATGTTTTTTTTGAAGGATGCAGATTCCTTCCTGTACCACTGCTTGAAGAAGGTGTCTTCCAGAAACTGGCAGTAGGACTGGGAGTTGAGCTTGACTCCATCCTCAACCCAAAAAGGCCCCACAAGCTCATCTTTGATGATACCAGCCCAATCCAGTACTCCACCTCCACCTTGCTGGCGTCTGAGTCGGACTGGAGCTCTCTGCCCTTTACCAATCCTGCCACGGCCCATCCATCTGGCCCATCAAGACTCACTCTCATTTCATCAGTCCATAAAACCTTAGAAAAATCAGTCTTGAGATATTTCTTGGCCCAGTCTTGACATTTCAGCTTGTGTGTCTTGTTCAGTGGTGGTTGTCTTTCAGCCTTTCTTACCTTGGCCATGTTTCTGAGTATTGCACACCTTGTGCTTTTGGGCACTCCAGTGATGTTTCAGTCCAGTGATGAAATATGGCCAAACTGCTGGCAAGTGGCATCTTGGCAGCTGCACGCTTGACTTTTCTCAGTTCATGGGCAGTTATTTTGCGCCTTGGTTTTTCCATGCGCTTCTTGCGACCCTGTTGACTATTTTGAATGAAACGCTTGATTGTTCGATGATCACGCTTCAGAAGCTTTGCAATTTTAAGAGTGCTGCATCCCTCTGCAAGATATCTCACTATTTTTGACTTTTCTGAGCCTGTCAAGTCCTTCTTTTGACCCATTTTGCCAAAGGAAAGGAAGTTGCCTAATAATTATGCACACCTGATATAGGGTGTTGATGTCATTAAACCACACCCCTTCTCATTACAGAGATGCACATCACCTAATATGCTTAATTAGTAGTATGCTTTCGAGCCTATACAGCTTGGAGTAAGACAACATGCATAAAGAGGATGATGTGGTCAAAATACTCATTTGCCTAATAATTCTGCACTCCCTGTATAAGTAATACATTTTGTGTTGGGGGGCCGGTTAAAAAAAAAACCTCAGGAGCCTTAGTTTGAGGACCACTGCCTTAGTGGATTTGAGCAGTGTTTAGGGTCGTTGTCTGGTTTAAAGATCCAGCCCCGTCGCAGCTTCAGCTTTGTCACTGATTTCTGGACATTGGTCTCCAGAATCTGCTGATACTGAGTGGAATCCATGCGTCCCTCAACTTCAACAAGATTCCCAGTCCCTGCACTGGCTACATAGACCCACAGCATGATAAAGCCACCACCATATTTTGCTGTAGGTAGCAGGTGTTTTTCTTGGAATGCTGTGTTCTTTTTCCTTCATGCATAATGTCCTTGTTATGCCCAAATAACTCAATTTCAGTTTCATCAATCCACAGCACCTTTTTCCAAGATGAAGCTGGCTTGTCCAAATGTGCTTTTAGCATATCTCAATCGGCTCTGTTTGTGCTATGGGCGGAAAAAAGGCTTCCTCTGCATCACTATCGTATATAGCATTTTCTTGTCTAAAGTGCGCTGAATGGTTGAACGATGCACAGTGACTCCATCTGCAGTAAGATGATGTTGTAGATCTTTGGTGCTGGTCTGTGGGTTGACTTTGACTGTTCTCACCATTCATCGCTTCTGTACGAGATTTTTCTTGCTCTGCCACTTCGAGCCTTAACTTCAACTGAGCCTGTGGTCTTCCATTTCCTCAATATGTTCCTAACTTTGGAAACAGACAGCTGAAATCTCTGAGACAGCTTTCTGTATCCTTCCCCTAAACCATGATGGTGAGCAATCTTTTATCTTTAGGTCATTTGAGAGTTGTTTTGAGACCGCCATTTGCTACACTTCAGAGAAAATTAAAAGAGGAGGGAAACATACAATTGACGCCCTTAAATACTTTTTCTCATCATTGGATTCACCTGTGTATGTAGGTCATATGTCACCAAGCTTGCCAAGCCAATTTGAGTTCCAATATTTAGTTCTAAAGGTTTTGGAAGCGATAAAATGATAACAGTGCCCAAATGTATGCACCTGCCTAATTTTATTTAAACAATTATTGCGCATTTGTAAATCCAATAAACTTAATTTCACTTCTCAAATATCCCTGTGTGTGTCTCCTATATGATATATTAAAGTGATTTTTTTTTTATTGTAACAACCAACGATTTATACAGGAAAATCATGATGATTAACAAGGTTGCCCAAACTTTCGCATCCCACTGTATTATCAGAACTGACAAGATTAGCTGCATGCTTGTTTCTGGTGTTATTCAGACACTGCTGAAGCCAAATAGAACAGCAGGATTGCCAGGCAACTGTTATTGTTTAACCTCCCTAGCGTTCTGGATGAGCTAGGCATGTCCAGAGACACCGGAGGCCACCGCCCAGGCCCTGCTGGGCCGGTTTGAATAATTTTTTTTGGAAACACACAGCTAGCACTTTGCTAGCTGCGTGATTCTCCGATCGTCGCCGCCTACCCGCCGCGTAATAGGGCCCCCCCTCAGACCCCATGCGCTGCCTGGCCAATCAGTGCCAGGCAGCGCTGAGGGGTGGATCGGGACTCCCTATGACGTCATTCCATTCGTCACCATGGCGACGGGGAAAGCCCTTAAGGAAATCTCGTTCAGAACGGGATTTCCTGACGGGCACAGGCGCCAGCGGCGATCGGAAGGGTGGCTGGGAATCGGAAGGGAGGGGGGTATCATGTAGCTAGTGCTAGGCTAGCTACATGATTAAAAAAAATTAGGGGTAAAAAACTATGCGCAGCCATGTGGCTGCATAATCAAACCGCTCAGCAGGTTAAAAGGAAATAAAAATAGCAGCCTCCATATTGCTCTCACCTCGGGCTCACTTTAAAGGGAAGGTTCAGGCAGCGCTTAAAAATAAAAAAATCCAAATCCACTTACCCGGGGCCTCCTCCAGCCCGTGGCAGCCAGGCTGTGCCCTCGGCGCCGCTCCGCAGTCTTCCGGTGGCGAGCCCGACCTGGCCAGGCCGGCTGCCAGGTCGGGCTTCTTCTGCGCTCCAGAGCGGCGCCAAGGGCACAGCCTGGCTGCCACGGGCTGGAGGAAGCCCCAGGTAAGTGGATTTGGATATTTTTTTTTTTTTTTTTAAGCACTGCCTGAACCTTCCCTTTAAGAAAGCATTTTACTAAATGAAGTCTGAATTTTGGGTTTTAAGAAAAATTGCTTCAGCTTTCATTTGCAAACAACATTTAACTGTGGCACAACAGGGACATTGGCCATAATTCACAAAGCTTATCTCCTGTCTTTAATAATATTTCTGAGCTGTTTTACTGCTATCCCCATGGTGATGAATCATTTAGTATTCACTATACAATTTACCTCATGCAATCCTAAAGTTAATGATTCTATCCTGAAGTTAAGGGTCTTATTTAGCAATGTAAACAGGTCAATATTTAGTATAGAAAAGCATAAAGGCTAGAGAAGTAGCTATAGTCATGATACTATGTTTTGCTGAAATAGCTGTTATTGTCAATAAGAAAGATTTTTTTTCTGGTGAAAACAGGCATTTTATGTCATCATGGCGAAACATCCTATAGAAACTCTATACACATCTACACGAGCATTGTCAACTGAAAACATGGTTCTGGAGAATAAAAGTTTAGTCTGTTGTAGTAGGCGTTTGTGGCCCTGCCGTCAGAAGACTAAAAGGTTACAATTTGATGCATTTAGTTTAGATTTATTGTTCAAGAGGTTTTAATAGTCTTTCTTTTCTTTTTGTGTTTTTCTTCTTCGGACAGACATACTTCGATTCTCAGACCTTTTCACAAAGTGTTGATTGCCGTCCAAGAGAGTACAAAAATAACGGGGTATGCTGCCCCATGTGTGATAAAGGTAAGTGAATCTGTAAATCTCAAACTCATGTCAGTCATTCCTAGACTAGCTCCTATTAATTTTAAATCCTGTCAGCGCAGTTATGAGCAGTCCATGTATTCATCCTCACCTGTAAATTAAAAAATAAAGTTTAGATACTTGTTGGATATCTAGACAGCCTGCTGTAACTATTTCTTAACCTACTGCTGGAAAGACAGTAACAATAGCAATAATATTTTATAGCTCTTTTCTCCCTGGGGACTCAAAGTGCTGTGTCTCAAAGGCGTTACAGTCTCAAAGGCTCAGGAAAAGAGGTGGGTTTTTAGCTTTTTCTTAAAGCTGTCCAGAGAAGGGCCCTCTCGCACTGACTGTGGAAGAGAGTTCCATAGAGTAGGGGCTGCATAGGAAAAGGCCCAAGCACCAAATGTTAAGTGTATCCTGGGAATAACCAGATTCCTATTTTTGGCAGAGTGGAGGGGCATAAAGTTCCAATAGATCCACTATGTATTTGGGTCCCATGTGGTTTAGAGCCTTGAATGTCAGCAGGCAGATCTTAAAATGGATTCTCCATTTTACTGGCAACCAGTGAAGAGTTTGCAGTACTGGGGAGATGTGTGAGCTGCGGGAACATTGGTTAGGGGTCTGGCTGCTGCATTCTGAACTAGTAAGGGGCGCAGAACCCTATCTGGGGATCTGATGAACAGGGTATTGCAGTAGTCCAGGCGGGAGGATGCAAATGCATGAACCCGGGGCAGGTAAGTCTTCAGCTGGGATAAGGTGCTCGTTTCTCGCTATATTTCTCAGATGGAAGGAGGAAGACTTGATGACAGCTGATACGTGCTGTCTCAGTGTTAGCTTGCCATCTAGGATCACCCCAAGGTTTCGCACAGTCTTAATACTGTACGGTATCTCCTCCAATTTCTAGTTTAAAGTGGTTAGAGTTTTGGACTTTATCCATCATGTGTGGCCTGCATACTACCAACACCTCTGTTTTCTCAGAGTTCAGCCTCAACCAGCTGGTGTTTATCCAATTTTGCAATTCCACTAGACAGGCATTGATAGATACTGATGGTTCTTGAGTGCCAGGGTTGAAGGACAGATACAGTTGTGTGTCATCTACATAACAGTGGTATCCTAGGCCATAGTTCTGGACTATTTTGCCCACTGGGAGCATGGAGACTGCAATGAGTAATGGAGATTGCTCATAACCCTTTGGAACTCCATAGGCAAGTGGCACTGGATTAGAGTAGTGCGAGCCCAGTCTTACTTGCTGTGTCCTGCCAGATAGGAAAGACTGAAACCAGCTAATAGCACCCCTTAGGCCCCTTTTACACTTAATTAGTTGGTAGGCGTTAGTGCGCGTTAGTACGCGTTTTCTCCATAGCAGTGCATTGGGAAGAAGATTTCAGTTAAAACGCGTTAAGTGTGAAAGGTGCCATAGGAAAACATGGGACTTAGTTTGAAAATCAGTTTTCTTTCCGTTTTACCTGAGAGCAACTGATTAAGTGTAAAAGGACCCTTAGACCACAGTAATTCTTCAATCTCTGGATTAGTATTTCATGATCCACAGTATCAAAAGCTGCAGACAAGTCAAGGGCAATCAGAATTGAGCACTCGCCCTTGTCTCTTGCTGTAAGTAGATCATTCATTACCTGGACTAGTGCCGTTTCAGTGCTGTGCCTTTTCCTGAATCCTGACTGAAAGGTATCAAAAATGTTATCTGTAAGCCTGGGGGTAAAATTTTGATGCCTTTACCAGCTGAGATCTGGGTGCCTATACATTCAAAGGACTCTGTTGTGCCAACACTCAGGGCTTTGAGCTGTAGGGTTGTTTAAACACAAATTGCTATAGCCCCTCCTCTGTGGTCTTGTCTTCCCTCACTTAGGGCTGAGTAATTGTTTTGGATGGTTGCTTCCAGTGTGGGGCCCACATTGGCATCAATCCAGTCTTATTGTTTACAGAACGGGCATTGTATAGCGATGCGGTAACTGAATGGGGCTTAGCAATTTACCTCCACGGTGTTACAGCGTCACTGGAGCATTCAATGTGCTCCTTTTTAAACTGTGTTCAGGAGACTGAAAATGTATTTGTTTGCTTAGCTAATTGTTGTAGTGGTAGATAGATTCTGCCAATACCATTTGGCATGATTGATGCTTACCTCTACACTGCACCACAGGGAAGTTGCCTCCAGGTAAGATGGCCATACGTTCATTGATTTTCTCATTTGATTTCTTGCAGATTCGATTCATCTGCAGGGAATCAATTTACCAAAATGACAGATTGATTTTGACTAAAAATCATTCGAAAGTATTGATTGGACAGGATAGAAACTTTAAAATAATCAGTGGTGGAGCAAGAGCATTGGCAGATTGATGGCCTTTAACTTTACACTGCATCGAAAAGTGCAACAATGCAGTTTGATTGATTTGCAATACATTTTCTGCTGGTATCAATTGGAAATTGATGTGCAGTGTATGGTAGGAATCGATTCCTTCTGAATCAATTGGAATCTTTTGTTTTGGAACATTGGGTGGAAATCTATAAGTGTATGGCCAGCTTAATACAGATAACCCTTGAACAATTTAATTTTTCATCTCTTCCATGATCTCACAAGTATTTGTCTTCAGAAAACCGAATGAGCTCTGATTGTTTATCAATGTTTCTTAAGCGCTTCTAAGTGCACAGCCTGACAAACTGCGCAGGCGGGGTGTCTAATGTGCATTACAGGTGCTGGTCAAGGATGGGGAAGTGGGTGTGGGAGCTCGGTCAAGACACTTTTCTCGGCAGTTAGAGGTAATCGGGCGGGAAAGGAGGAAGCAGTCCACGTCCCAACTACTTTATGCAGCAAATTAGGTAAATAGTTTTATTCAGTCATGTTGCCTCAGATATCCTTGAAGGGGAATGAATGGGGCAAGGAAGAGGAAGGAAGTGCTGGGAATCACTACAAAGTGCTATCGCAGTCGCTAGCTATTTGTAGTAGCGCTTCGTAAGTGATTTTTAGAAGTGATTTCTAGAAGTGATTTCCCTGCTCCTATACAATACATTAAAGCGGAAACTCCCAAAATGCTGCATGTCCTACGATTGTGATTTCCCTAATCGCAATCGCTCCAGTGGGATCGGCTCCAACCACTTACATTTGCAAAAGCATTTTAGGAAATTGAAAGCGATTGCAAAATGCTGCAAAAGGGGCTCTAGTGAGTCCCAGCACAAATGGGAGAGTGATAGGAGGGAACATCGCTTGCCTATCCCATCCAGTTTAAAATTTGACTTTAGCCAAAGCTCAATTTTTTTGTGGAACGATTACAGAGACCAGGGGGAATGACAAGAGGTGCAGACAACGCACAGAGGTAAGTGGATCCAGCATGAACATATCTCTGTGCTTGTTCTATAGCTTTGTCTTTAAGAGAATCTGTACTGTCCGATTTGTACAATAAAAACATACCAATCGAGTCTCTGTGATCTCCTGGGTCCCTATTTGCCGTTTCCGCCACTCCCCACCACAATCCTGGCTTTTAATCGCAGTTTTAGGCAGTGTTTACAAACAAAAAACATGGCCGCTAAGCAGGAAGTGATGTGTGTGTGTGTGTGTGTGTGTGTGTGTGTGTGTGTATGTATATATATATATATATATATATATATATATATATATATATATATATATATATATATATATATATATATATATGATAGATACACACTAATATGTGTGTATGTTTGTATGTGTGTGCATGTATACAGTAAAAAAAAAATTATCTGCACTCCAGTCTGAGAGTCCCAGTTTCTCAGAGTGTGACAGGCAACAGCTCCCTCCCCCCCCTCAGCCTCATAAACTGCATCACAGACAATCTGAAACTGAGAGCAGGGACTGTATGTGAGAAATAAACAAAGCGCACACACACAGAGTCTGGAGGGGGTGTGCATAACTTGTCCCTATCACAGCAGAGGCAGCCACTTCTTCCCTGGGTCGACAAAACTTGACAAAGAAAAGAAGATTTGATATATTACAGAGACAGTGCAACTAGAAAAGGCTGCAGTAATCCAGACCACATTAGAACAGGTATAGGATAGAAGAAATAAGGCTGAAAATTGTGTTACAGAGTCTCTTTAAGTCAGGTGTGCTTTAATATTGTCTTAGTTTGTACCTAACAACGGGTGTATTTTTACCATCATCTACTTGCATTTAACAATTTTTATGTTCTACAATTGCTGATTTTTAAATAACCAGTGAGTATTATTCATTTCTAATTCTATGCATAGTCATTTTCCTAGAGCTTGTAAAATCTGATGTAATAAGTGTGTTTCATTTGCTTTCTCTTAGGCACAGTTGTGAAAACCCATTGCACCTTAATGTTAAGTAGTAGCGTTTGCGTGCCTTGCAGCGATGGAACATATATGGATCATTTCAATGGAGAAACAAAGTGCTTACGATGTACAGAGTGTGACCCTGGCAAGTGAGATTTATTTTTATATCCTGTGTACTATTTACTTATAAATGAAACTTTATTATCTATTCTGTCACACTAGTAATCACCAGTATGCTTTTTAGCACACTGGTTAAACATCACTTCACAGCAAGATTAAAATTACTATTACAAGAAGCTAATCTGATAGAAGATACCGCTGTTGGGAAAAATGCACACTTCCAGACTCTAAACAGCTA
Source organism: Hyperolius riggenbachi (assembly GCF_040937935.1). Lineage (NCBI taxonomy): Eukaryota > Metazoa > Chordata > Amphibia > Anura > Hyperoliidae > Hyperolius > Hyperolius riggenbachi. The sequence continues at coordinate 252,312,017 of NC_090651.1, forward strand.
CTGGAAACATTGAGGGTCAAGGGGTAGCAACGTTCCATTAGAAAGCAGAAGCTGATTGGTTAATTTTTTTTTCAGAAATTATGTGATGGACAGGAAATGAGCTGCTGTTATTAGAATATGAAACACATCTGTAGTGTGCACAGGAGTGTGCACAGGAGTTATGGAACCTCTTCCCTGTATTTACATTTATGTTAAAGTGTACTGAGATGGGGATACAAAGAAGAAATATACAGTCAGGTCCATAAATAGTGTGACATCGACACAATTCTAACATTTTTGGCTCTATACACAACCACAATGTATTTGAAATGAAAAAAACAAACACGATGTGCTTTAACTGCAGACTGTCAGCTTTAATGTGAGAGTATTTACATCAAAATCAGGTGAACGGTGTAGGAATTACAACAGTTTGCATATGTGCCTCCCACTTGTACGGGAGCAAAAGTAATGGGACAGAATAATAATCATAAATCAAACTTTCACTTTTTAATATATTGCAGTCAATTACAGCCTGAAGTCTGGAACACATAGACATTCAGTTCCTGCTTATACTTGGGGCATTTTTCCTTCAATTTTGTCTTCAGCATGCTCAATCGGATTCAGGTCAGGTGATTGACTAGGCCGTTGCATAACATTCCACTTCTTTCCCTTCAAAAACTCTTTGGTTGCTTTTGCAGTATGATTTGGATCATTGTCCATCTGCAATATGAAGCGCTGTCCAATGAGTTCTGAAGCATTTGGCTGAATATGAGCAGGTTACAGTGGGTTGCAAAAGTATTCAGCCCCCTTGAGGTTTTCCACATTTTGTCATATTACTGCCACAAACATGAATCAATTTTATTGGAATTCCACATGAAAGACCAATACAAAGTGGTGTACACGTGAGAAGTGGAACGAAAATCATACACGATTCCAAACGTTTTTTACAAATCAATAACTGCAAAGTGATGTGTGCATAATTATTCGGCCCCCTTTGATCTGAGTGCAGTCAGTTGCCTATAGGCATTGCCTGATGAGTGCTAATGACTAAATAGAGTGCACCTGTGTGTAATCTAATGTCAGTACAAATACAGCTGCTCTGTGAGGGCCTCAGAGGTTGTCTAAGAGAATATTGGGAGCAACAACACCATGAAGTCCAAAGAACACACCAGACAGGTCAGGGGTAAAGTTATTGAGAAATTTAAAGCAGGCTTAGGCTACAAAAAGATTTCCAAAGCCTTGAACATCCTACGGAGCACTGTTCAAGTGATCATTCAGAAATGGAAGGAGTTTGGCACAACTGTAAACCTACCAAGACAAGGCCATCCACCTAAACTCACAGGCCAAACAAGGAGACCGCTGATCAGAAATGCAGTCAAGAGGCCCATGGTGACTCTGGACGAGTTGCAGAGATCTACAGCTCAGGTGGGAGACTCTGTCCATAGGACAACTATTAGTCATGCACTGTACAAAGTTTGCCATTATGGAAGAGTGGCAAGAAGAAAGGCATTGTTAACAGAAATCATAAGAAGTCCCGTTTGCAGTTTGACACAAGCCATGTGGGGGACACAGCAACCATGTGGAAGAAGGTGCTCTGGTCAGATGAGACCAAAATGGAACTTTTTGTCCAAAATGCAAAACGCTTTGTGTGGCAGAAAACTAACACTGCACATCACTCTGAACACACCATCCCCACTGTCAAATATGGTGGTGGCAGCATCATGCTCGGGGGGTGCATCTCTTCAGCAGGGACAGGGAAGCTGGTCAGAGGTGATGGGAAGATGGATGGAGCCAAATACAGGGCAAACTTGGAAGAAAACCTCTTGGAGACTGTAAAAGACTTGAGACTGGGGCGGAGGTTCACCTTCCAGCAGGACAATGACCCTAAACAAAAAGCCAGGGCAATAATAGAATGGTTTAAAACAAAACATATCTATGTGTTAGAATGGCCCAGTCAAAGTCCAGATCTAAATCCAATCGAGAATCTGTGGCAAGATCTGAAAACTGCTGTTCACAAACGCTGTCAATCTAATCTGACTGCGCTGGAGCTGTTTTGCAAAGAAGAATGGGCAAGGATTTCAGTCTCTAGATGTGCAAAGCTAATAGAGACATACCCTAAAACACTGGCAGCTGTAATTGCAGCAAAAGGTGGTTCTACAAAGTATTGACTCAGGGGGCCGAATAATTATGCACACCCCACTTTGCAGTTATTGACTTGTAAAAAATGTTTGGAATGATGTATGATTTTCGATCCACTTCTCACATGTACACCACTTTGTATTGGTCTTTCACGTGGAATTTCAATAAAATTGATGCATATTTGTGGCAGTAATGTGACAAAATGTGGAAAACTTCAAGGGGGCCGAATACTTTTGCAACCCACTGTATATTGCCTGGAACACTTCTGAATTCATCCTGCTGCTTTTGTCAGCAGTTACGTCATCAATAAATACAAGAGAACCAGTTCCATTGGCAGCCATACGTGCTCATACCATGACACTACCAACACCATGCTTCAGTGATGAGGTGGTATGCTTAGGATCATGAGCAGTTCCTTTACTTCTCCATACTCTTTTCTACCCATCACTTTAGTACAAGTTGATCTTGGTCTCATCTGTCCATAGGATATTGTTCCAGAACTGTGAAGGCTTCTTTAGATATTGTTTGCCAAACTCTAATCTGGCCTTCCTGTTTTTGAGGCTCACCAGTGGTTTACATCTTGTGGTGAAGCCTCTGTATTCACTCTGGTGAAGTCTTTTGATTGTTGACTTTGACACGCACGCACGCACGCACGCACGCACGCACGCACACACACACACACACACACACACACACACACTTCCTGGAGAGTGTTCTTGATCTGGCAACTGTTGTGGAGGGTGTTTTCTTCACAGGGAAATAATCCTTTGGTCAGGTCTTTTGGTGTTGCTGAGCTCACTGATGTGTTCCTTCTTTTTAAGAATGTTCCAAGCAGTTTTTAGCCACGCCTAATGTTTTTGCTATCTCTCTGATGGGTTTGTTTTCTTTTTTCAGCCTAATGATGGCTTGCTTACTGATCTTGACAGCTCTTTGAAACTCCTCGTGAGAGTTGACAGCAACAGATTCCAAATGCAAATAGCACACTTGAAATTAACTCTGGACCTTTTATATGCTCATTGTAATTGTGATAATGAGGGAATAACACACCTGGCTATGGAACAGCTGAGAAGCCAACTGTCCCATTACCTTTGCTTCCTTAACAAGTGGGAGGCATATATGCAAACTGTTGTAATTCCTACACCGTTTACCTGATTTGGATGTTAATACCCTCAAATGAAAGCTGCCAGTCTGCAATTAAAAGCACATCACGTTTGTTTCATTTCAAATCCATTCTGGTTGAGTATAGATCCAAATATGATAGAATTGTGTCGATGTCCCAATATTTATGGACCTAATTGCACATACCTGGGGCTTCCACCAGCCCCCTCTGGCCTGATCACTCTTTCGTCATCTTCAGTCACAGCCTGGTTTACCCGCAACTGGTCCCGTTAAGTCATCCAGTCTGTCTAGGTGCAGTCTGGCCGAGCGCGCTCCCTCTTGCCCCCTTAGCTGGGAGCGATCTGTGTGGGAGCTGGGAGTGATTTCCGCAGGAGCGGCAACCGGAGCAAGATGAGGGAGCGCGCATGGCCTGGACGCCCATGCACAATTTGCCCTGGGCCAGAGTTTTTTTTTCCTTCTGCTGACAAGGGTATTCTTGTTGGAAAAGGTGAGCCTTGGATAAGAAGTTCAGAAGAACTATTTGTAGTCTGGGATTTTTATGCCGAGGTCCCAAGGAGTCGATACTTTGACTGCCCATATCCAGCAATACCAAACCGGTCTTTCATTGTCTGGACAAATATGGACAAGTGCACCTTCAAAAAGATTTTGTAGCCAGTTGTGCCATTAACCGCTTAAGGACCAGCTAACGCCCATAGGCGTCAGCAGGTCTTAAGTGGGTTACCATGGAAACCTTTCCATGTCAGTTCACGGAGGGTGTCTGCTCGTGGTGATCGTGACTCGCCGGCAAAATTTAAACACGCGGGGAAGAAATCCCCGCTGTTTACATACGGCGCTGCTGCGCAGCAGTGCCGTAAGGCAGATCGGCGATCCCCGGCCTCTGATTGGCCGGGGATCGCCGGCATATGATAGGCTGAAGCCTATCCTACAATGCGCAGGACGGATATCCATCCTGCGCCGCTCACAGGGGGAGGTAGAGGGACGGAGCGCCGAAAACGCTGCGGATGGGGGCTTTGAAGAGCCCCCCCGCAAAGCGCAGCAAGCCTGCGGCGATCAGACCCCCCCCCAGGAGGACATCCCCCTAGTGGGGAAAAAAGGGGGTAAGTCTGATCGCCCTGGCTCTATCCTGATCTGTGCTGCGGGCTGGAGAGTCCACGCAGCAAACCACCCCTGGTCTTTAATTAATGTGACAGCTTTTATAGATCTCAACAAAGATGTGTTCTTGTATTTTTTATTTGTGTATAATCATTTAACTTTATTTGAAGGTTTGAAGGTTAAATTCTTTATTACCCATTAAGCCTGTCATAGTGTCCTTTCTAACACCAAAAGGCAAGAAGCCATCATAAAGAATCTTCACTAAATTTTATTTTGATTAAATTTTTGTGACATAGGGTCTCAGCCACAGGGCTCTCTTGGCTTTAATAAAGTGAAGACTAGACCTGTTTAAAACTTTAAAGGTGTCCACTAATGATAGAATCTAGATTGTACAATCTTAACAGATCTATGTAGTAGGGTTGCCGCGGTATACTAGTATGACGATATACCGCGGTTTGATTGTGCATGGTAATCATACCATGCACAATCTCGTTTTAGGGGGCGAGGCGACCTGGGAGGCAGCGGCGAGCGCACGAACAGCGGCGGGGATACAAATACTCACTTACGGGCAGCCAGCTCCGTCCTGAACGATGTACTGGCTTTGTACTTCCTGTTCTTGCATCACATTTCCCTGAAACAGCGCCCCCTGGGTGCTATTGCAAGATGATGCAAGAACAAGAAGTAGAATGAAGCCCGTACATCATGAAGGACCTGGCTGCCGGCAACTGAGTATTTATCCCTGGTGCGGCGTCCCCTCTCCCTCCCCCCCCCCCCCCCCCCCCCGGGTCTCTGTGCTGCGGCCACCTCATTCTGTCTACCTACCTACTACTGGCTACACCTGTCCCTGGCTACCTTTGCTGCAAGCACCTACTACTGGGTGCACCTATCACTGGCTAACTATGCTGCGAGCACCTACTACTGGCTACCCCTGTCCTTGGCTACCTATGCTGCGAGCACCTACTACTGGCTACACCTGTTCCTGGCTACCTATGCTGTGAGCACCTACTACTGGCTACACCTATCCCTGGCTACCTATGCTGCGAGCACCTACTACTGGCTACACCTGTCCCTGGCTACCTATGCTGCGAGCACCTACTTCTGGCTACACCTGTCCCTGGCTACCTATGCGGCGAGCACCTACTACTGGCTACAGCTGTCCCTGGCTAACTATGCTGCGATCACCTACTACTGGCTACCTATGCTGCGAGCACCTACTACTGGCTACACCTGTCCTTGGCTACCTACTATGCTGCGAGCACCTACTACTGGCTACACCTGTCCCTGGCTACCTATGCTGTGAGCACCTACTACTGGCTACACCTGTCCCTGGCTACCTATGCTGCGAGCACCTACTACTGTCTACCTATGCTGCGAGCACCTACTACTGGCTACACCTGTCCCTGGCTACCTATGCTGCGAGCACCTACTACTGGCTACACCTGTCCCTGGCTACCTATGCTGCGAACACCTACTACTGGCTACACCTGTCCCTGGCTACCTATGCTGCGAGCATCTACTACTGGCTACACCTGTCCCTGGCTAACTATGCTGCGAGCACGCTACTACTGGCTACACCTGTCCTTGGCTACCTATGCTGCGAGCACCTACTTCTGGCTACACCTGTCCCTGGCTACCTATGCTGCGAGCACCTACTACTGGCTCCACCTGTCCCTGACTACCTATGTGGCGAGCACCTACTACTGGCTACAGCTGTCCCTGACTACCTATGCTGTGAGCACCTACTACTGGCTACACCTATCCCTGGCTACCTATGCTGCGAGCACCTACTACTGGCTACCTATGCTGCGAGCACCTACTACTGGCTACACCTTTCTCTGGCTACCAACTATGCTGCGAGCACCTACTACTGGCTACACCTGTCCCTGGCTACCTATGCTGCGAACACCTACTACTGGCTACACCTGTCCCTGGCTACCTATGCTGCGAGCATCTACTACTGGCTACACCTGTCCCTGGCTAACTATGCTGCGAGCACGCTACTACTGGCTACACCTGTCCTTGGCTACCTATGCTGCGAGCACCTACTTCTGGCTACACCTGTCCCTGGCTACCTATGCTGCGAGCACCTACTACTGGCTCCACCTGTCCCTGACTACCTATGTGGCGAGCACCTACTACTGGCTACAGCTGTCCCTGACTACCTATGCTGTGAGCACCTACTACTGGCTACCTATGCTGCGAGCACCTACTACTGGCTACACCTTTCTCTGGCTACCAACTATGCTGCGAGCACCTACTACTGGCTGCACCTGTCCCTGGCTACCTATGCTGCGACCACCTACTACTGGCTACACTTGTCCCTGGCTACCTATGCTGCAAGCACCTTCTACTGGCTGCACCTGTCCCTGGCTACCTATGCTGCAAGCACCTTCTACTGGCTGCACCTGTCCCTGGCTACCTATGCTGCGAGCACCTACTACTGGCTACCTATGCTGCGAGCGCCTACTATTGGCTACACCTGTCCCTGGCTACCTATGCTGCGAGCACCTACTACTGGCTACACCTGTCCCTGGCTACCTATGCTGCGAGCACCTACTACTGTCAAATATCTTATCGATATTTGCCTTAAATGATTATCAACTACTTAAAGGGCCAGGCTAAAAGTCATCATAATCAATATTAGTCAGTAGTGGGTGCGTAGCTCACTATAAACAGAATATTTATAGGTTAACAGGTTTACCTCTGGAAAAAATATGCAACACTCATCTGCTGATACACCTATCCCTGGCTACCTTTGCTGCGAGCACCTACTACTGGCTACACCTATCCTTGGCTACCTTTGCTTCGAGCACCTACTACTGGCTACACCTATCCCTGGCTACCTATACTGCAGCCACCTATTACTGGCTACACCTATCCCTGGCTACGTATACTGCGGCCACCTATTGCTACACCTATCCCTGGCTACGTATACTGCGGCCACCTATTACTGGCTACACCTATCCCTGGCTACCTATGCTGCGGCCACCTATTACTGGCTACACCTACCCCTTGCTACCTATGCAGCGAGCACCTACTAGTGGCTACAGAGGGGGGCCCCGGGTCCAAATAATTGTACTATACCGTATTTAAATGTGAAAAACCCTCTCTGCCATCCAATACGGCAAACTGCCCTATTTTAAGATGGCCGCAAGCTTACTTCCGCCCTCATTCCAATAATATAATGCCATGTCAGTCTCAGCAGACGCATCACTTCCGCCCATCGTGACCGCGCTTCTAGTTTCCCATTGGCCAGACAGCTGTCAGTCTCTGGGCATAGTAAGCGCCGCCCACCTACATCATTTCGTGACATAGGTTGCCGGTATTACGGTTCCGTGATTGGCTGTCACGTTGCTAAGTGACATAAAGTATATCATCCTATCTTGGTTGCTAGATGGCAACACTACACTTAATGCTCACAAGGTAATAATAAGATTAAAATTAAACATCAACTCCTCAAACCCCTTATGCGAGCACATATCCACATCAATATGCTAGCAGCAAATAAGTTACAACGCATTTTACACAGTTTCAATATATGACACATCTACATAATTACAATATATCTGACACATAGAGCAGGCTAGATCTCAATGTATTGACATACAAACCAGTTAATATGAATACATTCACAGCTAACTCAGCTGTCATTCAGTGATCAAGGCTTCCAAACAGATGCACATGCCGCACATCCATATATCATCAGACACACAGATGCGCAGCGGGTACGCCTCCATATCCCACCCCCCACCCCAAACACAGTACAATTAATAAATAAGCAAATAATTAAGGAAAAATATATATAACAATTGATAGGAATGGGGCACATTCATGTCCCACCAATTTTTGCACATAAGGGAGAGTGTGGGGAGTCTTATAGCTACAAATGCTGTATTGCTGTCTGTGACTTGGCAGCTGCACTATCTGGCGAGGATCTGTGAGACCTTTTGGTGGTGTAAGCACGGATTCTTTCTGGAGCACTGGTGTAAATGGGAGAGTGGCAAAGGGTTAAAACAGTATTACGCTATGGTTGTCTGTTTTCTTTTCTCTTTTGAGTGACATCATTGCAAGAGGACTACTATTATTATTGGCTGGCACACATGGGAGCGCAGCGTCTGGATGAACTATAGTACCTGCACATCACTCTTAAATGTACTCAAGCGTTAGATTTGCTAGGGCCCGATCGATGTTCCTTGTTCCTGTCTACACCCTCTACAAGTTCTTTTACCAAGGACTAGTTTTGATTTTTATTTAACAGCTACTTTACAGCTATATTCTAAGTTTGGTTAAATTGCATCTCTGGTGAACATAAAAAAACACAGAGGTATGCTAATGCTTAAAGGTTAGAACATATTATTGTCTGTTTAATAAGATTCTAAAGAACAGCACAAAAATTGGCAGCGCTCCTAATCAGTTACATAGTTATTTGGGTTGAAAAAAGACATACGTCCATCGAGTTCAACCAAGCTGCAAATGAAATGAAACCAACAGTGTGCAGCTGCCATCCAATTTTTTTGCAGTTCTTTAGGAAATGTGTAGACCGTTTGTGTCTAGCAGCCCAGGCTTACATGAGATAGAATCCTTAAATGTATACTGCAGGCTAGCAACATGTCTGCACAGGACTCGGCCTATCTAGGCATGAGGCTTTACGCTGTGTTTATGCATATATTGTTTTTAACTTTTACGTTTCTCAAAAGTTTCTAAAAATGCTTATTTTTTTAAACAGACTATTTCAATAGTTCAATGAAAAGAAATGTTATTTGTATTGTACACAGGGGCTAGGATGAAGGTAAAAAAGGAATGCACAAGAAAAGCGAATGCAGAATGTGAATGCATACCTGGTTATTACTGCCCCAATGGAGACATGTGTGATATGTGCATACCACAGAGTATTTGTCCCAAAGGAACATACGTAAAAGTATTAGGTAAGAACTACAACAATTTATTTTGTAAATGGTAGTGTAAAGTACTGCTATAGAATTCTATTTAAAGCGGTATGAAACCCAGCATTCCATCTTTGCGCTAAAAGATTATTTACAGCATATAATATACTACCACAATTTTTTTTTTTACCAGAACAGCATTCAAACAGTTAAACACAGGACTCACTTTTGCAATAGAAAGCTCCCTGCAGTGAGAGCCACATCTAAAGTGTTGATAACATTATCTTGTGTTTACTTTAATTGTAGCAAGAGAAGAATGTAAACATTCCCTGGCAGTTGTGGAACTCCTTCTAATGCTAGGTACACACTTTGAGATTTTTTTTTCGGCAGATTTACTGTCAGATAGATTATTTCCAACATGTCCGATCTGATTTCCGAACGATTTCCAATCATTTTCTGATCGATTTCCGACCGGTTTCTGTTCACTTCAATAGGAAATCGATCGGAAAATGTGATCACTTCAGAATCGCTCCAAAAATGCTGCAGGTTTGGTGCTAATTGCAAAATGCCCGCAATCAGCGCCAATCGTGGCAGTGAGAACACTGCCGCAGGGTAACATAGCACTAGCGTTTTAAAAAGTGCTAGCGCTTTTGTGATTAGTGGGAATCGCCCGCTAATCGCTTAAGTGTGAATGGGCCCTAACTGTCTAGATCAGCAGACAACTCAGAAAAATTCACTGGGTACATTAGAATATATAAATACTGTAGCTATGAATTAAATGCAATGGCAGCTTCCAGAGCAAACAAAACTGTACTTTGGGAACTTGTAATTTCTAAATGAATAATACTTTTGCCCAAAAGCAAATATGACAACAGTATGGACAACTGTATGTATACACATTTTTATTGAATATTATGTCTGGGTTTAATACCGCTTTAAAGGGAATCGGAGATGTACCTGAGCTTGGAAAATGAAAAAGATGTTATACATACCTGGGGCTTCCTCCAGCCCCATACGCTCTGAACGATCCCACGCCGCCATCCTCCGCTGCCTGCATCTACGAGAACAAGGTCCCGTCGCTGACGTCATCGGAGCCAGCTACGCATGAGACGTGCGCCGTCTACGTATCTCTCCAGCGGCTGCTGCAGAGATACGCAAAGAGCGCACTTCCCTTACGCTTAGACTGACTCCGACTGACGGAACAGCAGGGAGCCGGTTCTCGTAGCTGTGGGCAGAGGAGGATGGCGGCGTGGGATCGATCAGAGCGTATGGGGCTGGAGGAAGCTCCAGGTATGTATAAAATCTTTATAAACTTCCATTTCAGTTTGGATAAATATACTGTATATTAGTGCTGTACATGTCTTTATGCAGTTGACCTTTTGCCTTGAATTTGCAATAAGCTATGAGCATTCATAGCTGATAGTAAGTATAGACTGCCTAAAAATTCCCTTCTTCCTCCATGAGTAATGAGCTGCAGGAGCCCTTTATCCTTATTTCAACATTTCACATGTGATTTATACAAAGAGAGAAATATACTATCATCTTGTGATCTTATTATTCTTGAACATAATCTTAAAATCTTGTGTATAATTTTTTTTTCATTTTTGCATTAATTATGCCATTAAATGCATTATTTTATTTAAAGGTGTGCTTCTAATAATCCAAATTAATTAACATCAGTAAGATTGCTGTGTTTAGATAGCAATCTTACTGATGTTTAATGAATTTGGTCCAATATGTCATATGTGAAAGCTGGAACTTATACTCAGCATGGTGGATAGCAGCACTTCTCCACTTAGGCCCGGTTCACATTAGCGTTTGGAGCCAAAAGGATGCGGTGAGCGGATACGGTCTCCGCTTCACCGTATCTGGATGGCTCTGTCCGCGGCCCGGTTCACATAGTGAAAACGCATCTCTACAATGATTGATCGGATCCGTTTTCAGTCAGCAAATACATACCTAATCTTCAGTAGTAGCTGGCGGTAGATGCTTCCTCTTCTTCCACTGTGACTACACAGCGCGATATGTGATTAGTCACATGACGTGTCATGTAGTCATATGACGCGGTAGAAGATGGAAGCCTCTACCGCCGGCTGCTACAGAAGATTAGGTATGTATTAGGTATGTATAACCCTCCCTCACCCACCCGCCTGGCTGCTGCACCCTCCCTCACCCTCCCGTCGCTCAGGTTCGCATCAGCCCATGCCCCCATCCCCCTGGGAACGGTCCATTTCTTTACTAGTGTGAAGCTACTTTCCATTGCCCCAATGCTGCAGCATTTTTTGTCCGGATCCATTCCGATGGGCAGAACGGTCCGGAAAATTAGGGCTTGCAGCAATTTTTGGATCCGGGGTCCGGAACGTATCCGTACCAACGGACGCATGTCAATGGATCCATAGGTTAACATTGGATCCTTTCATATCCATTCCGTTTGTACGGTATATGTTCCGGTTATGTTCCGGGGAAAAAAAACGCTAATGTAAACCGAGCCTAACAGAGATAAGAAATGCCCTTTGTTTGGAATCACTGTCCTAGATACACAGGCGTATTGTAACCTGTTGCAAGTTGTGTACAGTGCTTGAATAAACTATCTCTGCATTGGAGTGCCGGAGTCCGCCTTCTTCATTTCACTGTCCTAGATACTGTATGGTCAAATCTTGTCAACCATCAAATTTGTAGATAATGTAGATATGAACGACCACATAGCACTGTGATTAAACAGGCTTTTAAATACCCAAAAAAGGCTCAAGAGTGGGGGGCTGGGTGTGCAGGAGTACAATGTACTGGAGCCAATGGGAAGGTCTGATCATGTGTGGCAGCAATTGTGGTGTCACATGGGGATGCAGTGAAAGGGCAGGCAGACAGGGTGGGCTGAGAGTGAGGAGAATGTGGTTTGTAACTTGTTCTGCCTCTCTCAGGCTTTGTTTCCGCAGGTCCTGGCCTGGTGCAGAGAATGGTGGCGCCATTAGCTCGCCTCTTGATTCATACACTCCCACCTCATTTCTTTAACTCTACGCTGTCGGGAGGTAGGGCTAGTCCGATGGCCAGCCAAACTCGTATAGATCCTCTCCCCCTTGCCTCCCACTATGCCATCAAACACTGCACAGGGGGTGGAGGAGGGATTCACTCACAGGGTTAACACAGGCACAGGCAGTTTACATCTGTAGAGGTGTTTAAAGTGTACCCAAGCCGAAACTCTGGTACAAAATCAGATACTTACCTTAAAGGGGTTCTGTGGGCTTATTTAAAAACAAAAAAAACCTTACACTTACCTGAGGCTTCTACCGTCCCCCTGCCGCCTCCCCCATCCAATGATTCATCTAACTAGACTAATGCAACTCGCTCCCGCTTTGTTTTCTCATACTGAGCCTGCGCAGGAAGCTTCCGGAGATGCGAGTGGAAGATTAGTATTGTCACTAATCTCAAGGAGCTGCGTAGCACCTCTTCTTGGATTAAGTGGGCGCAATTGCTGACTGAGCCGGCCCACGAATGCACAAGTGGGCTCGCGCGGCCTATGCGCGCACTTGATCCAGGAAGAGTTGTATGTATGTTTCTATATTAATTGATCGGTCATAAGTACTAGTTTTTATTGTTCGGTTGATTGAGACTGTGTATTGCTTGCATTATAAACATATCTTGTGTTATAAATTGATATTACCTAAATTACTAACTTGTGCGAAAAGTGGTGTGTGATAATCAGTAGCATCAGAAATCAGATCTTAACCATTTTCAGAGATTACACAACGCATACTGATTTGTCCTCTGTTTTGTGATCACTGCATACCATTCCTCTGTATTTTTTAAATTTGGTCAGTGTTTTGTAAAATGAAATAGAAAATATGACGCAAATGAAAGTAAAAGAAAATGACCAGAAATGTTATCTAGGGACTTTCCTTGGCTTCAAATAGTTTACTTCTTTTCTCATGATAATGATAGATTGTAAACTCACAAGGGCAGTGTCCTCCCCCTTTAGTTTCCTGTTTCTGTGCAATTTATCAATTGAACATCTATCAGTGTTGGTGATGTTATTCAAACTACACATCAATAGTATGTATCGGCACTAGGGTTGCAACAGAATGAAATTCCACGGTATGATAACTGTCTAAAAAACTACCACAGTATGTCGGTATACAGTATTATACAATAATTTGGACTCGGGGGGGGGGGGGGGGGCACCTTACATTAATGTGGCCCCACTCCCTCGGCACACATATGATTAAGCCACCGGGAGATTTGGGGCGCCGGGTAAAACTGTAAAAAGGCTCACACCGCTCCTGCAAAAGTTGGTGGCGTTAGAGATGGGTGTAGCCAGTAGTAGATGGCCGCAACATAGGTAGCCAGGAGTAGGTGTAGCCAGGATAGGTACCTGCAGTATAGAGAGCCAAGGGGGGGAGGGGGTGCGCAGCGGGGGGTACAAATACTCACTTGCCGGCAGGTCATGCACGTGTGTCCTGGCTTTATTCAGGAAGGAGGAAGAAGCCAGTACACGCGTGCAGGACCCGCCGGCAATTGAGTATTTATCCTTGCCATTGTTCGTTGTTCCTGCACCCGCCGCTACGTCGCATCCCAGCCGCTATGTCGCGCACCCCCCCCCCCCCAAACCGGTAAAACGTGATTGTGCATGATACGAGTACCATATTACCTTGCACAATCAAACCGTGGTATACCGTCGTACCAGTATACCGCGGCTACTCTAAACAGCACTTGTGGTACTAGTCCTGATTGTACAGTATGTTGAACTGCTCATGTATCTTGCTCCCCCTGTTGTATGTTTTGCACGTTTACCGTGATTTACAGTATCACACCATGCCATTTCTCTGTATTTTTGAAATTTGGTCAGTGTTTGTAAAATGAAACAGAAAATATGACGCAAATGAAAGTAAAAGAAAAAGCTCCGAAAGGTTATCTAGGCTGGGGACTTTCCTTGGGTTCAAACAGTTTACTTCTTTTTTCATGATAATGATAGATCGTAAGCTCACAAGGGCAGTGCCCCCCCCCCCCCTTTTGTTTTCTGTTTCTGTGCAATTTATCAAATTAACATCTATCAGTTTTGGTGATGTTATTCAAACTACACATCAATAGTATGTATCGGCAATAGGTTTGCAACGGTATGAAATTCCACTGTATGATAACCGTCTATAAAACTACCACGGTATGACGGTACACAGTATTTTACAATTATTTGGACCCGGACCCCCCCCCCCCCTTTACATTAAACAATGTGCCCCCCTCCACCCCAGTGTGGAATGCCCTATTCCCTTAGCATACATATGATTAAGCCGCCGGGAGATTTGGGGCGCCGGGTAAAACTGCAAAAAGGCTCACCCTGCTCCTGTAAAAGTCGGTGGCGTTGGAGATAGGTGTAGCCAGTAATAGGTGGCTGCAGCACAGGTAGCCAGGGATAGGTGTATCCAGTAGTAGGTAGCCGGAGGATAGGTTGCCAGGGATAGGTGTAGCCAGTAGTAGGTAGCCGGAGGATAGGTTGCCAGGGATAGGTGTAGCCAGTAGTAGGTGACCGAAGCATAGGTTTCCAGGGATAGGTGTAGCCAGTAGTAGGTTGCTGCAGCATTGGTAGCCAGGGATAAGTGTAGCCAGTAGTAGGTAGCAAGGGATTGGTGTAGCCAGTTATAGGTGGCTGGAGGATAGGTTGCCAGGGATAGGTGTAGCCAGTAGTAGGTGGCCACAGCATAGGTAGCCAGGGATAGGTGTAGCCAGTAGTAGGTGCTCGCAGCATAGGTAGCCAGGGATAGGTGTAGCCAGTAGTAGGTGGCCAGAGGATTGGTTGCCAGGGATAGGTGTAGCCAGAAGTAGGTGGCCGCAGCATAGGTAGCTAGGAATAGGTGTAGCCAGTAGTAGGTGGCCGCAGCATAGATAGCCAGGGATAGGTGTAGCCAGTAACAGGTGGCTGCAGCATAGGTAGCCAGGGATAGGTGTAGCCAGAAGTAGGTGGCCGCAGCATAGGTAGCTAGGAATAGGTGTAGCCAGTAGTAGGTGGCCGCAGCATAGATAGCCAGGGATAGGTGTAGCCAGTAACAGGTGGCTGCAGCATAGGTAGCCAGGGATAGGTGAAGCCAGTAATAGGTGGTCACAGCATAGATAGCCAGGGATATGTGTACCCAGTAGTGAGGGGCTGCAGCATAGGTAGCCAGGGATAGGTGTAGTCAGCAGTAGGTGGCTGCAGCATAGGTAGCCAGGAATAGGTGTATCCAGGATAGATGCCCGCAGTATAGAGAGCCGGGGGGAGGGGAGACGCAGCGGCGGGGGTAACACTCACTTGCCGGCAGTTCATGCACACGTGTCCTGGCTTCGTTCAGGAAGGAGGAAGAAGCCAGTACACGCGTGCAGGACCCGCCGGCAAGTGAGTATTTATCCTTGCCATTGTTCGTTGTTCCTGCACCCGCTGCTACGTTGCATCCCAGCCGCTACTTCGCCCCGCCCCCCAAAAAACTGCAAACCGTGATTGTGCATGGTATGATTACCATGCACAATCCAACTGCGGCTACTCTAATCAGCACTTGTGTCACTAGTCCTGATTGTACAGTATGTTGAACTGCTCATGTATCTGGCTCTAGAAATAAAAATAATACTGTAATGCTAAATTGGATTGCACAGTCCTTTTCAAAAGTTCAGTCAACATTGATTGAATTACAATTAGACAAATTTCTAAATAAATGCGAGAAAGTAGAATTACCAGTCCTTAATTACATAAGGTTATGGCACAGCAATTAAAACCACTTAAAATACAAGAACATGAAAGGGAGTGAGGGTCGGTTCTGTAGCTCCATTTTTTGGCCCAGACCAAAACCGGAGCCACGGATACCAAAGCTGTAAATAGCGGCCATCTTTGTACACTTTAAAAAACTGATCCACGGGACCCGTTTGAAAAACTGAACGGAGAGTACGGATTTGCAGGCTTTTCACGGACCCCGGATACACACAGGGGCATTGAAAGGCAATACAAAAACGGATCTCCTTCTTCATAGGGAACTTTGCACACAAAAACGGAGAGAGACCCGGATTGCCTTGCCTGGAGGGCTAGCAGTCAAGAAGGGGGGCAGCGGGCACAGTGGCGGGGAGCAGGGTCGGACCCTTCCGTTGTCCCCCTCCAGCTAGTTTCATTAAAATCATAAATCTGATTGCGGCGAGCGGGGAACTCACTCACTTCCTTGCATTCCACTGCTCACCACGTGACTTCCTGCAATGCCGCCCTCTGTACGTCAGTGGGCAGCATTGCAGGAAGTCACGCGCTGAGCGGTGGAACAAGGAAGTGAGTGACTTTCCTGTTCGCTGCAAGCTGATTGATGATTTTAACAAAACTAGCTGGATGGGGAGCACGGAAGGGGTCCAGGTGAAGGAGGGGGTCCGACTCCCCTTCCCGCAGTTTCCAATCCATATTACGATCGATCAGACACTTGAAACTAAGTGTCAGTACTTTCTTCTCATGTTTTAGTATTGACTGGTTAATTTGTTTTTCCCTCATAAATGCAAAGAACAATGACCAGCTTACAATTGTGTGCTTTACTGCAGCAAAATCATACTTGTAGGTCCAGCATCTCGCAATATACGGTAGTCGTTTTTTAGTCTAATAAGCTTGCATCAAGGTTTGCAATGTTATATCAGGGCAGAGAAAGTCACCTGAATTTATCTCACATTAAAAAGTGAACTGGATACCGTCAGTTCTCATATGTAACTGTGGTCAGCATTTTTCTGAATGTTCCCAGAAATCATAGGACAGTAACTAAAGAAACAATAAAGCAGAACATAGGAAAATTCTAGATAAACGTAATACAGTAGAATTTCAGTTATTTATGACACAGTAAAGTGGAACTAAACTTAGAACTTCCTCTCAGCTCTGAGAGATTAGCCACAGCATAATAACCTTTATGGAAAACAATTTCTTCATTACAATTTATGGAAACCCTTGGTTTAACTTTTGCAGGGAGCATTGAAAGGGTCAAGCCTCAGTGTTAACTGTATAGGGAGAGCTACCTGCAGCCTATTCACAGTTGCTGATTAAAATGAATTAGACACTTTGATCTGGCTAAATAAACACAGAGCAGTGAATTTCTTCAGCAACTATATGTGGAATAAAGACTTATTGTGTGCTATGCAAGAGTTCAGGTCCGCTTTAACCAGAATTTCCAGCCTCCTGGACTTCTACTGTGCCCACAATGTCCTCCTGATCCCTTCTGGCCAGCGGCAGCGACCCCCGCAAAGCTGGCCTGTCGGCGGCTACTGCACACCCTGGTCGTGCTCCCCTGGTTTGGAGCGTTCTGGGAATGTGCAGTACACGTAATTCGCTACTGCGCATGTGCAGAAGGCTACCTCCATCCAGGAACGTGACCAGGTTGCGCGCGGCTCGATCAAGAGTGTGCAGTACCTGCTGACTGTTGGCCACAGGCCAGCTTTGCGGAGGTTGCCGCCACTGGCCGGAGGGGATCAGGAAGAAGTCGTGGGGACAGTAGGAGTGCAGGGGGCAGACTGCAGAAACAGGCCTTCGGGGATTACCACGTTAGTGCGCGATAATTGCCGTCTGGCAGCCGGTCAAGCAGGAAGTGATACTATTGCAAAAATGTGCTTCTGTGCAAACGCGACATGTAAAACATGCGGCAGGTTTTTACACTGACATGTGTCGCGTTTGACTTACATGACTTTCAGTCCACCACATGCTGCAAATCGACGCAGAACCGCACAGTAATGTAGATCTGTCCCAGCATCGGGTATGCAGCAAAAACGTCACATCCATCACATTATGCCGTACCACGTCAGAATGAAAGTCTCCATAGACCTTTATTGCCCTGCGATGGGGTACAGTGAAATTACCGCACTGCCCCAGTGTGAAAGGGCCCAGAAGCAACCAAAAAATAAATCCTTGCCTTGCAGGAATCAGAAAGCCATTTTACACTACAGTATTCAGCAATAAAACATGTTTTGTTATTAGTTGTTTATAAGTACCACACTGTAGCTTAACCTTAATACAGAGTTTATGGTGTTGGTATAGTAAGAGGTATAGTACAGTATTACTTACACCTGTTTTTAATAGTAACTCTCAAGCAACCAGAAGCTACATTTATCCAGCATATACAGTACTAATCCCCATATGGGAAGGAAAACGGAAATTCTACTGTAGTCTGGTTTCAATCTGAAACAAATTGGGTGATCATTTCCAGAAATGGCTGACATTGTAGGTGCTTATACTTTAGTTTTGACCTTTAGGTCCTATAATGAACCAATATCTTGACCACATTTAGAGTGGACATATAATACTAATGGAGCGGAAGAATTTTTAACACATATTTGTTTTTACAGCGCTTTTCTTTTCTATGGCAGTCAGTCACATGGCAGCCAATATACCATTATCTCCAGATTGAATGAAAAGGAGTTAGGACTGCTCTGGAGTAGGTTCACAGGCAAAGCTTAGCACAGTCAGGCCTAACTGAATTGACAAACTTGAGGAAGGAAGTAAGCAATATCCTAAACTTTGCAGCTAAGAGGCAGCTTTCAAGATCAGAAAAGATCTGGTACGAGTGGAACAACAAAGCCAGAGCTTCACTAGCACGTAGACTAAAATAGAAAATAGCCCAATAACACATAAACTGTAATTGATAAGAAAGGGGAAGAAAAGACCATCTCCAAATCTATACTGGAGGCGTTTAGGCAGTTCTAGTCTAGTTTGTACAATATTGATCAACATCAGCCTATAAGCAACCATGTTTATAACAGACAAAAGCTGATGGTGAACCTTCTTCCCAAATATGGGTACAAACCACTGGAGAACACCGTTCTGGATAAGCTAGATGACGCAATCTCTCAAGAAGAATTCCTAACCACTGTAAAATGACTTAAATCAGGTAAAAGTCCTAGGCCAGATGGTCTTACTGACCTCCAATACAAAACTTTTGGTAGTACACTTGTAGAACCCTTTGTAGATGCATACAATGCATACAATTCCAAGCCCCCCCCCCCCCCCCCCCGCTCCTGGAGGCTCATATTACAATTATCTATGAAAAAAGGGAAAGACCCTTGAAATTGTGCAAGTAACAGGCCAATCTCGTGCCTCAGCAGCAACCTCAAACTTTTTGCTAAAATCCTTGCACACAGACTGTCCCCCTTACTTACAAATCTAACAAAACTGACCAGGTTGGGTTTGTCCCAGGGAGGAAGGGACAGGACAATACAACTAAAGCACTGGGGATCCATAGATGGCTTTCTTGGCTCTCCATGAAGGGCGTTTTTCTTTCCGCGGATGCTGAGAAGGCATTTGATAGAGTTTCTTGGGACTACATTAGAGCTACTTTAAAGGGTCACTTAAGTCTCTGGAAAAAAAAATTAGTTTTACTCACCTGGGGCTTCCAGCAGCCCCCTGCAGCTGTATTGTGCCCACGCAGACTCCATCAGATGCTCCAGGTCCAATGTAAAAGGAATTAGATAACAGGTGGTTCGCCTCAATACGTGCAGATGTGAAGGAACACAATACATTTATCCAATTCCAAATTTTAGGCCCTAGTCCAATATTGCTTAAAGGGACACTTAAGTCTCTGGAAAAAAAAATGAGTTTTACTCACCTGGGGTTTCCAGCAGCCCCTGCAGCTGTATTGTGCCCACACAGACTCCATCAGATGCTCCTGGCCCTGCCGGCAGCCACTTCCGGTTTCGGCGTCAGGAGCCGACAGGCCGGGAACGCGAGTGATTCTTCCTGTTCCCGGCCACAATAGTGCCCTCTATGCTGCTATAGCATATAGCAGCATAGAGGGGGCTATTGTGGTCGGGAACGCGAAGAATCACTCGTGTTCCCGGTCTATCGACTCCTGTCGCCGAAATCCAGAAGTGGCTGCCGGCAGGGCCAGGAGCATCTGATGGAGTCTGTGTGGGCACAATACAGCTGCAGGGGCTGCTGGAAACCCCAGGTGAGTAAAACTCATTTTTTTTTCCAGAGACTTAAGTGTCCCTTTAAGCAATATTGGACTAGGGCCTAAAATTTGGAATTGGATAAATGTATTGTGTTCCTTCACATCTGCACGTATTGAGGCGAACCACCTGTTATCTAATTCCTTTTACATTATCAAATGGCACCAGGCAAGGTGGGTGCCCCTTGTCCCCATTAATTTTTGTGCTGACCCTAGAACCATTTCTTAATATGCATGCTGAGGAAGAAATACCGCTCACCACGCCATACTTCACTAGGAGCAGGACTAAGCACACCCAAGCTGACTACATGAGGGAAGGACCCGCTCAACTGGATGAATAAAAGTCTGATTTTTTTTTTTTATTGGAAAAACATCAGTATTGGACAGACGGGCATATTAGCTCACGCGTATCGGAGCTAGCAATCGCTCCTTAATCATAGCTAAAAAATCTCTCACAGCTCTCAATTTATACAAGCAGTCATGCCTCAAAGGGCAGTCCATACAATAAGTATTACAAATAGGGACAATTAAAAGGGACATAGTACAAATAGAGTCAATAATATCAAAAGTGCATAATTTCTTATAAAAAATGCTTGTCTAAAAACATTTTACACAACAACCTACCTATGAATAAGTAAACTAGTAATCGCTCGAGAAGGGAGACAAAAATAAAGGAATTTCATAAATTATAAAACAAACTAAGGTCCCACCTAGAGTTGGGACCGTCAGGAATGCGAGTGCCAAGCCGCCAGATCCAATATGTCTCCCGTTTCAAGAGATTCCTCTGGATGTCCCCCCTCTAATGAGTCGCATGACCCTCTCCACACCTTGGAATCTAAAAGAAGAAAGGTCACCCCCATGACATACAGCAGAATGATGCGAAACTTTGGAACCTCCAAAATTGTCCTTGGAAGTCCCACGATAGTGTTCCGAAACCCTCTCTCTTAAAGCTCGAGTGGTGCAGCTTACATACTGTATTGAACATTTTAAACAAGAAATAACATAAATAACAATTGTGGTGGCACAGTTGATAAAACCTGAGATGGGAAATGACTGCCGTTTTGCAAAAGAGTATATTTCTTGACCAAGTTAAAGCAAGGAACAATACCGACGCATAGAGATACTACCTGGCCCACGTGGGCGCTGATTGGTGCTGCACGGCATTTTGATTATTTAAAGACCCTTTGTATGCATTTTATCTGTCATGGCTTTATATGCAATTTGAAAAAGGGCTTGTCTGCTCGAAACAGCAGTCTGTAATTGCTGCCTCTATAATAAAAGAGCTATAATCTACCTACGGTGGTGATGACCCATCTGTGTGGATCTCTGCTTTTCACATTCTGTAATTCAGAACGGATGGAGGCCGGATCAGAACAATTTCTTTTAGCTCTGATCATCTCGCCTACAGGGATGGCTTTAATTGTATGTCTAGGGTGGCAACTTGATGCAGTTAAGACCGAGTTGCCTGATGTTGGTTTTTTGTGAGTGCGTGTCTCAATAGACCCAGTTTCAGGAAAACCAGTAAGGGTAACGTCCAGAAAATCAACCTCCTGAGTGCCACCATTGAATGTAAACTTCAGATTCAAATCGTTACGATTAACAAAATGCACTAAATCAGGAAAATCCCCACTGAGATCCCTCCACCCCAGGAGCAGGTCCTCAATATATCTCCCATACCAAAAGTTACGGGAAAAATACGGATTGTGATCTCCAACAATCTGGAGCTCCTCCCACCATCCCATGTATAAATGTTTTTAGCATTTTCTCTAAGAAATTATGTACTTTTGATAGTATTGACGCTATTTGTACTATGTCCCTTTAAATTTTCCCTATTTGTAATACTTACTGTATGGACCGCCCTTTGAGGCGACTGCTTGTATAAATTGTAGCTCCTGTGAGAGCTTTCTTAGCTATGGTTAAGGAGCGATTGCTAGCTCCAATACGCGTGAGCTAATATGCCTGTCTGTCCAATACTGATGTTTTTCCAATAAAAATCTGACTTTTATTCATCCAGTTGAGCACGTCCTTTCCTCATGCATTTCTTAATATTATTAGACAAAAATTCAAATATGCATGGAGTCACAATTAACAAAAGGGAATTTAAAATAGTCACATTTGCGGACCACATGCTCTTCTTTGATACAAATCCCCTTATATCTCTCCGCAATTTAACCAAACATTTTGAAGCTTTTGGAACCATCTCGATCCTTAAAACAAATTATGCAAAATCAGGAGCCCAAATATCTCAGAAGACTTTGCAAACATGTATGGAAGCCTTTCCCTTTAAATGGGAAAAAGTCTCAATCACATATCTAGGAGTCAAACTCCCCTCAAGCTTGTCACAAATATTTGCCCTTCACTACACTCCCCTAGAAACTAAGATCACTAATGACTTCTAGCAGTGGAGCAAATTTAGAGGAATCTCTTGGTTCAGAAGAATGACTGCCTTGAAATTGAACACCCTCCCCAGACTGGATGGATAAATCCCCCTTTAAGGACAGGACACACATAGAACAAGCATTTGTTTCTGCCCCAATCCAAGGTATCCCGTGGATGCGACAGTCTTGATAATGCTCACCCTCTCATTATGCCTACTCTGAAGGCATTCCATACTTTCTGTAAGAAATTTGGACTAGCCAATGTAGGGGGCTTTTTCACTCCTTTAAAAAATAATCCTAGATTCCCACCAGGACTAGAATTCGCGTTTCTTAAAGGCTGGACTCAACCCGACACCCCCAAAAATTTTTTATTTTTTTTTTATCTCAAAGTGTCATGAAAAGTTATGAGCAAGTTAAGGGTTTGGCCGGGCCAGAGGCCTACCTCTATGGCAGTTTATACAGACACATTTTATAAAAACCCAGACTATGAATCCAACTTTCTCAAATTAACTCACCCCCTTTGACTCCAGAGGTATAGACCCAAGTAAACCTATAAGTTACTTACTCGCATGGGCCTACTTTCTACTTAGTGACCATGCACTGGGCTCTGTTCTCCCATTCCAGGTGAATGAGATTTGAGATCTCAGCTGATGATTGGGAGACATTTATTTCAATATCCAAAAGACCTCACAAAACTCCTGGATGCAGGAACAATGGTTTAAATTTCTTGGTACAGGACCCCTGAATTTTTAAACAGAATCCTTCCTCAAATTCCAAACTCTTGTTGGAGATGTGGGGCACCAGAAGGTAATCTACTCCATTTAACATGGCATTGCCCCAAACTGGTACCGTACTGGACAAATATTCACCAAAATATTGAGCCTCTGTAATGATCGGTGTAACACAGAGAGGATCTGATTACCGGTGATCTGCAGTATCACTGGGAATACAGATATATACCAGATTATTGATGATCTGCAGTATCACCGAAAATCAGATATATAAGCTAACCTCTGGACACCTGAGTAGAGTGAACGTGTTAGGTGCAACAGTAATACTTTAAAGACTGAGCCCCAGGAACAAGTACCGTACAGCAAGGAGTACTGTACCAATACAGATTCCTTCCTTAGACCTGGACTCTCCCGGGGGGAGGAGTCAGGCTGAAGGTAGGAAGGACAGAGCAGGAGTGACACCCAGGAGGAGGTGGCACTAACAGATCTAGGAACTGCCTCTAACAGAAAGGACAGTTCTCGAGGTCGGACAAGCCAGGTCGTAACCACACGGACAGACAAAGTACAGATTCAGAAGGCAGAGACGGAGTCTAAAGTACAGGCAAGGTTCGGCAACAGGGTAACAGAAATATCGAGGTACAAAATCAGGAGGCAGATACAGAGTCTAAGGACGAGCTGGGGTACGGCAACCGAGTATCAGAATAGCGAGGTACAGGATCAGAGTTCAGGAGATTTGTCAGGCAAGCAAAAGGTCATAACAGATAATCACAATCAAACTAGTACTTTATACTATCAATAGAATCTAGCTAAGTGTAGGATTACAGCTCCAGCTGGTCCCGGCACACTTTAGGATCTGACTCAGGTCTGAGTGCTACCACATTGTGATCGCAACAGCAACTGAACAGCCATCAGTATATATACACAGGCACTCTCCAGCACCTCCCTAAGTGCTGGACCAATGGGAGGACACAGAATTGTCAGCTGACCAGCTTGGTCAGCTGACCTTCTTCTGGCTGCCATATAGGCTCTGCCTTTCTGCGCGCACGCGTGTCATTCTGAATCTTGGTGGACTATCAGTCCCAGCCACACCAGTACTGTCTTGCAATGTATCCAGCGAACCGAGCGTGGGAGCCGGCACACCGCTCACTACCAACGGCGGCTTCCCCACGCTCACCCCCCTTGTCAGGGACACTGCCATGCGGCAAGTCCGCCGCCTCCAATGCGGATTCCGCCGCTCCCAATGTGGATTCCGCCGCTCCCTATGCGGATTCCGCCGCTCTGCCTATGCGGCATGCGGCGTTTTTTCCACGTTGTGACGCCATGCTGGACGCGGAAGCAGCCGCCTCACCATGAGAAGCGGCGGCTTTTCCACGTTTCTTCACAGCCTCATTGTTAGCAATAACCTTCAACTTGGCTGGATATAACATGGTGTATTGTAACTGCAGCTTCTGTAGTCTTTTCTTAACCACTTGAGGACCCTGGGCTTTACCCCCCTTAAGGACCAGGCACTTTTTTTCCATTCAGACCACTGCAGCTTTCACGGTTTATTGCTCGCTCATACAACCTACCACCTAAATGAATTTTGGCTCCTTTTCTTGTCACTAATAAAGCTTTCTTTCGGTGCTATTTGATTGCTGCTGCGATTTTTACTTTTTATTATATTCATCAAAAAAGACATGAATTTTGGAAAAAAAATGATTTTTTTAACTTTCTGTGCTGACATTTTTCAAATAAAGTAAAATTTCTGTATACATGCAGCGCGAAAAATGTGGACAAACATGTTTTTGATTAAAAAAAAAAAAACATTCAGCCTATATTTATTGGTTTGGGTAAAAGTTATAGCGTTTACAAACTATGGTGCAAAAAGTGAATTTTCCCATTTTCAAGCATCTATGACTTTTCTGACCCCCTGTCATGTTTCATGAGGGGCTAGAATTCCAGGATAGTGTAAATACCCCCCAAATGACCCCATTTTGGAAAGAAGACATCCCAAAGTATTCATTGAGAGGCATAGTGAGTTCATAGAAGATATTATTTTTTGTCATAAGTAAGTGGAAAATGACACTTTGTGACAAAAAAAAAAAGTTTCCATTTCTTCTAACTTGCGACAAAAAAAAATGAAATCTGACACGGACTCACCATGCCCCTCTCTGAATACCTTGAAGTGTCTACTTTCCAAAATGGGGTCATTTGTGGGGTGTGTTTACTGTCCTGACATTTTGGGGGGTGCTAAATTGTAAGCACCCCTGTAAAGCCTAAAGGTGCTCATTGGACTTTGGACCCCTTAGCGCAGTTAGGCTGCAAAAAAGTGCCACACATGTGGTATTGCCGTACTCAGTAGAAGTAGTACAATGTGTTTTGGGGTGTATTTTTACACATACCCATGCTGGGTGGGAGAAATTACTCTGTAAATGGACAATTGTGTGTAAAAAATTCAAAAGATGGTCATTTACAGAGGTATTTCTCCCACCCCAAAACACATTGTACTACTTCTCTCGAGTACGGCGATACCACATGTGTGGCACTTTTTTGCACCCTAACTGCGCTAAGGGGCCCAGAGTCCAATGAGTATCTTTAGGCTTTACAGGGGTGCTCAAAATTTAGCACCCCGCCCACTTGCCAGGACAGTTAACAAACCCCATAAATGACCCCATTTTGGAATGAATACACAACAAGGTATTCCATGAGGGGAATGGTGAGGTCATTGAAAATTTTATTTTTTGTCACAAGTTAACAGAAAATGACACTTTGTTAAAAAAAAAAAAAAAAAAAAAATTCTGCTAACTTGTGACAAAAACTAAAATCTTTTATGAACTCACCGTGCACCTCACATAATACTTTAGGGTGTCCTCTTTCCAAAATGGGGTCATTTGTGGAGTCTGTCCTGGCATTTTAGGGTCTCTGCAATCATTACATGTATGGCCAGTATTAGGAGTTTCTGCTATACTCCTTATATTGGGTATACAAGTAATGCACTCAGGGCTGAAAGGAAAAATGAACGGCAAACATACCTTGCTCCACATCAATGGCAGATCTTCCTCCACATCAATGGCAGTGATAACCTCAGGAGAGAGACACCCCGTGCCACCCTGCACTCAGGGTGGGCCACCAACTTATGTGACTGGGCCTCAGAACTTTAGTATACAGCATTATGCCTGTAGGATACAGCAATATGCCTGCCAATAGAGATGACTCTGTGCGGCATTAAAGCATCATCATAGGCCCAAAGTAAATCACATATAAACCGGGGGTGTCCACACTCAAGGGAAATTCAAACATGCCGTCTTATATCGCCAACCCAGGACAGATCAGCAATATCAAGCATGGAAACCGATCCTTCTTCCGACTTTTATGCTTACCCGTTTTTTTGGTTTTCAAGCTTACCTCTCCTCCACCTGGGACAATGTACGAAAGACCACTGAGTGTGTGCCTACTCCTATGTCTGGAGTTCCCTAGGTTCTAATAGTGTACCTGCTCGTGGTACCTCTCAAAGCACTCCCCTATGCATAGGCCAGGCTGGTCAGGACATTTGGGACAATAAAAACTGGTGTCATTCCTTCTTCTAGCACTGCTGCAGACATGACAACGTTTTCTTCGGATGCGTTGACCTGGGGCACACGGAATCTGATAGGCATAATGCCTTCCATGCAGTCGGCTAGTTGCATCTTGGGGGGGGGGGGGGGGGGGGAGTGGGGGGGGCTGGATACAGGATGTCCAGAATGATCTGTTCCTGAAATTGAAGGAGAGATCCAGTTCTCCCAGCCTTACTGTAGAGAACAAAGCTGTTGTAAACTTCCAATTGAATCAGATAAAAAGACACTTTCTTATACCAGCGTCTTGTTTTCCGGGAAATTAAATAGGGCGCTAACTTCTGGTCATTGAAGTCCACCCCTCCCATGTTGACATTATATTCGTGGACGACAAGGGGCTTTTCAATGACCTTAGTTGCCCGTTGAATTTGGACTGTCGTGTCTGTGTGAATGGTGGACAGAAAGTAAACGTCCCTCTTGGCCCTCCATTTCACCGCGAGCAGGTCTTCAGTACGCAAGGCGGCCCTCTGCCCCCGTTCAAGTCTGGTGGTAAAGAGCCATTGGGGGAAGCCCTAGCGACTAGGCCGCGCAGTGCCACAGCATCGGATTCCTTCTAACTTTAAGTGCTGAAAGAGGGCCACACTTGTGTAATAATTGTCCACAAAAAGATGGTACCCCTTCTGGAACAAGGGTGACACCAAGTCCCACACAACCTTTCCACTGCTCCCCAGGTAGTCAGAGCATCCGACCGGCTCCAATTTTGAGTCTTTTCCCTCATAGACCCTAAAATGACATGTATAGCCTGTGGCCCTTTCACAGAGCTTATACAGTTTCACCCCATACCGGGCGCGCTTGCTTGGGATGTACTGTTTGATGCCAAGGCGCCCGGTAAAGCGTAAGAGGGACTCGTCTACGCAGATGTTCTGTTCAGGGATATAAGCATCTGCAAATGTTGATGACAGGTGGTCTATGAGGGGCCGAATTTTGTGGAGCCGGTCATAAGCAGGGTGGCCCTTTTCATGACAGGTTTCGTCGTCGTTGAAGTGCAGGAAGTGCAGGATGGACTCAAATCGTGTCCTAGACATGGCAGCAGGGTACAAGGGAACATGATGTACTGGGTTCGTAGACCAATACGACCGCAATACATTCTGTTTCATTAGTCCCAAGTGAAGGATAAGGGCCAAAAAGATTTTAATGTCGGAAACTTGGACTGGTTTCCACCCGAAAGGCTGGGCATACATGCTCTCCGGGTGCTCGGTGATGAATTGTGTGGTTTTACGGTTGGTCTCAACCACAATTAAGTCCAAGAGAACCTGGGTGATGAACAGCTGCAAAAAGTCTAGGGCCGTTCCTAGATGAGCTGTCGCCACCTGGACTCCAGACTGGGCGGTGAAAGGGGGCACTACGGGTGCGGCGGAATCAGGGGATTGCCAATCTGGATGTGCCAGCACCTCTGGGAGTCTATGGGTACTACGGGCCCGTCTTCTTCTTGGTGGCTGCAACGGGGGTACTACTGCACTTGCCACCGTACCAGTTTCAACTTCCATGCTGGCGCTCACCACTTCGCCAGGGTCTACAGAAGTACTGGTACCAAGTCCAGGAGATGCTGCGCTGCTGGTGCCTGCCTCACCAAGAAAACTATCATCAGCGCTAGCACCACCCTGCTGCCCTTGAGGCGGATCCTGCGCCACCTGCGGTCTAACGACATGGGGTCTGGTACGCCTGGCTCTAGCCGGGACCAAAGCCTCGTCATCACTTTCGATCAGGGAACCACTGCTTTCCACAGGTTCAAATTCGGACCCGGATGATTCGACGGATGATTCTTCCCAAAATAACTCATCCGACTGGTCCATGTACCTATATACCTCCTCATCGGAAAGCCCCCTTCTTGCCATTGTGGATTGCTAAATTTATGGGGTTTTCCTCCGAGACTACCCAGAAAAAAAGAGCACCTACCTAGCAAAAAGGGAGTATTTGAGAGGTATTGGGGTTGGTGGGAAGTGGGGTCTCAGAGGCAATCAAACAATCACGGGACAATCAAATACAATTACAGCACAATCGACTCCAATCACAGCACAAGCAAATCTGATGCACTCGGAAGGTGGTGGTTGGAGGTGGTGGGGGGAGGGTGGGGTTGGGTGTGGCAGGAAGTGGGGGTCTCAGAGGCAATCAAACTATCACGGGACAATCGAAGCCGATCACGGGACAATGAAATACAATCGCAGCACAATCGAATACAAGCGCAGCACAATCAAATCTGATGCACTCGGAAGGTGGTGGTGGTGGGGTGGGGGTTGGTGTGAAGTGGGGTCTCAGAGGCAATCAAACAATCACGGGACAATCGAAGCAGATCACGGGACAATCGAATACAGGCGCAGCACAATCGATACAATCACAGCACAGTCAAATACAATGCACTTGGACGGTGATTAGGGGGGGGGGGGTCTGAGGGCAATTTGAGGGGTGGGGGGGGTTGATCAGGAGCCCGCACGGGGCAGACTGAGTCCTGATCTGATGAGAGGCAGACACAGGGGGTTACTGATCGCAGATCAGTTAGTGATTGCTGGGGAGGACAGATGTAAACAAAGAGCAGGGGATGTAATCAGGAGGGGGGTATGAGGGCAATCGAGGGCCTGGGCAGGTGATCGGTTACCCCCGGGGGGCAGTTAGGGTCTGCTCTGATGGGTGGGGGTGCTGAGGGGTGATGGACAGGTGATAGACAGGTGATCAGAGGGGGATCAGGGGGTAAGGTAGCTGTATACAGATGTATACAGTATACAGGGGGGTAGTCTGGGATGGGGTCTGGGGGTGATCTAAAGGTAGGGGGGGGGGGATCAGGGGTGACTAGGAGGCAGTTAGGGACCTAAACTAAGGGACAGCATCGCTAGTTAGTGTGGGGGGGGGGTTTACAGGGGTGCTGGGGTGATCAGGGGGGGTATGAAGGCTGGGGTGGGAGATCGGGGACTCTGGGCAAAAAAAGGCAGTGTGCTGTTTATACTCACAAAGTGCTTCCTCCTCGCTGGTGGTCTCTGGAACAATGAGACCACGAGGCGAGGAGGAAGCACGTATAAGGCACTTTGTTTACCTAACAAAGTGCCTTATACTCTCTGATTGGCGGATCCCGGAGATGCCTCCGCTCACCGGCTCTGCTAAGTGGCCGGCGAGCAGAGGCAAAATGCCGGGCTTCCGACTCCCGGCGGAGGATCGCGTCACGGATGACGCGATCGCTCCGCCCATGCCCCTACAAAGACCGCCGCCATTTGTCAATACGGCGGTCCTTGCGGGGTCCACTTCCCGGCCGCCATTTGTCAATACGGCGGTCGGGAAGTGGTTAATATCATAGAATTTGGCTCTCTGCTTTTGTACCTCAGCTGAAAAATCGGGATAGAAAGAGATTTTGTGGTCACCAAATAAAACATTACCCTTGAGCCTTGCTTGTTTCAAGACAGCCTCTCAATCTCTGTAGTGAAGAAGTTTAGCTAGGATAGGTCTGGGAGCTGCGCCAGGTTGTGGAGGGCGAGTGGGAACACGATGAGCACGTTTAGTAGCATATATTTTCGAGAAGGATTCACAAACAAAAAGTTCCACCTGCCAATTTTCAATAAAAATAGTGGCATCAGCTTTCTTTGTTTCCTCAGGCAGACCTACTATACACACATTGTTGCAGCGTAGTCTGTTCTCAATATCCTCAGCTTTATCAGTATTAGCAATGGTGTGACCTATAACATGTTTCAAATCTCTGGTAATAGGACCTATTTTCTCCTCAACATCACTAAGTCTGTTTTCAAGCAACGTGGTTTTCTCCCTGATGTTACTCAAATCTTGTCTCAGCAGGCCCAATTCCTCTCTTATGCCACCAGTTTGCTGCGTCAGAGAGACAATCTCTTCATTACAGGCCTACTCTGCAGCTTAAATCTCACTGGGAGAAGATTCTTTAGGTTTTTGTTGTCTACCGCTCTAGAAGCCTTAGGCTTGGGAATCACAGCAGGTACTCCTGTTTCAGTTTCCCACTCTGCCTCCGTGACCGAGCCTTCGGTCTCGCCTTGCCCACCATCCACCTCCTCTATCTCCGCACTTTGTCCCTCCGCCGTCTCCTGCTTACCACACCCGATGTATTTTTTTTTTCCCACAAAATGTTTTATTAAATGCAATAAGTGTATACAAACATAAGAATAAAAAAACTGTACAAACATCTGCGTATATGTATTTGTACACACATTAATAACATACACAACATGTTAGGTATAGTATACAATAAAACATGAACATAAACATAGACTAACTGAGAACAGGTTAGCTGAACCTCTGCATCAACAGTCACAGGAACTTGGTATTAAATTACAACCTAGCAATGCGTACTGCCTCTCTAGGCGGCAGTGTCTACAGCATGCCTAACTGTAGGTGGCACACCCGTTGTATTTGTGGGTAAATTTTTCTAGCCTAGAAGCTGTATCACTCGGCTGTAGCTGATGCTAGCGCGCAGGCATTGACTCCATCTTGCCGCTCCATCGTGTCTGCAAGGCCTTCATCCTCCTTGTTCCTCCGTGTAAACCTCTTTACAACAGCAGCCTCTCGAGGGTCACTCCAGCAATGCTTCGGGTCGTCACTTCCACAGGGGACATCAACAGCACCAGAACCGAGGGGTCAAATCACAGCACTGGATCAAATAAAACAGGATCAGAGCAGAAGCTATGTGAGATTAGTGCACTCACATCGCCGGTCGGCCACGCCCCCCCCCCCACCCCAAATACGTTTTTAAAAATAAGTATTTACAACATGTCTGATCTGAATTTTGATTGATTTTTCGATATTCCGATTGTTTTTTTTATTTTATCATTTTTTAAACCGATTTTTGTTCAGTTCTATGAAAATAGATTTAAAAAAAGATAGCAAAATCAAAAAATCGATCGAAATTCAGATTGGACATGTTGGAAATAATCGATCTGGCAGGTAAATCTGCCAGAAAATTGTATGGTGTGTACCTAACATAATGGTATATACGCATGTCTTTAGTACCAAATCTAGCAGGAATTACATAGATTCAGAAAAAAAAAAAAAAAGTTCGGTCGTACATAATTCTAGACTATGTCACCAGCAAGGAGCACCATGTGCTGGTAAACCTCTCAATACCCCACTCCCTAACCACTGACCTGCATCTGCGTACTGGGAGTTGCAAAAAAGAAATGTAAAAACATAAATACTGGTGCAGATGACAGAAGGGGGGCCCCGGGTGGTGGTAGTACTGGGGCTCACCTGCGCTCCCCCTCTAGGTGTTGTATGCGGGGTTGGAGGTCTTGGGTAGTGACAGAGTGCGCGTGATCAAGCCGGGTGCACGGACTGCATGGTAGTTGTGCAGGACTTTGCCCGAAGTCGCCAGGCTAACTGGGCAGCCAGAGGGACCTCACGGCCTTCCGGCAGCTGGAGGAAGCCCCAGGTAAGTGCAGATTTTGATTTTAAGTATCTGCTCAGGGTCCCTTTAACTCATGATTTATCTCACCTTATCTGTCTTAACCACTTAAGGACCGGGGCTGGTTTCTGTGATCTGTGCTGCGTGGGCTCTCCAGCCCGCAGCACAGATCAGCTTTGAGGCAGGGCGATCAGACTTCCTCCCCCCTTTTTTCCCCACTAGGGGGATGTCCTGCTGGGGGGGTCTGATCGCCGCCGCTCTGTGTGGCCGAGCGGGGGCCTCGCTCCTTTTCCCTTCCTTCCCCTGGGCGGCACAAGGCGGTGATGCGTCCTGCGCCGCCTCTGATAGGCTTCAGCAGCAGCGCCGTAGGGATGTAAACACGGGATTTCTTCCCCGCGTGTTTACATTTAGCCTGTGAGCCGCGATCGGAGGTTAGCAGGCTGTTCACGGAGACACCCTCTGTGAACTGACGTGAAACGAGCGGCCGTTTCCATGGAAACCCACAAACGACCAGCCGCCGCCTATCGGCGTTAGCTGGTCGTTATGTGGTTAAAGTAGACCTAAAGTAAAGTAAAACTGAAGTGAAAATCTACTTAGAAAGTGGTGCTTTTATAATTCTTATTAAGCCCTTATTACAGTCTATTGCCTCCCAGGTGCCTACTGTTCCCATTTCAGCATATTTTTTCCTCAAAGCTTCCGTGAAGTTTACCATGGTCATGAATGACCACATGAAATGGACTTGTGCCAGTTCACAAACCATACAGCACACGACGAGTAAAAGAAAGTGCTTTCTTTTCTTTGTTCATGAGCATTTTTATTTACTGGGCGGGCTTTTGAAAGCTTTTTCAAGCCCCCAGAAAGCATGAAAATACCCAAAATAAGTTTGAAATTGCTTTTTGCCTACCATTTAGTACTTTTTCAATTGCTAAGTGCTGAAAGGTTATTTATTAGAAAATATAAAAAAAAAAATATTGCCAGGAAAAAATGTAGGAGATAAGTTAAATTGTGTACCAAAAAGTAAAACGTGCACCTTCCATCCAAACCAAACCGTTTTTTTGCAAGTGAATAACAACAATTGTGGTAATATGAGTAATATAATCCATGTGTAAGTACCTTGATTGTAGTTGCTGTGCAGGCTGATTACAAGTGGAAGTGGGAGTGAGGGACAAACGTGGGCCTACAAATTTTTTCAGGTCTCGGGGAACCCCTGCATAAATTCACGCCACTTTTATGAGTTTTCCCTACTACTTACTATTTTACACCTCTTGGTTAACAATAGTACCAGTGTCATATCACATGCACAGCAATCACTACCCCATGTTACTAATACAGCAATTGCACCCAAATATTAAATGTAACAATTACTCCACATATGATGTGCAGCAATCACCCCACATAAGAATGGCAACCATTGCCCCACAGTGCAGCAATCTCCCCAAGCATGAAGTGCAACAATTACCCCACAGTGTAGCAATCACCCCACATAAGAATGACAACAATTACCCCACAGTGTAGCAGTCACCCCACATAAGAATAGCAACAATTACCCCACAGTGTAGCAATCACCCCACATAAGAATAGCAACAATTACCTGATAGTGTAGCTATACCCCACATAACAATGGAAACAATTACCCCACAGTGTAGCAATCACCTCATATAAGAATGCCAACAATTACCCCCACAGTGCAGTAATCATTGGTGTCAGTGGACTTTGAATGGGCACTTCCCCAAATGCCACAAAGTAATTGGTTCATTAAATTAAATAAAAATGACAGGGCATTAGATAACTATGCATATACATATTCTGCACGACTCCCTGTGCACAGAGCGGGTTGTGGGTGGGTAGGTAGGTTACATCCTGGCTGGAAGTGAGAATGGGCTGCAGGTGACTGGGCTGCAGTGACTGCCTCCACCTTCCCAGCACATGCCTGGCTACCTCCCCCTCAAAAATATATACTGTGCTCAGTGTTTGATGCCTATTGGTGCTCAGCGGGAGAAGGGGAACATACTCACCGTCTGTCACTGCCTCAGTCTTCTTCGCCTCCGGGCTGCTTCTCTCATCTTGTACGCGCCGTCACTTCGGCTCCTTCACACTTCCTCCTTCACTTGTCTCCTTCACACTTGCTGCCTCTCTGCCTTCTGTTTGAAGCATGATGGGCACTTAAGCAGCCCAATAGGAGAGCTGAGAGATGCGCCATGGATTAGATCAATCCGCCAGATGCATCAATAAAGCAGTGGGACAATTTTGTCCCACGAAAATGGAGAAGCGGGACTATTTGGTCCTGCGAAAGTGGCAAAAATGCTTTGGAACCCATGAAGGGGTCTCACGGAACTCTAGGGTTCTGCAGTTCAGAACACCATGTGGCAGGACATAAAATGAGTGGCTCAACCTATTCTTTAACATGCCAAGTGGTGATAATTGCCCTTCGAAGCTTATGGAAACCATGGTCACCAGAAATGGGGCATCAACCTGCATATCTCTCATCGGCCACACCTCCAGGTTCTACATAGTACTGCTAATATAAGATCATTGTGGCTTATGTGTGAGAGCTACATGGCTTAGTGTGTTGGCCACTGCCCTTGCTGTATATCCTTCCAGTCAAACCACAAAGTGTGGATTCCACCAGTGCATGATTATCTAACCAACATAGGACCGTTCTACATCTCCAATATAGACTCTGCATGCATAAAAGATGCAATATCCTGAAGGAAATATCCACATTTATCAGTTCATATGTCCTTTATCCAGCTTCTTAGTGGAACAATACAATAACTTGCTAGCATCTTCGGTAATCACAACCTCCACCACGTGTGACTGGACACTCACCATTATCCTCTGACCCCCTGTTAAGAAGGGTCATAAGCGCCTCTGGGATACTCTCAGGCGATCCCCAGTTTATGACGATTCACTTTCCACTTATGCTGTAGAATCTTCATAGAGAATACACCTCAAAATAAAGCACAAGGCCTTCCACAGCATAAAACTGCAACCACATTTTTTTAAAATATTAAAATTGCACACTCACATATTCCATAATTATATTCGGGCACAGAGTTTCAATGGACTCTCGCCCATGTGGTGGCCACCAGCTGGGCTAAACGAAATCTCGTCCCCTCAGGTCCTCACACCATCGGCGCTTTCCGCTGTACACCTTGCTACCACCTCCTCATTCGTAGCCCTGCCGGACTAGTTTTGTCAGGCGGGGCTACGAATGAGGTAGTGGTAGCGTCGTGTACAGCGGGAAGCTAATTGAGAGACACAAAAGAAGAGAGACTGGTAGTCAGAAGTGGCCCCTTGCCTCTATAAGGCCTTTTGAAAAGGGCTCTCTTCCCCTTTTGTCTCACAATGGTGTGTATTGTGTGCATATCTTCCACCCATGTGTACAAATCTGTAGTTGAATTGTTCTCTGTGCCAGTTGTACTCCACCATTGTCTTGTCTTGTTAACTGTTGTGTTATATCCTGTATTCTGTTGTACAGCTCCACGAAAGATGCTGGTGCTATATAATTAATAATAATAAAATAATTCCATTTATACAGACTAAAGCCTTGTAAACACGCTAGATAAAAGTCCGTAAACAAACCACAGCTATCGGACAACAAATGGTATAAAAAAAGTGGCCAAATGATGTTAAACTAACAGTATTGCGTATTCTGCCCGCCCCAACTTGCGGATCAATTCAGATGACTAATGGGCAGATTTCATGCAGTCAGTCGTTATGTACAATGTCATTTAAATTACTTTGTTCCGGAGCTACATGTTGTTTCTTTTTTACCCGGTAATGTTGTTTAAGCAGCTTTGCTCATTTGTTTGCACTGACTTTAATCTATCGAGTGAACGAGCCTTTAGGGTCGCCCCTCCTATTTGTCCTACGGTTTGTTATGGTCTCTTTTTTTCAGAGTATGTAAAGGTGCCCATACATCAACCGATGTATGGGCAGATCAGCCAAGAGACCAAACATCTCTCTGAACGAATGTGATCGGAGAGATCTGTAGCCTGCCCATATATCGCAGGCCGATTCCTGATCGATTTCAGCATGAAATCTCTCGGGAATTGGCCTTGCCACTCCTCCGACTTAGGATTACTCCGACTCCTCGACTTTGACTCCACTAATTTGCATATAACAGTCATGTTGATTGTAAAGTAACATAAAAGGATTTTTATCACTGCCATAGCTTAGGAATTTAAAGCTATATTAAGATGGCATCTGCTTTAGGGATCAAAAAGCTCCTGGCCAGGAAGCTGACACTTTACCTTGTTAGCTGTGCTGGCCAGTAGAGATGTGGCGAACTGTTCGCCCGGCGAACATCTCTGGAGCTCTTACTACTTCCGGGTCGCACTGACCCGGAGTAGTACGCCTGCGCTGCCCAGCGAAGCGCGTTCTAGATCGCGCTCCTGTTGCCGGGCACTTTCTGCGCGTGTGCATGACGTCACGCTTATGCGCACAGAGTGCCCGGCAACAGGAGCGCGATCTAGGACGCGCTCCGCCGAGCAGCGCAGGCGTACTACTCCGGGTCAGTGCGACCCGGAAGTAGTAAGAGCCCCAGGGATTTGGAGATGTTCGCCGGCGAACGGTTCGGGAACCGTTCGCCACATCTCTACTGGCCAGTCGTTGCCAACGTAAATGCCCCAGTCTGTTGTCCTTAGAATAAGAATTCGCCAGAGCCCCATATCTGCTAGGTTCCAACGTGTAGCCCTGCCACCTTGCAATTAAAGGCCAGGGCCATTTTCTGCAAGGGGGCAGATCAATGCACCGGAACCCAGCTGATATGATGTTCCTCACTGGAACTGGAAGATCTTATGAAACAGACGATGTGTGGGTGGGACACTAACTTTTAAGCATTAGAGTACCTTCTGTGTTTTACGTACGCCATATGTATTTTAGCTAAACTTAGGCTATTGCTGTAGAGTAGCTGTTAAATAACTTCTCTTCAGGTAAATGTGTTATTTTGATCCCAAGCTTTAGCTTGGGATCAATTTAATGGTGCCCATACATTGTATACTTTTTTCATCCAATCTTACGATTTCTATGTAGTATAAGGGTAAATTAAGTGAATATACTGAAAGGATAATTTAGGCAGTTCCCTTTATATTACCTAGAAATGGTAAGATTGGATGAAAAAAATCATACCATGTATCGCCACCATTAGACTTCAGTGGAGGGACAGCAAACACCCAATCTGCTGTACAAGTATAATGGAGGTTCATTGTGTTAAGGTATGAAATACAAGACATCTGTGTATGTAAAGCAGTATTTTTTATGTTTCCTTTTTAATAGGAACTTCAAGCAGAGATAATGTGTGTGAAGACTGCCCACCTGGTCACTATAGCAATTCTGAAATGTCATTGACTTGCACAGCGTGGACAAAGTATGTTAACTATTTTGTAAAATAATAACAATGTCTCCATGTGTTTTTATTGAAAGATGTTTAGAAATAGTTTTTCAATATAGTAGATGATTTAAACCCAAGTTTATAATCTGTACTTTAGCATTAATGGTGCAATATTTAACCCTTAGACTGCCGCTGACATCTATAGGTGTTCTGTGTTTTCGTATCCATGCGCTACGGACGTCTAAAAGCTTTTTAAACAAAAACTGTAACTAAAAATTTCCCCTGAGGGGCACTCACCTCGGGTGGGGGAAGCCTCCGGATCCTATCGAGGCTTCCTCCGTCCTCCTGTGTCCCACAGCGGCAGCGATAAAGCTCCCCGAACGGCGGGGATGTAAATATTTACCTTTCCGGCTCCAGCGCAGACGCAGCATCGGCTCTCTGCTTGGAGATAGGCGGAAATAGCTGATTGCTGTTGGGCCGCTCTACTGTGCAGGCGCAAGTCTCCTGCACCAGCGTAGTAGAGTGGACCCGACAGAGATCGGCTATTTCCGCCTATTTTGAAGCGGAGAGCCGCAGCAGCGCCCCGTGTGGAACCAGAAAAGGTAAATATAGCACAGCCTGACAAATTGTCGGCTGTGCGTTCTGTGGGCTGCAGCGAGACCGCCGCGGGACACAGGAGGACGGGGGAAGCCTCAATAGGATCCAGAGGCTTCCCCCTACTGAGGTGAGTACTCCCCAGGGGAACTTTTTTTCATTACAGACTCTCTTTAATACAAAATTACTTTTGCCTGCAGTGGATGTCTGTAGGCATTTTTGTGTCCTTTGTTGTGGAAATATGCAAATATCACTGCAAATCTTTGCTGCTTGAATATGGACCAGTAAAATGCTTTTACTACAAGATTTGCTTAGTCCTTTTTACTATAGATTTTCATAATAATTCTGTATCATAATAATTAGCATAATTCTCAATCCTCTCAAATTCATTTGCACCTTAAAGAGACTCTGTAACAAAAGTTTCAGCCTTATTTCTTCTATCCTATAAGTTCCTATACCTGTTCTAATGTGGTCTGGATTACTGCAGGCTTTTCTAGTTGCACCGTTTCTGTAATATATCTCATCTTTTCTTTGTCAAGCTTTGTCGACCCAGGGAGGAATGGGCTGCCTCTGTTGTAATGAATACACGTTATGCATGCCCCCTGCAGGCTATGTGTGCTTTGTTTACTCTTCTCTCACTGCTCTCAGTTTCAGACAAGACTGATGCAGTTTGTGAGGCTGAGGGGGGAGGGAGCTGCCTCACATGCTGAGAAACTGTGAGAATCCCAGACTGGAGAGCAGATAATTCACTATGTAATAAAGACTTGTAGTATACTGTAACATGAGTGTAACGAATGTGGAAGCGTCTCCGTGGTCAGCGCACCAGACGTGCGCTGACACGGCGGATTTCCTCCACAAGCGTATAAATTTGCAGGAACCCAGCAGTGGGTGCAATGCACCTGCAGAGGGAAAAAAATTCTGTCGGCAGGTGGAGCTGTGGAGTGCAGAGGAACAGCTCCTCTGCCCTACCACACACGCCAGACAGGAATTGTACGAAGGGAAGAACCGCAATCGCAAGAGAAGCGATTGAGAATGAGCACAGAGACAGATTGTGTGTGTGTGCATAAAACTAGTCGCCAACCCGCGACAGTGCACACACCACAGCAGATACGAAGCAGGAACGCGATCGCGAGAGGTGCGATCGCCAGACGTGACACAAGGCTACAGCAAGGCGGAGCAAGAGAGTAGCAAAGGCACAGCAAATCATACAATGAGGAGATACGGAAAATAACAAACGCTAGCTAACCGCGAACACCGCACTCATTCGCAACAGTGCACGCGGTTATGATACGCACAATAGAGACAAGCACGCCTAACTAACCATCGACAGACAAACATGAAACAGAGGACGCGAACGCTTGCTTAACGGTTACCTCACCGAGCCTCCAGCAAGCGTCCGTAGCAGACAAGACAGACACACGAAAACAGGGACAAGCGAGAGATAGGATCCACAGCACTAGCGAAAGTGGCTAGCGCGATCCAGGAAGACAGAACAGAAGGATCCACAGCACTAGCGTGAAGCGAGTGCGATCCAGGTACAGAGTAGCAGAACAGAAGGATCCACAGCGCTAGCGAAAAGTGGCTAGCGCGATCCCAGGAGACAGAACAGAAGGATCCACAGCGCTAGCGAAAAGTGGCTAGCGCGATCCCAGGAGACAGAACAGAAGGATCCACAGCACTAGCGAAAAGTGGCTAGCGCGATCCCAGGAGACAGAACAGAAGGATCCACAGCACTAGCGAAAAGTGGCTAGCGCGATCCCAGGAGACAGAACAGAAGAGGTAGCTGGTAGCAACCGCTGCACCAGCTATACTCCAAGAACAGAGATCAGAACCATTTCCTGTCGACCACCGCTGGGACAGGACAACAGCAACAGAACAAACAAACAGATAAACAAGCCTAACTGCACTAGGGAATCTGCCTAGCACAGTTTCCAGGAATTACTCTAAGCTGAACTTCAAACAAAGAGCATGGCTGACACTCTCCAGAGTGTTTCACAGGAAGACTCCTTATGAACAGCCAAGCATTGTGGGAAAGACATAGTACTTATAGTACACGCCTCCAATGAATGTGGCCAGGCAATTTGCATGACAACGTATGCAAATTCCTCTGCAAGCACAAGCTGCAAAACTGACAGAAGCTCTTCTTTCCAGAGTCCTGCAGCATGCAAACCTACACAATGGTCAAAAAGCTGCCTGCCTGCACAGGCAGCCGAGCAGATCATCACAATGATATATATATATATATATCTATATATATATATATATATATATATATCTATATATATATCTATATATATATATATATATATATATCGTGGTGGGGAGGGACGGAAATGGCAAAGAGGGATCCAGGAGATCACAGCGACTCAATTGGTATGTTTTTTATTGTACAAATCGGACAGTACAGATTCTCTTTAAAGTGGACCTGAACTCAGAACTCCTCTCTGCTCTAAAAGATACACACCAGCATAATAACCTTTAAACAAAAAAACTTTTCTTCACTTTAATAACAATCCTACTGACTAATTTGGTACATGTGCATTTGGGTAAGACATGTAAGAAAAACAATTCAAACATAGCTGGCACTGGCATGTAGCTTTTGTAAAAGAAAGAGCTGACAGTCTAAGGCTAAGGGTTAAAGTGGACCCAAATTAAAAATACAAGATTTCAGAAATAAAATCTATTTTCTAGCTTATAATAATAGCAGCCTTTTTTCAGCTGCATGATGACAAATATAAAATATTTTACATTTATTGGAGGAACCCCTCCCTTCCTTTCATATTGCCGGGACAGACTCCGGCAAACTGGAGGAGTAGATGGTGTCTGGCAATGGAGGAATTGCTAATGGCTGCAACCTGTATAACCCTAGTTATGAAAAGAGGAGGGTGAAAAGCATGCACTGAAATGCTCATAGGTTTGAAGGAGTGTTTATTTATCTTTGTATATGTCAGAGTGGTGCAACTAAATATTTGTAATTAAAAAAAATGTTTGGTTTGGGTCCGCTTTAATGTGGCATACTCCCTTACATAGCAACTTTCCTACCACAGGAGGGCTTCTAGAATTCTAACTTCTTCCTATAGGATCTCCTGATCAGGTTTGCAGTATGGTGGTATGATGAGCATAGCTTCCATAGCTTACGGTGACAGTTCCCTTGTCCTCCGAGATGGATCATTATGTTTTACATGCAAACTCAGATTTACAGTTTTATATTTTTGAACTATATGGAGCACAAACGGATGGGGTCAGGGTGTATTACATGCAATCAGGGATAAAATCAGACTACATGAAGCAGACTATTTAATAGCCCACAAAGTAACTTCACCTTCACAGGGAAAAGCTTTATTTAGTACGGGATTAAGTAATCAAAACTGTACTCTCCAGTCCCTTAAAATGTACAGAAAACATGCAGATATAAATGACCAACAATGGAGGACCAAATCAAAAACCAACAGATTAAAACATGTCTATTAAAAGGGATATAGTATTGCAAAGTGTGAAAAGCAACCTTATTAGCGTATCTTTCGCCGTACAGCGCTGCGTAATATGTTGGCGCTTTATAAATACAATAAATAAATAGGCCCTTAACTGTGCAATATATTTATTGAGTTGTGGGTCATATATGGATCAATGCCAGTTGCAGATTGTTACGCTTGGTGGTACATTCTCCACAGTCAGCACGACATGCATAACCTGACGTGAAGGAGGTACA
This sequence comes from Hyperolius riggenbachi, assembly GCF_040937935.1. Classification (NCBI taxonomy): domain Eukaryota; kingdom Metazoa; phylum Chordata; class Amphibia; order Anura; family Hyperoliidae; genus Hyperolius; species Hyperolius riggenbachi. The sequence continues at coordinate 252,353,820 of NC_090651.1, forward strand.
CACACTAGCACAAGGAACCAGGATATCCCCAGTTTAGTGGAGGAGAGGACTGACTCCAACAGGAGATGTGGTGCACAGAGCAGACGTAGATCCGAACAGCCACAAACAATCCTTTCACTATAGTGGCTCAGCGCAGGGTAGCGCTGAGCGCATGGACCAGAACTCAGAAGATCAGGACAGGTAACAGAATGAACGCTTGCTTAACTAGTCACTGCTTAAGTGACAGCAAGCGTCCAAGACAAGACAGACTGGAATGAGGCAGCCAATGCGATTGCAGCGGTGGCGTGCCTCACAAGGACAGGACAGAATAGTCGGGAAATAGAGTCAAAGAAGGCAGACGTAATACATACAAATATACAATAGGTATGCTTTCCTAGCGTATTACGGTTACATCTATCAATGAACTACAAACGACTAACTGACATATGTATATATCGGCGATAAAGCGATATATGACATAAGCAAGGAACACTAACTAAGAACTGGAGCAGGACTAGGAAGGATTCGCTACTTCTACGCAGAAGCGAGCGCAATCCACGCAAGGCAACAGGAACAGGACTGACTAGCTCAGCACGGGTGATCACGATACGCGCAACCTACCAAAACGTGCTGGAAGCTGACTGACTGAACACAGGATATAAACAGTTCGTGTACGTGTATATCAGCGACACTGATGTATTAACGTAACACAAATACAAGGAAAATAACAAACGTGCTAGTATGCATATATATCGGCGATGAACCAATATATAATGCAAGACCAGCAAAGTAACATTAGAACTAGAAACATGATCTGGGGCCAAAGCAGCAGCAAGACAGGCTTATGCTGAAGCTATGATAGCCCATGGAGCACTGCAGGAAGCAGTCCTTTATACTGAGGTCATCCAATGGGAGCAGACATGCAGATTCCCACACAGGTGAATGGTATTCAATCACAGGCTGACAGCAGGAAAGAGCAGACAATGATATGCAGCCTGCAAGAAAGGGATTGCAGCTCCATTGCAACAGACTATGGCCTCAATTCACTAAGATCATGCTGCAGATAATAAGGTAAGCGAAAACTTACCTCCACACAGTAAGAGAGTTATCTTATCTCTTCATTCCTTACGTTACCTCTTCTGTAGTTAATTTACCTCCTCTGTAGTTAAGTTACCTCCTCTGTAGTTATTTTCACACGCAGTTAATGAACAGCCTGTCTTTAACTCTGGAGTTATTTTAAGGATTAAAGAGTTAACTTAAAGGGAACCAGAGATGAACGTTTCACACAAAATAAACATATCAGTTGATAGCTTGTAAAGAATAAATGCTCTACCTGATAATTTTGCCGCTCTGGTGTGCCTTTTTTAGTGTTTTTTATCCATTATTGCTCCAGGAAAAATCAAATATGGCCGCCAGCTCATATCCCTTCTCCTTCCGGGTTATATGAGTTGTTCTGGATGTGCTGTCTAGGCTATATGAGACTAGGCTGCTATCTAGGCTATATGAGAAAGGCTCATCTGTGTGCTTTCATTTTGGTATGATGTACTGCCTGTAGGAAGTGTCTCTCATAGGAATGAAACTGCAGTGATCAGTATCTATGCAGACAGAGCACACAGGGATCATATTACAGCCACAGAGCTTCTCTCTCAGCAGAGCAGCCCCTCCCAGTCATCACAGCTCTCAGTATGCAAAGCAGGAAATCTAAGCCAGGAGGGGGAAGGCTTGGGCTTGAAAACACTTCACAGAAGAGTGACTCAGCTATAATGATTCCAGGTCAACCCTCGACTGAATAGTCGGTGGATTCTTATCACAGCTGCTAATAGACTAATTAAGCAGATAACAATGAAACTAAAAGCAGGGTAGGTGTTTACTGTCATGTTCCCACTGATAAATGTAATAAAATACATGAGGGTGCTTCGTCTCTGGTTCTCTTTAAAGACAGAAGAGTTAACTTTAGGTTTACCTGAGGTAAAATGTTTCCTGAATACTACATGCCTTATCACCATGGTAACAACTCTAGAAGAGTTATTAAAGACAGGAGATAAGCTTAGTGAATTGAGGCCAATTGTTTTCACAAAAGCATATTAACCTGTCATTAACTTCAGAGCGACTGCAGATGGAATTGACGCTCAGTGTAAGCGCACGCAAAACTATGCAAGCAAATGCACGCAAAGAAATCAAAAACTGCTTGTCTTCAGTAAAACTGCAGCCAGCAGTACATGCTACAGAAGTGATCATAACACAGATATATGTCCTATATCATTATGGCCCATCGCTATATTACTTCATTGTATCACTAGGGGGTCTGCTGCTAAACTGTCTTTATGTTATGTTATGTCTGGTGATTTGAAAGCAGTATGTCATGATGAAATGGTTACGTGCCCATTGATATGGTTTGGTTTGTTGATATATTGCTTTGTAATTTGATGGAGTTTCTGTAATACTTTTTTGCTTTGTTTTTAGATTGCTTTTATGCAATTCTTGCTGAGCTTGAAGGTCATGTGCCACCATATATGTCAGTTGCAGCTATAGGTTTATTGGTATGATTAGATAACCTGCTGCCTTGCCATTAGATATCTTGTTGCTAGACTGTTCATATACAACTTCAGTGCTCGGCCTAAATGTCCAGTGTCATTATGCAATTCAATCTGCTTCTATGCAATTTTTTAATTCTATGGTACTGTCTATATGACAGTTATGATACTCATTCCCTCCTGTTTTTATTAGGTGCAGTGGTGCTTTTGGTCGGCTCAAATGCCATATACTTTTTGATGGCCAAACAATTGCATTTTTGCACTGACACCCCTTTTCTTTTCTCTTTGCTATTCCAGAGGTTTGTGACCAACCATCTACCTTCTAATGTGCATTTTACTATCTTGACTTGTATGCGAGTTTCCCATAAGTTCTTCCTTATTGAGTGTGAGGGTAGTATTTACCACCCTTAGGATCACACTCTTTTCTCTCTCTTCAGGTCTACTGCACATTTTTTTCTTTTTTCTTTGGACAGTGATGGAATGGATGTCTGTTATTTTGCTCAGAAATTGGTGCAATTGTCGTCTGCTCCTTTTGACACACTTTCTGTTTTTCCAGGGTTTTACCCAATCTTATGGGAGTCTTTTATGGCATAATATTTGTGTATATTAATAAGTGTGTTTGTTTGTGTTTAGATTCTTGTTTTGCAAAGGCCTGATGAAGGGTTGATGCTAACCCAAAACAGACTAGTGTCGTTGCCTGAAATTGTTACGCAAATAAAGTTTACGCTGTTCTCTGTCTGCAATTGTCAAATTGTATCATTCCACTTGGAAGGACTGACTTGTTTCTTACTGGAAATACTTGTTGCAATTTTTGCTAAAAATACAGTTGGATACTAATATTTTTCATTGTGGTTTCTTACCATTTTTATCTTCCTATTTTTATATGTACTGTATGTACAAGTTCAAGTGTGGTGGATTACTCGAATGAGAATATGTATTTTTGATCAATGAGTTATTAAAGTCTCCTCTCCCAAATACCCTACACGGTTCCTATGGAGTCCCAGCTTGGTGTTGCGCCAGCGCCCACAGAATCCCAGCCTGGCATGGCCAGCCATTTGCTGGTGATCACTGCAGACATCTCCTGTATTGTAAAGCTCCATGGCTGGAAATCAGCTTGCAAATCCTAAAATGCCATCACAGACAAGTGGTACTTTTTGCATTTTAAAGAATAAAGTTTTGGCCCACGCTTAATGTAGCTATATCAAGTTAGGTCCCCACCCTTTGTGTTTCAGATTTTATGTGACATTTCTATACCCTTCCCTCAGTGAGTTACATTCCAGGTTGCTTTATAGTTTCACCACAAAAGACGTAAAGATAATCTTACACTCAGAGTTCTGAGCACTGTGTGGCAGATCAAAAATATTTTCAAACTAGAGCACTCCCCCACAGGTTGTAGATCACAGCACAGCTAACACGTAGAGTGGGTGCACAGGCAGGCGGTTGCATCGTTGACAATACCATACCAGTAACAGCGGTTTTGCATCTTCTAAATGCTTGCACGCAAACTCTTGCCTGCTGTGCTGTGAGTGTTTGCCTGCATTATTAATGTTCAGTAGTTTGAATTTGACTATGCCCTGCATACATTACTTCTTTTTCCCTAGGATATATGTTGCGATTTTTTGTTTTTTACAACGTGATTGTTCGATTTGTAGTGTCCTTCACTGCATAGCAGCTTTCTGGTGTGCTGCCATCCAAACGTCTTTATACTGCTCTATTATGAATTCAGCGGTACTCGTTAAGGATCTGAGATACATTTTTACTCATTGCATAAATGTGCCCTTGCTATAGTTTATAGGGCATTCCTTAAGCCAAATACTTTTTTTTATTTTAATACCCTAAGGCTACTTGCACACCAAGACTTTGCGTTAGGTGCTACGTTAAGGTCGCATAACGTGCACCTAACGCAAGGCCTGGTGCTCTTCGATGTGGACCTCAGAGTGAGCCGCGTTGTGCAGCTCACTCTGGCGTCCGTGATGCATACTCTTGGATGCATGCGGCATCACGTGGTCCTGCCGGCCAATCGCCTCACAGAGCGGCCGCACCAGGAAGTAAACACTGCACGTCACAACGTGCAGTGAATATTAATTAGCCATGTGCCTGGCCGCTCTCCGCTCCTCCCCAACATGACTGATCATGTGCAAACAGTCTAACGCGGCTTAAGCCGCTGTAACGCTACAGTATGCTGCACTTTCGGAAGAACGTGCAGCGTTACATGTAACGCAACGTGGGCAGTGTGAACAGCCCACTTGTGTTACATTGCAGTGCGTTGGGGGAGCGTTACAGGCTGCACTAACCGTCGCCTGTAACGTCTTAGTGTGTAAGCAGCCTAATTCTCTATAAACAAAACGAGCCCACAACTCATCCAGCCCCTAGGCCTTCTGAGTCCCATGCTGCAAGTGCTCATGGGAGCTCAGCCTGGGGAAGAGGAGTATTTTGCTAAAGCATGCAGAGATTTTAGAGGCAAAGGGGAGGGAAGGCAATATAGAGGCAATATGGCTGCTGTCATTGTTTCACAAGAAGAAATAATCATATACTGTTGAAGCTGTTTGCAGCTAGATTTGCTAGATTTAAACGATCTAAACTTTAGATAAGATATATAGACAAGTTATTTGTTATAGTTAGTTTTTCATCTTGGGTCCGCTTTAAGTATGCCGAGTTTCTTGGGGATCACTAGAGTATGTCTCCGCTTCCCTGTATTGTCTTAACTTATCAGTTCTCTCCATAGTGTCTTCCAGTTTCTAGTGCTCCCCAAATTGTGCCTTTGCTTCCCAGGGCCCACACTGTCTTTAGTTTTTTAGTTTGATATTGTATTCCCACTTATAAGTGTCCCCAAATTTTCCCGTCTGATTTTGTCATTGGTGTGACAGATTTGCCATTCAGAGACGCCCCATGTGCACAAAAGTTTGCTTAAAAAACAAAATGTGTCTGTAGAAGGTTTCAGGAAAGTGTTTACACTTTCAACTAGGCAGAGTTGTAAAACTTCCCTTGCAGGGGGGAAGCCTTAAAGAGACTCTGTAACAAAATGTTCAGCCTTAGTTCTTCTGTCCTATAAGTTCCTTTGCCTTTTCTAATGTGCTGTGGCTTACTGCAGCCTTTCCTAATTGTACAGTGGCTGTGTTATCTCTGTTATATGATCTAATCTGTTTTCTTCTGTCAGCTCTGTGGGGTTAAGGCTGGAATGTGTGGAATGTGCAGGGCTGCTTGAGATTGGATAGAAGCGATACACACCCTCTGCAGGCCCCCTGCAGGCTCTGTATGACTCACACACTCTGCTTATGTGAGCCTATCACAAGCTGCTTAGTTTGTTTGTAAACACTGCCTAAAACTGTTAAAGGGACACTTAAGTCAAACAAAAAAAATGAGTTTTACTCACCTGGGACTTCCAATAGCCACCTGCAGCTGTCCGGTGCCCTCGCCGTCTCCCTCCGATCCTCCTGGCCCCGCCGGCAGCAACTTCCTGTTTCGGTGACAGGAGCTGACAGGCTGGGGATGCGAGTGATTCTTCGTGTTCCTGGCCACAATAGCGCCATCTATGCTACTATAGCATATACCATATAGCAGCATAGAGGGTGCTAATGTGTCTGGGAAAGCGAAGAATCACTCGTGTCCCCAGCCTGTCAGCTCCTGTCACCGAAACAGGAAGTGGCTGCCGGCGGGCCCAGGAGGATCGGAGGGAGACGGCAAGGGCACCGGACAGCTGCAGGGGGCTATTGGAAGCCCTAGGTGAGTAAAACTGATTTTTTTTGTTTGACTTAAGTGTCCCTTTAATTACAAGCCAGGATTGCAGCAGAGAGTGGCAGAAACAGCACAGAGGGGGCCAGGAGAACATAATGAATAGAATGGTATGCTTTTTGCTGTAAAAATTTTAGAGTACAGATTCTCTTTAAACCCAATTCTTCTTCCTAGCAGGCCTGGCTTCCCCACTTAAAGGAAAACTTTAGCCCTTCTTTTTGTTGAAAAGTGAAATAACAGCTACTGTATGTTTTAGTGGGGACAAATCATTTGTTCCCTAAATCCTTTTGCAATAGCTGTGCTGTCTCTCTCTACCTCTGTTTTAATTATGCATCTTGCAAGTCGAATGTAGTTGCTTTATGAAGAGGCCAGATATTAGCAGCCGTTCCTCCCTTTCCCTCCCCCTGCTGTCACGTCATCCTGACAGCTTCTCCTCCTTTCTGAGCGCTCCTTTTGTAATCCGCTCTTCCCTGTGAGTCACAGACAGCAGGTAGAGAGCTGCCTCATTAGCAGCCATTTCTCCTCTTCAAATCAAACATAGCTTTATTGGCATGACCAAGCTTCAATACAGGTATTGCCAAAGCAGGGGGAATGGGGTACATGGGATGGGGTGGAATAGGGGTGCAGTGGGTTAGCAGTTCATGGACATTTTTGTTTGGGATGGGGAAGGGGTTTACAATTCATTTATACTCCTCTCAGTCTGTGGCATGTTGTGACATATTGTGCAGTGATTGTCACTGTGGATTTCTCTTCTCCTAGTAAAATGTAGTGTTTTCTCTCATCCTCTAATGTGTGAAAGTCTGGAAACAGTTAAAGAAGGTTTCCCTGGTTGCTGTATATTTGGGGCAGTGCAGCAGGAAGTGATTCCCGTCCTCGAGGGTCTTATACTCACAGTGTTTGCATAGTCTCTCCTCCCTGGGTTTGTATGTCTGTCTGTGTCTCCCAGACTCGATTTCGAGGTTGTGAGCACTCAGTCTGTAGACGCTCAGCATTTTCCTCACTTGAGAGTTTTGGAGATTTTCCAGGTATGGGGCTATTTTGTATCTTCTCTGTAGGGACTGGTATATGGTGAGCTTTTGTGACTGTTTTATTTTATTCCTCCATTTATCTACATAATCCTCTCTTTGCTCTTGGTTGTGGTGTGCTTTATCTGGGCTCTTGATGGGACTTGTGGATCTGAGTTTAGAGGGACCAGAGAGTTGACAACTTCTTTCAGGGCACATGGCTTTTCTTGGTCTTCATTGTGCAGCATGGCTTTGTAGTAGGGTGAGTTGGGCCTGCTGCTCTGTAGGCGGGCCCGTAGGACAACGCTCTCTTCTGTATCTCAAGCAGTAGTGGAGATCTACCTAGCTCAGCTCGGCAGGCATTGTTTGAGGTACTCCGATGGACCTGGAAGAGGTGTTTGCAGAATCCCAGGTGGAATATTTCTGAGGGGCTAGATTCCCATTTTGATTGATCTGGGTAGGTGATGAGGGCCCATAGTTCACATCTGTAGAGTAGGATTTGGGTGATAACATTGTCAAAGACTTTTAGCCAGACCATCACTGCTGGTTTGAGGTGGTACAGTTCTTTCCTGATGGCATAAAAGGTTTGGCAAGCTTTGGCTTTCAGGGCCTCTATGGCTGATTAAAGGCTTCCAGATTGGTTGATTTCTAGACCAAGGTAGGTATATTTGTCAGTTTTGCTGATTTCACAGTCATTTAGTGTAAAGGATGGGCTCTGGGCTGACCTTGTGTTTTTCTTCTGGAACACCATGGTTTTGGTTTTCTTCAGATTAATAGGGAGTGCTCATGTTGTGTTGAATTTCTCCAGGATTTCTAGACAATTTTGTAGACCTTCTCCCTCCCCCTACTGTCACTTCATCCTTACAGCTTCTCCTCCTTTGTAAGTGCTCCATTTGTAATCAGCTTGTCCCTGTGAGTCACAGACAGCAGGGAGAGAGCTGCCTCCTGGTGCAGGATGCTAATGTTCTGCTGCTGCAGCGAGCCGGGCACAGCTGTGAAACAAGTGCACAGTGTATATGTACACGCCGCTATGACCGGGAAGTACTTCCGGGGTTTCGACCATCTTAATTCAGGGGGAGTGCAATAAGGAGCGCAATAGCGGGGAGCGCAATAAGGAAGCAGGTGCAATGTTTATTTTATTTTTTAGCATAACAGATCTGCTTTAATGACCTCTCAGACATTCTCTGATCCGTAGATCACAAAAACACTGATAAGAAAGTCATGGAACTAAAAACCATATACCGTATATTCCGGCGTATAAGACGACTTTTTAACCCCTGAAAATCTTCTGAAAAGTGGGGGGTCGTCTTATACGCCGGGTGTCAAGAACCGAGTGTACATTCTTGTGCCAGGCAGAGCTTTAAATGACGTACCGGGTATGCAGCCAGGGCGGAAAGGTCCGTTTGCAAAATCTGTTTCAATTCAAAGTTTACTGCAATCCCGGATAACATCTTGCGAGCAGCCCCTCGCGTGGATAGCAGGGCAGCTTCCTGGTTCGGGGGTCACCTGACTGTGACGTGTGCGCTCACGCTGAAAGAGATTGCTGGAGGTGGAACACACTGAGTAGTGGAGCGCATACGTCACAGTCAGGTGACCCCTCGAACCAGGAAGCTGCCCTGCTATCCACACGAGCGGCTGTTGACAAGATGTTATCCGGGATTGCAGTAAACTTTGAATTGAAACAGATTTTGCAAACTGACCTTTCCGCCATGGCTGCATACCCGGTACGTCATTTAAAGCTCTGCCTGGCACAAGAACGTACACTCGGCGCCTGACACCCAGTGCGACCCAGATTGATCTTTCCCCTGACTGCAGCACCCGGTATGTAATGTAGAGCTCTGCCTGGCACAATGTACTATAGGCATAGCAAGCTTTGCCAGTTCTTAAAAAGCACAGCCCGATCTCGTTTCCCTCCCCTGGATAATTGCAGCACCCACCAGTAATGCCAGTACTATGTTCTTATTTTCATTTTGATGTGAGGTGCAGAGGATGTATACAGGGGTGGGCCAGGAGGATGGAGGCGGCATGTTTTAAAGAGGGGTAGTCTTATACAGCGAGTATATCCCCAACTCTATATTTCAACTGGAAAAGTTGGGGGGTCGTCTTATACGCCGGAATATACGGTAACTGTCATAAACCACTGACTGCCATAGTGATATCTTACATGCCCTGTCAAGGGGGAGAGGGAATTTAATGTCGCTCTTAATCCACCTATTAATAAATAATATACATTTCTATTATATTTCCATACTTTGTTTAGTGCCAGTCATGCAAATTAACGAGATGGTCACTGGATACAACATGAAGGTGTGCAAGCATTAATCACCAGTCTACCACATTTTGTCACCAAGATATGTTTTTCTCTGAAATACTGTACAATGTAATAATTAACCTGTGTTTGACATCTATGAACACCAGAGAACACACATATATATATATATATATATATATAATATCAATACTCAATAGTCCATACATAAATTTGGTAGAGAGAATATGGGTAGTATTCCATATACACCACTTGAAGTTGGAATAATATCACCTCTGAATACTATGTAAAACGATAACAAAGTGATGAAAAACCAACATTCGTATAGTTACAAAGTAGCATATAAGCACCAAGTTAGAAAAATGCTCTTACCCAATCCTGCAATGTCATGTATGGGTATGCGCTATCCTCCTATGTCCCTTCACGCGTTCTGTGACAACTTGTCACTTCTTCAGAAGGTAGTGTGGGGAAGAAACCGTTCCCTCTTAAATACGCTACCCCTGCTTAAGCTGATACAATATCCCCTCACCGGCAACAACTGTATGTACGCTGTCCTCACTTATGCTTACTAGCGGCGCCTGTATGCGTGGCTGCGCCTTCCTGACTACGTGCTTCAATGTTAAAGAGAATCTGTAACAAAATTTCAGCCTGATTTCTTCTATCCTATAAGTTCTTATACCTGTTGTAATGTGGTCTGTCTTACTGCAGCCTTTCCTAGTTGCACAATGGCTGTACTATCTCTTATATAATCTAATCTTCTTTCCTTTGTCGGCTCAGGGAGGAATGTGCTGCTCTTCTGTGATAGTTAGAAGTTATACAAACCCTCTCCACGCCCCCTCCAGGCTCTGTATGAGTCACAGACTGAGCTTCTCTAAGCCAATCACATGCTGGTTAGCAGCCATGTTTTTTGTTTGTAAACACTGCCTAAAACTGGCAATTACAAGCCAGGATTGCAGCAGGGAGTGGCAGAAACAGCAAAGAGGGCCCAGGGGAACATAATTAATAGAATGGTATGCTTTTTATTGTAAGAATTTTAGAGTACAAATTCTCTTTAAGGGCGTGTATCAGCGGGTGATGTCATTGCAGGCCGGGGAGAGCAATAAAGCATGGTGCATTGCAAGGCAAATACATGGAAGTATAAATAAAGAATTTAGCATACATTATAATATTCAATAAACAAATAGATGCTATAGTTCATCATAAATAGTTTAAATTAAAGGATACCCGAAGTGACATGTGACATGATGAGATAGACGTGTATGTACAGTGCCTAGCACACAAATAACTATGCTGTGTTCCTTTTTTTCTTTATCTGCCTGAAAGAGTTAAATATCAGGTATGTAAGTGGCTGACTCAGTCAGGAAGTGACTACAGTGTGACCCTTACTGATAAGAAATTCCCCTTTTTATCTCTTTCTTGCTCTCTGAAGCCATTTTCTGCTAGGAAAGTGTTTTATAGTTGGAATTTCTTATCATTGAGGGTCACACTGTAGTCACTTCCTGTCTGAGTCAGGACTGAGTCAGCCACTTACATATCTGATATTTAACTCTTTCAGACAGAGAAAGAAAAAAAAATGAACACAGCATAGTTATTTGTGTGCTAGGCTGTAACGATCGGTGTCAGCACACAGAGAGAATCTGATTATTGGTGATCTGCAGTATCACCAAGAATACAGATATATACCTGAGTATTGATGATCTGCAGAATCACCAATAATACAGATATAGTACTAACCTCTGGACACCTGTATATATCGTGAGTGTTTGGTGCAACAGTATTTACTTTGAGTAATCCACCTGATGAGCAGGTGATCCTTGGCAGTGTGGGCAACACTGCTCTTTAGAGAAGCACAAGAACCTTCCAGCAGCCTAAGATCTTCCAAGGGGTGGAGTCTCAGGCTGAAGGTAGGAACGACCAGTGAGTGAGTGATACCTGAAGGTGGATGTCACTAGGGGATCTGGAGACTATCTCCTAAGGGAGAGAGATAGCTCTCGAGGTCAGGCAAGCCAGGTCGGCAACATACAGACAGACAAAGTACAAAGACAGAAGACTGATTCGGTATCCAAGGCAGGCAGGGTTGGCAACGGAAGATCAGATATGTGTGGCACCGAATCTGCGAGCGGAGAGGTAGTCAGGAAAGCAATAGGTCATAACAGATATCAAACAATGCCTAGTCTTGGGTGTGAGGTCCGTGGTCTCTACACCCTGGAACTAATCTGATGTATAACAGAATGATACACAAGTTCCCTAATCTTGGGTGTGAGGTCCGTGGTCTCTACACCCTGGAACTAGTCTGATGTATAACAGAATGATACACAAGTTCCCTAATCTTGGGTGTGAGGTCCGTGGTCTCTACACCCTGGAACTAGTCTGAAGTATAACAGAATGATACACAAGTTCCCTAATCTTGGGTGTGAGGTCCGTGGTCTCAACACCCTGGCACTAGTCTGATGTATAACAGAATGATACACAAGTTCCCTAATCTTGGGTGTGAGGTCCGTGGTCTCTACACCCTGGAACTAGTCTGAAGTATAACAGAATGATACACAAGTTCCCTAATCTTGGGTGTGAGGTCCGTGGTCTCAACACCCTGGAACTAGTCTGAAGTATAACACAAATAATAACACAGTAGTAATCTGGCTCAGTGTGAATTCCCAGGTCCTCCTGGTTCCCCCGGCAAAGCTGGTAGAGACATACCCTAAAAGACTGGCAGCTGTAATTGCAGCAAAAGGTGGTTGTACAAAGTATTGACTCAGGGGGGCCGAATAATTACGCACACCCCACTTTGCAGTTATTGATTTGTAAAAATTGTTTGGAATCGTGTATGATTTGGCCAAAAAGTTCAGTTGTGGTCTCATCTGACCAGAGCACCACCGTCCACATGTTTGCTGTGTCCCCCACATGGCTTGTGGCAAACTGCAAACAGGACTTCTTATGCTTTTCTGTTAACAATGGCTTTCTTCTTGCCACTCTTCCATGAAGGCCAATTTTGTGCAGTGCACAACTAATAGTTGTCCTATAGACAGATTCCCCCACCTGAGCTGCAGATCTCTGCAGTTCGTCCAGAGTCACCATGGGCCTCTTGACTGCATTTCTGATCAGCGCTCTCCTTGTTCGGCCTGTGAGTTTAGGTGGACGGCCTTGTTTTGGTAGGTTTACGGTTGTGCCATACTCCTTCCATTTCTGAATGATCGCTTGAACAGTGCTCCGTGAGATGTTCAAGGCTTTGGAAATCTTTTTGTAGCCTAAGCCTGCTTTAAATTTCTCAATAACTTTATCCCTGACCTGTCTGGTGTGTTCTTTGGACTTCATGGTGTTGTTGCTCCCAATATTCTCTTAGACAACCTCTGAGGCCGTCACAGAGCAGCTGTATTTGTACTGACATTAGATTACACACAGGTGCACTCTGTTTAGCCATTAGCACTCATCAGGCAATGTCTATTGGCAACTGACTGCACTCAGACCAAAGGGGGCTGAATAATTACGCACACCCCACTTTGCAGTTATTGATTTGTAAAAAATGTTTGGAATCATGTATGATTTTCGTTCGACTTCTCACGTGTACACCATTTTGTATTCGTCTTTCATGTGAAATTCCAATAAAATTGATGCATGTTTGTGGCAGTAATGTGGCAAAATGTGGAAAACTTCAAGGGGGCTGAATACTTTTGCAAGCCACTGTATGTATATACTGTGTGTATGTATGTATGTATGTATATATATATATATATATATATATATATATATATATATACAGGATCTTCTCAAAAAATTAGCATATTGTGATAACGTTCATTATTTTCTGTAATGTACTGATAAACATTAGACTTTCATATATTTTAGATTCAAATACACACAACTGAAGTAGTTCAAGCCTTTTATTGTTGTAATATTGATGATTTTGGCATACAGCTCATGAAAACCCAAAATCCCTATCTCAAACAATTAGCATATTTCATTCGACCAATAAAAGAAAAGTGTTTTTAAAACAAAAAAAGTCAACCTTCAAATAATTATGCTCAGTTATGCACTCAATACTTGGTCGGGAATCCTTTTGCAGAAATGACTGCTTCAATGTGGCGTGGCATGGAGGCAATCAGCCTGTGGCACTGCTCAGGTGTTATGGAGGCCCAGGATGCTTCGATAGCGGCCTTAAGCTCATCCAGAGTGTTGGGTCTTGTGTCTCTCAACTTTCTCTTCACAATATCCCACAAATTCTCTATGGGGTTCAGGTCAGGAGAGTTGGCAGGCCAATTGAGCACAGTAATACCATGGTCAGTAAACCATTTACCAGTGGTTTTGGCACTGTGAGCAGGTGCCAGGTAGTGTTGAAAAATGAAATCTTCATCTCCATAAAGCTTTTCAGCAGATAGAAGCATGAACCCACTTTTGAACCAGAAATAGCGGCAGAAGCGCCTGACCTGGGCTACAGAGAAGCAGCACTGGACTGTTGCTCAGTGGTCCAAAGTACTTTTTTCGGATGAAAGCAACTTTTACATGTCATTCGGAAATCAAGGTGCCAGAGTCTGGAGGAAGACTGGGGAGAGGGAAATGCCAAAATGCCTGAAGTCCAGTGTCAAGTACCCACAGTCAGTGATGGTCTGGGGTGCCATGTCAGCTGCTAGTGTTGGTCCACTGTGTTTTATCAAGGGCAGGGTCAATGCAGCTAACTATCAGGAGATTTTGGAGCACTTCATCCTTCCATTTACTGAAAAGCTTTATGGAGATGAAGATTTCATTTTTCAGCACGACCTGGCACCTGCTCACAGTGCCAAAACCACTGGTAAATGGTTTACTGACCATGGTATTACTGTGCTCAATTGGCCTGCCAACTCTCCTGACCTGAACCCCATAGAGAATCTGTGGGATATTGTGAAGAGAAAGTTGAAAGACGCAAGACCCAACACTCTGGATGAGCTTAAGGCCGCTATCGAAATCATCCTGGGCCTCCATAACACCTGAGCAGTGCCACAGGCTGATTGCCTCCATGCCACGCCGCATTGAAGCAGTCATTTCTGCAAAAGGATTCCCAACCAAGTATTGAGTGCATAACTGAACATAATTATTTGAAGGTTGACTTTTTTTGTTTTAAAAACACTTTTCTTTTATTGGTTGGAGGAAATATGCTAATTTTTTGAGATAGGAATTTTGGGTTTTCATGAGCTGTATGCCAAAATCATCAATATTAAAACAATAAAAGGCTTGAACTACTTCAGTTGTGTGTATTTGAATCTAAAATATATGAAAGTCTAATGTTTATCAATACATTACAGAAAATAATGAACTTTATCACAATATGCTAATTTTTTGAGAAGATCCTGTATATACAAACACACACATGTAGGTACGTGTATGTGCATGCATGTACATACATACATACATGCATGTGCATACATACATACACATACGTACACGTACGTACGTACGTACGTACATGCATGCATACATACATGCATACATGTATGTACGTACGTACGTACGTACGTGTATGTATGTATGTACGTACATGTATGTATGTACATGTATGTATGTATGTATGTACATGTTTGTATGTATGTACATATATATAGAGAGAGAGAGTTTAGCCTCATTTGTCTCTAATCACAAGTTGTAATTTAATCTCTCCCCTGTGTCTCCTGACTGCCATGGCAGAGATGGCAGAAAAGATTATTCGAAAGCACAGGATGGTAACAATATAGCCATTTGGTTCCCAACTGCTTCTGAGCTAAGTGCTTCTGCCATACTGTTACCAATTTTTGCCCTGATTTTGACTGCTTTCTGCCTGCCGCCTGCACCAACCTCTGCCCTGATTTTGACTACTCTCTTATTTGTAGTTTCAAAATTTGTAAGAGTCTTCATAAACTTAATTAATTCAAAAAATTTGTGTTCTAGTATTTTATTTATATGCAGAATGTCTACCAGGCTTTTATTCTGTCATATTTGGGTAAATTATGACTTAAGAATTGGAGGCCGAAAATTCTAGAAAAAAATGTACCGGTTTTGACTCATAATTCCAAACAGAAATGCACCGCCAGGGAGGTTAAGAAAGAATAAGGAGAGCGGCATACTCAAAGCATTCAGAAAAAAAATCCTCATATGATCACAGTATACAGCCACTAGTTAATAGGGTTTAACCGCCATCTGGTGGCCAAACTGAAAACTGCACATATAATCAATAAATATGAATTAAATAACTACTAAAAAGTGCATAAAGTGTGTGCACAATGAGGCATATTAAGTGGATACAGATATAACCACAAAATATGCCCTCAAAAAAGGGCATTTTCAAAAATTTAGCATAAAAATTGTGTGTGTGTGTGCATATACAGTGGGATGCAAAAGTTTGGGCAACCTTGTTAAGCATCATGATTTTGCCGTATAAATTGTTGGTTGTTACAATTAAAAATGTCAGTTAAATATATCATATAGAAGACACACACAGTGATATTTGAGAAGTGAAATGAAGGTTATTGGATTTATAGAAAATGCGCAATAATTGTTTAAAGAGTAACTGTCAGGCTGCAAAAGTTAATTTAAACCTCTATTCTCCTGTGTTAAACAGTTTAGAAGGAAGCCAAAAAGGCAATACTGAAGTTAAAAATCTCTCTTACTATGATGTGTGCTGAACAGCAAGGCTGGTTATTCCCAAGCTCTGAAGGAGGCTGGCAGGACGCATGACAGATACTGCAAAGCATTCTGGGGCTGCCTCTTCTCCCCACTGCAGTACCTTGGGTCATCCCCTTCATTTCCCTATCACGCCCTAAGGCTGCTTTCATAGTGAGACGTTACTGGCTCATGTTACAGCAGCTTGTAACAGCAGCCAGCACTGAAAAATCACAGGGCACATGTTCCTTTAGAGTATACTGCATGAGTCCGCTATTGTTCCTAGCCACATGGCTAATTAATATTCACTGCACAGTAGTGTTGTCCATTAGGATCTTTTTTGTGAGTCGAATCATCAGGAAGCAGGGAGGATATGACATCACAATTGGCTTCTGTAAGGCTTGGTGGTGTATTCTCCACAGTCAGCATGCAACGCATGAGCTGACGTGAAGGAGGTACACACACTAGCACAAGGAAACAGGCTATCCCTAGTATAGTGGAGGGGAGGACTGACTCCAATAGGAGATTGTGGCGCACAGAGCCGGTGCAGATTCGAACAGCCACAAACAATGCTTTCGTGATAACGTCTCAGCGCAAGGTAGCGCTGAGCACATAAACCAGAACTGAGGAGATCAGGACAAGTAGACAGAATGAACGCTTGCTAGCTAGCTGCTACTTAGTGACAGCAAGCGTCCACAACAAGACAGACAGGAATGAGGCAGCCAATGCGTTACAGCGATGGCGTGCCTCACGAAGACAGGACAGGATAGTCAGGAAATAGCAGGATCAAGATAGATGAACATAACACAGACAAATATACAATAAATATGTTTTCCTAGCGTATTACAATTACAGCTATCAATGAAACTATTTGTAACGTCTGACTAACATATGTATATATCGGCAATGAACCGATATATGACATACGCAGGAACACTGACTAGGACTGGAGCAATACAGGGAACAGGACTCAGAAGGATTCGCTATCTCTTCGCAGAGATGAACGCAATCCACAAACGGTAACAGAACAGGATTCAGAAGGATTCGTTATCTCTTCGCAGAGATGAACGCAATCCACAAACAGAACCAGGAGCAGTATAACTAACTCAGCACGGGTGATCACGATACGTGCAAACTACCAAAACGTGCTGGAAAGCTGACTAACTGAACACAGGATATAAACAGTTCGTGTACGTATACATCAGCGACACTGATGTATCAACGTAACACGAATACAAGGAAAATAATAAACGTGCTGGTATGCATATATATTGGCTATAAACCAATATATGATGCAAGACCAGCAAAGTATCTTTAGAACAAGAAACACGATCGGGGGCTGAAGCAACAGCAAGACAGGCTTAAACTGAAGCTATGATAACCCGAGGAGTCCTGCAGGAAGCAGATCTTTATACTGAGGTCATCCAATGGGAGCAGACATGCAGATTCCCACACAGGTGAATGATAATCAGTCACAAGCTGACAGCAGGGAAAGGCAGACAAAGCTATGCAGCTTGCATGGAAAGAGATCAGAACTGCCTGAGCTGCAGCACTACTACTTCCAGCAATACCTGCTGCAGCAGCGATCATGACAGTACCCCCGCCCTTAAAGGCGGATACCAGACGCCTCTCAAAACTGACATTCCCAAGGAGACAACCTAACTGATAATTCATGATGACTGGGACAGCCCGGCAAGACCAAATTCCAGAATCAGTCATCACAAGACTGGACCCATCAGAACCAGAACCTACAGAACCATGCCCATCAGTACTTTCCCTAATTGCTCACCTGAAAAAATATCAAACGATGATTAACAAAAAGAAGTCCTTATTCCTGTCTCACGAAATTGCAAATGCAGCCAACAGACCTGCCCAACTCTTCCGCACGGTTGACAGTCTCTGCAATCCATCTTGCAGGAAATCCAGCATCAGACCTTCACAGGAACTGTGCGAGAAATTTGCCCACTTCTTCTCAGACAAAGTCTCCTCCATACGATCTGCCATTCAATTCACAGCCCCAGAAACCCATGCAGAGCCATATAACAGGTGCAAAAATAGCCTACCACCATGGTCTGATTTTAAGGTAATCACTGAAAAAGACATCTTGGATATCCTCTCAAACCTTCGCCAGACTACCTGCGATCTGGACCCTGGCCCCACTAAGTTCATGTTGAAATGCCCTGAACTATTTACACCGGCATTCCACAAAATAGTCAACGGCTCCTTACAAGAAGGGTGGTTTCCCTCTACTCTGAAAGAAGCAATCGTCAGGCCTCTACTCAAGAAACCATCCTTAGACCCAGATGCTCTAAACAGCTACAGACCTGTCTCAAACCTCCCCTTTCTGGGAAAAGTTATTGAAAAGGCTGTCTACCTCCAACTTGAAGCCAGGCTCTCCAGAAACAACATCCTTGACCCTCTTCAATCTGGTTTCAGGAAATATCACAGTTGTGAAACAGCCCTCACCCAGATTTGCAATGATCTGCTCATTGCAAGAGACAAGGGTCAATGTTCCATCCTGATTTTGCTCGACCTCTCAGCGGCTTTTGACACAGTCGATCATGAAATCTTACTCAACAGGCTACAAGAGTACTGTGGCATAGATGGCATTGTTCTCTGGTGGTTCAACTCCTTCCTGGCTGGCAGAACACAAAGGGTAGCCTTAGGGCCCTTCCTCTCCAACCCTGTACCACTAAAATACGGTGTACCTCAGGGCGCAATATTATCCCCTTTACTGTTCACCATATACATGCTGCCACTTGGAGAAATCATACAAAAACATGGCCTGACATATCATTGCTATGCTGATGACACCCAGCTATATTTGTCATTCAAACCTGATGTCACAGACCCTACTCCACAAATAAACGCATGCTTAGCTGAGCTTCAGGAGTGGATGAATAATAATTGGCTAAAACTTAATGCTGACAAAACTGAGGTTCTTGTTATCGAGGGCCAGGGCTCAACAGCAAAGCAGCTCCAGTCTCAACCAACACCGCTAAGGATAGGGAGCTCAGACCTGAACAACTCAGACTGTGTGCGCAGCCTGGGAGTACTGATTGATGGGAAATTAAGCTTCAGGAATCAAATCTCAGCTGTTGTGAAACATTCCTTCTTTCACCTAAGGAATATTGCAAGGATTAAACACCTAATTCCTTCAGAGGATCTTCCAACCCTAGTTCATGCCTTCGTCACATCAAGGTTAGACTACTGCAACGTCCTCTACACAGGCCTGCATAAGAAAGACTTACGCCGCCTGCAATTAGTACAGAATGCCGCCGCAAGGCTGTCAACGAGCCAACCCCGCCATTGCCACATAACACCAACCCTGAGCTCACTCCACTGGCTACCGATAAAATGGAGAATTCTGTTTAAGATTGGCTTACTGACATTCAAATCCTTGCACAATCTGGGCCCTGGATACCTGAAGGACTTGTTGCAACTACATCACACCCCCCACAATCTTAGATCAAAAGGACGTAACACCTTGGTCACCCCCAGAGTCCACCTCAAAACCTTTGGAGACAGAGCCTTTTGTCATGCTGCCCCTACACTTTGGAACTCCCTGCCACACCCAATCAGGACAGCCCCATCCCTGGAAGCATTTAAGTCTAAACTGAAAACCTACCTTTTCAGTCTGGCATTCATGAACATCTGACTATCTCCTCTGTAACACAACCCAGCCTGAAACCCTGTATTAATCTGAGACACAGCTATGCGCTTTGAGTCCTATGGGAGAAAAGCGCTTTACAAATGTTATTGTATTGTATTGTATTGTACTACAAGTCTCAGTGTGACACCCATCAGAACCATGATTTCCAGAAGAAAGCCCCCCGAAGCTCTCTGAGCGATACCCACTGCCTTCCAGGGACCGTCCAAAAATGCCAAAGCCTTTGCAATGCCCACCGGAACTGTCTTTACCAACACAAAACCCACTGTTGAACCAGTCCAAGGTACCAGGACAAGCTTCCTCAGAGATCTCCCAGAACACTTTAAAGCTCCAAAGAGATCCCAAAAGGTCAGAACGCCCTTTAGGCTCACATGGAGAACTATCAAGAATCCCCATGGAACCTATGGCAATTCCCGAGTCAGGGTCACAAGGACAAACATCAAGATCAGGGCTTTCAGGGACCAGAACCATCTCTGGGCATGCAGGCAGACTGGCAACATCAGAACATGTCTCCCCTAAGGAAGCATCTGAGTACGCTAACACCTTAGACACACTTGGGCATTCTGGCACACAAAGCACATCTGGGCACACTGGCACAAGAGAAACCTCTGGGCATGTCAAGGAACTGTGAACCTCAGGGCCAGCCAAGATAGGACCGAAACCAGGACTGGACAAAAATTCATCATGACTAGACTTCACAAGCACTGGACTCTCACTAAATAATGCAGGAACAGACTTGGATGTCACTGATTCTAGCAAGGTTAGTAACAAATCAGGTTCAGGGGCATAAACAAGACAGGACAAGTCTTCTGATGTATGAACTGAGCTAGATAGGGATTCCACAACTTCCTCTGGACTGGACAGAGACTCATCTAGTACCTGGGATTGGGGCTCCAAAGTAGCTGCAAAACAAGTCAATATTACAGCATCCCCCACTGAACTGGGCAAATCTGAGGAATTCCCTGGACAGGAAGGGAACGCTGGAATCTCTGCCACACCGGCCAGAGAATCAGAATTTTCCAAGATACCAGGCAGGTTTTCAGGAACACTTACTAAATCAGACTGAAATTCTGAGACTTCTGTTATTTTGACCAGAGAATCAGAATTATCCATGTTACCGGGCAAGACTTCTGAAACATTCAGAGGACAGGGCTGGAGTTCCTCGGCTGTTACAACACTGGAGAGGGACTCAACAACATTGGTTAAAACAGACTGTGTACAGGGCAAGGTATCTAAGACACTTGCTGACGAGGACAATATTTCAATGACTTCTGCTTCATCAGACAAAGATTCATCAAGTTTATTTAGAGTGGACTTTAATTCTAAGACAGCTGCTAAACAAGTGAATATTGCTGCAACACCCACTGAGGTAAGCAGTGCCTCAGAGTCTTCTGCTAGAGGGTTTGAAGTATCCAAAGTACTGGGTGAAGCATAGGACTCTGCGACTCCAGCTTCACTGGACAGGATCACTGAACAGTCCATATTGCAGGGCAAAACCATGGAAGCACCTGCTGGACAGCATAAGGATTCTGTGACCTGAGCTTCATAGGAGAGATCTACTGCACAATTCATGGTACAGGGCAAATTTACTGGAACATTTTCTGAACAAGGTAATAATTCTGCGATTTCAGGTTCACATAGCAGATGCTCTGAGCTATTCACGATACAGGGCAAATTTACTGGAACATTTTCTGAACAAGGTAATAATTCTGCGATTTCAGGTTCACATAGCAGATGCTCTGAGCTATTCACGAAACTAGAGCGAGGTGTAGAAACAGGAAGATCAAGACACAATGTTTGCGCATCTGAATCACCATTCAATAGTAAAATTGGGAAATTCAGATGCTGGGGTTCTGAGGTTTCTAGACAGGATTGCTGGGACTCAGAAGATAATGTAATGCATCTATTGACATCTGCTGGATCAGACAGGAGTTGAACTTTATTAACACAGGTAATTTCTGCAGAAGTGTTTGCAGAGGCAGGCAAGATTTTCCTGATGTCTGTTTCACTGAACAAAGAGTCATGAGTACTGGCTAGGCTGGACTCGGAAGTCAGCAGGACCTCTGGATTCTCTGCTGAGAAATTTGCGCAGGGCAAGGTTAAGAATGTATCAGTGGCTTCTGTTTTACTGGTAAGTAACACTGAGTTATCCATGGTACAGGGTTGAATTGCAGGAACTTCAATTTCACACAAAAAGAGCTCCGAATCACCTGCTGAATCAGCCAAAGGTGCTGAAGCAGGCGGGTCAGAACGCCAAATTTGCGAATTCGGAGTCACATAAAAATCATCCAAAATCAGTTCCCACACATCAATCAAAGGAGCCACACAGTCATACCTACACACACCAGTCTCTATTAGGTTATAGGCTGACTTAATGCATGCATTCAATACCATTTCACTTTTTGCACTGTAAAATTGACAAAATGAACTTGAATCATTCTTCCATTCACAGACCAGGGCTTCCATCTCTCCCTTCTTGAATCAGGGATCCCATGCATACTTAGCTGAACATTCAGGCTGATCACGGTTTGCAGATATGATTGTGGCAGGGACATGTATTGGGTTAATTAGCAGGTGATTGGCAGATTCCTTATTCTTAAGAATCTCCAATACCTGTAGCAAGTGTTGAACTGTAGTGTATGCAAACTTCCCTTGCTTCACAAATAAGTTGATTTGTTCAATACTCTGTAATATCTCCTCATAATCATACTCAGATAATTCTTTTAAACAGAAATCTTTATTTTCCCTAGCCAGGGATGAAAGTTCATTAGTAGTTTCATAAGTCCATTTAACTCCCCTGAAAGACAATTGCATTTCATTATCTGTTAATGGCAGAATCTCATTACAGGTCTGATGCGCAGTCGCTAAAGGTAACGATTCTGCAGATCGGACACGTTTCTTATAACGTTTGCGTTTGGCCTTAGACCCTGCTGCCGTTGGTGATTTATTCAAAGCTGCAGGAAAATTATCAGGAACACTCTCTGCTTGCTGATCATTTTTGCAAGCAATTGAAGGAGCAGCTGATTGGCCTGCTGCCAGGAGTTCATTAAAAGGGTAAGGCAAATTAGTTTTGCGCAGCCAGTTATGGATCACAAACGCTAGAAATTCCAGCGGTCTCTCTTTCAAATTGGTATGATCGAGGACATCAAATGCCCACTGAAACAATTCCCCTTTAAACAAAATATAACTTAGCTGGAGTGCCCAGGTTGAAACAGGAGTCGCTTGGAGATCAGGATTGGCCAGGAACCTGGCACATTCAGAAAAAAACTCATTTTCTGTTTCAGAGTTAAGTTCTTCAAATTTCTTAAAGGAACAGGAACCATAATTAACAGTGTCATACTTTCTGGGAATCCCCCCCACAATGGGGATTGGTAATGGGGTTATCATAATGTTAGGCTTGGTGGTGTATTCTCCACAGTCAGCATGCAACGCATGAGCTGACGTGAAGGAGGTACACACACTAGCACAAGGAAACAGGCTATCCTTAGTATAGTGGAGGGGAGGACTGACTCCAATAGGAGATTGTGGCGCACAGAGCCGGTGCAGATCCGAACAGCCACAAACAATGCTTTTGTGATAACGTCTCAGCACAAGGTAGCGCTGAGCGCATAAACCAGAACTGAGGAGATCAGGACAAGTAGACAGAATGAACGCTTGCTAGCTAGCCGCTACTTAGTGACAGCAAGCGTCCACAACAAGACAGACAGGAATGAGGCAGCCAATGCGTTACAGCGATGGTTGCCTCACGAAGACAGGACAGGATAGTTAGGAAATAGCAGGATCAAGATAGATGAACGTAACACAGACAAATATACAATAAGTATGTTTTCCTAGCGTATTACAATTACAGCTATCAATGAAACTATTTGTAACGTCTGACTAACATATGTATATATCGGCAATGAACCGATATATGACATACGCAGGAACACTGACTAGGACTGGAGCAATACAGGGAACAGGACTCAGAAGGATTCGCTATCTCTTCGCAGAGATGAACGCAATCCACAAACGGTAACAGAACAGGATTCAGAAGGATTCGTTATCTCTTCGCAGAGATGAACGCAATCCACAAACAGAACCAGGAGCAGTATAACTAACTCAGCACGGGTGATCACGATACGTGCAAACTACCAAAACGTGCTGGAAAGCTGACTAACTGAACACAGGATATAAACAGTTCGTGTACGTATACATCAGCGACACTGATGTATCAACGTAACACGAATACAAGGAAAATAATAAACGTGCTGGTATGCATATATATTGGCTATGAACCAATATATGATGCAAGACCAGCAAAGTATCTTTAGAACAAGAAACACGATCGGGGGCTGAAGCAACAGCAAGACAGGCTTAAACTGAAGCTATGATAACCCGAGGAGTCCTACAGGAAGCAGATCTTTATACTGAGGTCATCCAATGGGAGCAGACATGCAGATTCCCACACAGGTGAATGATAATCAGTCACAAGCTGACAGCAGGGAAAGGCAGACAAAGCTATGCAGCTTGCATGGAAAGAGATCAGAACTGCCTGAGCTGCAGCACTACTACTTCCAGCAATACCTGCCGCAGCAGCGATCATGACAGCTTCATAGGAGACAGACAAATAGGTAACCTGCCACGAGCTGTCAGGAGCAACATTCTCTGCAAATACTATATAAAAATTCTGTGAAATCCAAACGTGGACAGTGAAATGCATATGTAATGTAAGTACAGCCAATACTTAGCTACTGATATATGTGTTTTTTTTCTCTGAGACCCTATACCTAACCACTCCTCTTTAAACAAAATTAGGCAGGTGCATACATTTGGGCACTGTTGTCATTTTATTGATTCCAAAACCTTTAGAACTAATTATTGGAACTCAAATTGGCTTGGTAAGCTCAGAGACCCCTTACCTACATACACAGGTGAATCCAATTATGAGAAAAGTATTTAAGGGGGTCAATTGTGCCACAGGAAGCCCTAGTGGTCAGACCGCAAATGGCCTTCCAAACGGTGCCAGCACACGGATCGTGCGAACTCTGGTCGCAGTCAATGCGCAGGAACCATTGGGAATTGGCCGCAGACAAACCAGAAGGGAGCCTGTGGGGTATTGTAATTACAACTTTAAACACTAGTTCAGGGTATCTGCCACCACCTCTGTTACCATGGGACAGAGGAGCCCGTTGACTGTCTGAGCCTAGATCTACAAATAAAAACGGTTAAAACACGCTGTATTCTGTCTAGCCAACAACAAACAATAGTAGCGTCTCTTCAGAGACCTGGGATCAGTTCTGTGTGTGCTGAATAATAGGGTAGCTAGATTAACAACTGACGATAGCGTCGGTTTATTGAAAGTAATATAAATAATCAATATATACAGACAATTATTAAAATCAACAATTATTAAGACAGTAATAGCCAGTATGAAAAATAAAAGAAGGGAGAAAAATACTTAGGATTTGTGGAAATACTGTATGTCCGTTCTGGGAAAACTTGTAGAGTTCCTTTTGTTCAGTTCCAACAAAGTTTAAAATCCACGCAAACATGGAAAATGTCCTTTGTTCCAGGTTACAGAAGATGGCCAATCAAGATGGCCGCTAGCCATGTGTCCTTTGTTTCAGTTTAGACAAGATGGCCGCCAACCATGTGTCCTCTGGCTGGCAATGTGCTCTCAGGAAGGTGGAATTTGGAGGACTGAAGCCCGCCTGCTGGCCATGTGCTTTTGATGAAGCTGGTTTGGGGGTGTGGCAATGCCGGCCCCCTCTGAGTTACCAACAAATGACAGTTCATTCCCTCTGAGAGATTTTAGGGCTAAACTTATGTAATGCTGTAACTCCTGAACCATACACGTTATATTTAGGGGGGTAAGAGATTCATACTTGTCGGAAAATACAGATTAATATGACATCAGACATGGCTAAGCCAGCGGATCAGGCTCCTGGGAAGATTCATATCTCAATAACCGGACGGCTATCACAATGAATGTCATATCAGCACGATGGCCAGATTTTACCGAACAAGACGATATGAATTTTATAGCTGTGCGACATACGTTTTTCGTATACCGACAGGAAATCATACTACCCACGCTTTTCTTATGGCTGGCTAAGTGGCTCCGGCCAGTCTGGAAAAGAAGCAGGTTTTGAATAGCCCCCTGCTGGGATTTGCTTCCTGAGCACAAGGGTTTGTTCCTGCTCATTAGCATATCAAAAGAGCCATCCTGCAGTTAAGCAGAGGCTCCTACACAATCAATCCCGGTTCTAGTGATCTGAAGCGCAATCGATGCAGAGAATCTAGTGCAATCGCTTTTTCTTCACGGGCGGTTCCAGCACGCGTCTGCGGCCCCGCAACCGTCCGTGACAAATTGTAAGTTTCCATTCTCCTTTAATTTTCTCTGAAGAGTAGCAACATGGGGGTCTCAAAACAACTCTCAAATGACCTGAAGACAAAGATTGTTCACCATCATAGTTTAGGGGAAGGATACAGAAAGCTGTCTCAGAGATTTCAGCTGTCTGTTTCCACAGTTAGGAACATATTGAGGAAAGAAGACCACAGGCTCAGCTCAAGTTAAGGCTCGAAGTGGCAAATCAAGAAAAATCTTGGATAGACAGAAGAAACGAATGGTGAGAACAGTCAGAGTCAACCCACAGACCAACACCAAAGTCCTACAACATCATTTTGCTGCAGATGGAGTCACTGTGCATCGTTCAACCATTTAGCGCACCTTACACAAGGAGATGCTGTATGCGAGAGTGGTGCAAAGGAAGCCTTTTCTCTGTCCACAACTGCTTCAGGTATGCTAAAGCACATTTGGACAAGCCAGCTTCATTTTGGAATAAGGTGGTGTGGACTGATGAAACTAAAATTGAGTTATTTGGGCATAACAAGGGGCGTTATGCATGGAGGAAAAACAACACAGCATTCCAAGAAAAACACCTGCTACCTACAGTAAAATATGGTGGTTGTTCCATCAGGCTGTGGGGCTGTGTGGCCAGTGCAGGAACTGGGAATCTTGTCCAGGGGAGGACTGGGACCTTTTAGCCTGGGGGGAAAACAAAACCTAGAGGCCCTTTTACAGCAGCCCCAGCCCAAATGTACCGGATATCTATCTTGTGTACAAATATACAGTGGGTTGCATTTATTTGTATTTGGCCCCCTTGACGTTTTCCACATTTTGGCATATTACTGCCACAAACATGAATCAATTTTATTGGAATTCCACATGAAAGACCAACACATAGTGGTGTACACGTGAGAAGTGGAATGAAAATCATACATGATTCCAAACATTTTTTACAAATAAATAACTGCAAAGTGGTGTGTGCATAATTATTCGGTCCCCTTTGATCTGAGTGCAGTCAGTTGCCTATAGACATTGCCTGATGAGTGCTAATGACTAAATAGAGTGCACCTGTGTGTAATCTAATGTCAGTACAAATACTGCTGCTCTGTAAGGGCCTCAGAGGTTGTCTAAGAGAATATTGGGAGCAACAACACCGTGAAGTCCAAAGAACACACAAGACAGGTCCTGATCAAGTTATTGAGAAATTTAAAGCAGGCTTAGGCTACAAAAAGATTTCCAAAGCCTTGAACATCCCACAGAGCACTGTTCAAGCAATCATTCAGAAATGGAAGGAGTATGGCACAACTGTAAACCTACCAAGACAAGGCCATCCACCTAAACTCACAGGCCGAACAAGGAGAGCGATGATCAGAAATGCAGTCAAGAGGCCCATGGTGACTCTAGACGAGCTGCAGAGATCTACAGCTCAGGTGGGAGACTCTGTCCATAGGACAACTATTAGTCATGCACTGTACAAAGTTGGCCTTTATGGAAGAGTGGCAAGAAGGAAGGCATTGTTAACAGAAAGCATAAGAAGTCCCGTTTGCAGTTTGCCACAAGCCATGTGGGGGACACAGCAACCATGTGGAAGAAGGTGCTCTGGTCAGATGAGACCAAAATGGAACTTTTTGGCCAAAATGCAAAACGCTATGTGTGGCGGAAAACTAACACTGCACATCACTCTGAACACACCATCTCCACTGTCAAATATGGTGGTGGCAGCATCATGCTCGGGGGATGCATCTCTTCAGCAGGGACAGGGAAGCTGGTCAGAGTTGATGGGAAGATGGATGGAGCCAAATACAGGGCAAACTTGGAAGAAAACCTCTTGAAGACTGCAATAGACTTGAGACTGGGGTGGAGGTTCACCTTCCAGCAGGACAATGACCCTAAACATAAAGCCAGGGCAACAATGGAATGGTTTAAAACAAAACATATCTATGTGTTAGAATGGCCCAGTCAAAGTCCAGATCTAAATCCAATCGAGAATCTGTGGCAAGATCTGAAAACTGCTGTTCACAAACGCTGTCCATCTAATCTGACTGAGCTGGAGCTGTTTTGCAAAGAAGAATGGGCAAGGATTTCAGTCTCTAGATGTGCAAAGCTGGTAGAAACATACCCTAAAAGACTGGCAGCTGTAATTGCAGCAAAAGGTGGTTCTACAAAGTATTGACTCAGGGGGCCGAATAATTACGCACACTACACTTTGCAGTTATTTAATTGTAAAAAAATGTTTGGAATGATGTATGATTTTCGATCCACTTCTCACATGTACACCACTTTGTATTGGTCTTTCACGTGGAATTGCAATAAAATTGATGCATGTTTGTGGCAGTAATGTGACAAAATGTGGAAAACTTCAAGGGGGCCGAATACTTTTGCAACCCACTGTATGTAGTATAAAAATATGTAGCGTAAAGACGCAATACATTTTACAGTTACATTAACTAGTTCTTGCAAAACAAACATTTTAAAATAAGGGTCGGAATACACTTTCAGGTGCTGCTTGGGGTGGGGGTGGGGGTGGGGGGGGGGGTCATTTGGTCGCTTTCTGATGGGCGGTCGGGTTAAAAAAGCAATAAGATTGATCCTGGCTGCTGGTAGTGGTGTAATGGTGTGGGGGATATATTCTTAGCACACTTTGGGCCCTTAAGTACCACCTAGGCTTTGTTTAAAGCCTACAACCTACCTGAATGTTGTTGCTGACCATACCCATTGCTTCATGACCACAGTGCACCTGATGGCTTTTGAAGGCTACTTCCAGCAGAGTAATGCATAATGTATGTCACAAACCTCAGATCATCTAAAACTGGTTTCTTGAACATAAATAGTTTAGTGTAATTCTATGGCCTCCATAGTCATCAGATCTCAATCTAATAGAGTACTTTAGCGTTAGGTAGATTAGCGTTAGGTGCAGCGGCAGTGAGGTTAGCGTTAGGTGTAGAGTTGGGTGAACAGTTCGGCTGTGTTAGCCGAACTGTTTGGCTGCCCAACCTGTCATTTTGATGTGGCTCTTACTACTTCCGGGTCGCAATGACCCGGAGTAGTACGTCTGCGCTGGCCCGGCGGAGCGCGTCCTAGATCGCGCTCCCGTTGCCGGGCACTCTCTGCGCATGTGTGTGACGTCACACACATGCGCAGAGGGTGCCCGGCAACGGGAGCGCGATCTAGGACGCGCTCCGCCAGGCCAGCGCAGACGTACTACTCCGGGTCATTGCGACCCGGAAGTCATGCATAGTCGTGATGCCGATCCACATGCAGTGAGTACCAAAAAATATATGTGCAAACTCCATGATTGGTATCATAGATATACAAAAAAAAGTGCAATTGACAATATGTGCAAAATCTTGATTTCTTCATAGTTACAAAGTGATGAATTCTTCAGAGAATTTCTTTCTCTAATCAAATTGTGTGATTATATCAAATCATCAGAAAAAGAAAAACAATTATATAAGTGTTTATAAAAACTAATAACATGATTCCATCAATGAAGGGGGAAAAATACCTTAAAGACACACCAAAAGTGAAAAAATCTGTGCCCAAAGTCAACCATGACCATACACAGAAAGACATGTTGTACTCACTGCGGCATGACAGGAAACACACAAACAAACCACTATATGCCCACAAATACATCTAATCTCATGTTCCCACACAAGCCCTCAAATCTACTTATGGATCTTGTATACCTGTATACATACCTGGTTCATCCAGGGGGATTCTAGAAAACCTATATTAATAACCAGTAACATTAATAAAAATATAGGTAAGCCCAAGTTATAGCTGATATTGAGGAACTGATCTCCCTAAAGCATGACAAAATGGATAAATACACCAGGGCATGGGCTCTGTGTTTGGATTTTAAATATAAGGAGATTTATAAGAATATAATGAGGTGAAGTGAGACAATATCCTTGATCTCCAAGTGCTTATTTTGTGTGAGTTGAGGGGTCCCCCTGGTTGGTGGAGAGACCCTGAGTTCGTGATTGGGTGACTTCCTTCTGATGTTTTTTCTGCCTGGACGCCTTGGAAGGGACACCATTAAGGGTTTTATATCCCTGGAAATGTTGGTCATGCCTTGCTTATTTTATTTGCTCTCTTAACTTCGCAGCCAGGGCTACTTGATTTGGTTTAGATTGGGAGGTTGAGTAAGTATTTCCTCTTTTTCTGTGTGCACTTTTTGACCTTAAAGGGACTCCGAGCAGTGCAGAAACTATGGAACGATGCATATCATTTTAAAGCTCTCTTTCTCCTCTTTCCAATGATATATAAACCACCGCCCTACGCCTTTTAGTTTTCGCTATTTTTGTGATCGAAATTGCCGCGGCCGCGACTTCGATCGCGAAAATAGAGACAACTAAAAGGCGTAGGGCGATGATTTAGGTGTCACCAGAAAGAGGAGAAAGAGAGCTTTAAAATGATATCCATCTTTCCATAGTTACATTGTATTACACAGGCCGACTTTTTCTGCTGAATGGAGCTGCTGACTTTGAGAAAAAGTCGCCCTGTGAGTATATATCATTGGAAAGAGGAGAAAGAGAGCTTTAAAATGATATGCATCTTTCCATAGTTTCTGCACTGCTCGGAGTCCCTTTAAGGAATTCTGTGAAATTATCCGTATAGTGTGTTTCATATACACTTCTGGTTTTTGTACCCTGTACATGTATATTTGCATACTTGTTCAATAAAGAAATTGATATATATATATATATATATATATATATACAGTGTTCTCCCCAGAATTATTTTCCAGCCGGGTGGCATGAAATAGTAGCCGGGTGGCAGGAAAAAGTAGCCGGGTGGGGCGAGATGAAAATGCAGGGCAACTCTACTTACAGCATAGGAGTCGGTGAGGAGGTGAGCCGATGACAGCCGGGTGGTCACCAAATCTAGCCGGGTGGAGCACCCGGCTAAAAGAGCCTGGGGAGAACACTGTATATATATATATATATATATATACATATATATGTAAGCCAATACAAGTTCTATAGTTCTATTAAAGCGGAATATAACCCTGCATTTCAACTTTGCTCTAAAACATTATTTACAACATATTATATGCAACCAGCATTTTTTTTTTTTTTACTAGACCAGCATTGGAAGGGTTACACAGAGTTTTAAAGTTCCTGGAGATTTCTGCAGAAGCTGAAATAGATACATTTTGTATCCATCTCATCTCTGCTTTCAAAAGTTTGGATGTGATATTCTCCCCACTTAAATCCTTGCTTAGTTTGTTGCAAACCGCAGAAACACCATCCTGACAAAGAGCTGTTATGAGCATAAAACGCATGGGCTGCTATAGTGGTAATAGCTTTGCCTCGCTCAATATCCCTTTTAGCTAATTTCACTGTGGACACATGTTTTTACAGCCTGAGTTTTAGATAATTTTTTGGTTGACCCACATTTTGCCTCCTGCATAGGCATTGCAGCATGTAACCCACTGCACTGGATTTACAATTGATAAGTCTCTGATATAATAAGTTTTCTGAATTACATTACTTTTTACTTCCTTAGTTGGCCTCATAAAAGGTCAGATAGAATACTCACATTGGAAACTGCCCTTGATAGGTCTTCTTACGTCTCTCTGGAGGTGGCTTTTACATAAGATTTTTTTTTTTTAAGTTTCTGCTCGTTTTGCTTTAAAACTGGTCTTTGGAGTTAAAAATGGTGCAATATATTTGCCATTATGGAGAATACCCCTATGTTTTTGTAGGATATCTCTGATCCCCTGCCAGTTAGTTATAAGGAGTTGTTACTCACACAATCTCAGAATTGGTCTTTTTGCGGGTCTTTACTAATTCATCCCCCGTAATAGCTTGTGCTCTCCTGATTGCTCTTTCCAGGCAACCATGGGGATAACCCCTATCCCTAAATCTTTGTTTTAGAATCCTTGCCTCTCACTCTAAAATCCTCTTTATCAGTACCGTTTCGTTTGATCCTGATAAATTGTCCAATGGATTTGTTTTTCTTCAAATTAGTCACATGGCATGACCCAAAAGACAGCAGGCTGTTAACCGCTGTTGGGTTTGCGAAATGTAGTTATCTTCAAATTGCTGTCTTCCTTTCTGGTGATCTTAATACCTAAAAATTCAACCTCATTAATCGATACCTTGTATGTCAGGAAAAATTAAGTGTATTCCGATTGAGAATCTTCAAAAATTAATCACAAGTATCTCGTGGTCCATCCCAAAGGATAAGTAGGTCGTCAATGAACCAAAACCACCCAAAAATATGGGGATGGCATATTGGTCCATCGATTGAGACCACACAACCTCACGCTCCTGCCATCCAAGAAACAGGTTCGCGACCAATGGGGCACAACGGGCACCCTTGGCCATGCCCCTAACCTGGAGTTGTTTTGTCATTTTTGTATTTAATCTTTCATGCATCTATTTTATTATAAATAAACGATTAAAAATCGTTTGTCTAAGTGCTTGTTCTGAATATCCTCTGCAAAGAATCCTGTCTTTCAGAGAGAACATTACCATAACTGTTTTTATTATTATATATTGTTATATCTAAAGAGGTTGTTAAAATAACCGTTTTTCCTACAGGACTAGCTAGAGTTAGAATTGCATATTCGCATTAATGCAAATTGGTGGAAGCTTACCAGATCTCTGTACAAGATTGCAGATTGTATTGATTGTACATACAATTGAAATTGTATTGTGTGTGGACTCACCAACCAATCCAAAAGGTTACATTGCCTGCAGTGCTGAATGCCTTCAGAATTCCCTCAGGGTCTGAGGCTGAATCATAAGCTGCGGCAGAGGGCACAGGAATTGGAGTGGGACATCACAATTGGTTACTCAGAAGTGTATGCAGATGACCTATTAAGAAATGTTTTTTTTTATGATCATGTACACTTCAAATAAATAAGTTGTATATTTTTGTGTTTTTTTTTTTAACATGTCTACCTGTATATTGTGTATATATTCTGTAGGTGCTCCGATCAGGGCCTTGTGGAGGACCAAACCGGAACATCAGAATTAGATACAATATGCCACGAACAAAGAGGTCACTATGTCACCATAGCTTCATTTATAGCTGTTTGTGTGCTTTCTTTGGTGGTATACCGGTATGTCATATTAAGTAAGTAAATAATTTAATATTATCTCATGAGTATGAATCATATAGGAAAGTATGACAAACTTTCTAAAAGCAGAAGGTGCAGGTCAAATCTCACTCATCATTAACTTATGAACCCTCACTCAAAATTCTGATATTGGCACCAAGCCAGGCAATATGATTCTCAGATTTTTGGTGAAATTTGAAGTCTGAAAAATGTTGTATTTGAGATTTGGCCTCTTGTGTTCGCATTATGCTGGAGAGCGATTATCATGTTTATCCCATGAGGTGCAGTAGAGATACAGCTGACTGGTCTGTGCTACCTGGACACTTCAGTGGGGAGATTATTCCATCAGACAGCACTTGAAGGAATAGTCCACAACTATTTCTAAAATAATCGGATAATTTGAATTTGACAAAAGTAACTAAAGCTAAGTACACCTGCAATGATTGCCACTATGTTAATTAACATAGTAGCAGCCGCGCTAGAGAAGTATTGCGGTAGCAATACATCAGTAACGCGCAGCTATTATAAGTAGCGCCCATTGCTTACTTAACGCATGCCACTCTGACACTAACGCGCAGGGACCTAACATTAAGGCGCACTGGTTTAACCACTTAAGCCCACAGGGTTGTTCATTTTTTGCATCTGAGCAACTTTCACCTCCCATTAATTCGCCAATAACTTTATCACTACTTATCACAATTAAATATCTATATCTTGTTTTTTCCGCCACCATTTAGGCTTTCATTGGAGAGTACATTTTGCTAAGAATGGAAAAAAAATCATTATTTTTCAGTTTTTGGTCATTATAGTTTTATATTAATACATGCTACCGTACTTAAAACCCATGTATTTTATTTGCCCATTTGTCCCGGTTATTACACCTTTTAAATTATGTTCCTATCACAATTTATGGTGACGATATTTTATTTGGAAATAAAGGTACATTTTTTCAATTTGCGTCCATCACTATTTACCAGCCTATACCGTAATTTAAAAAAATTATATTAACATACTCTCTTGACATGCATATTTAAAAAATTCAGACCCTTAGGTAACTATTTAGGTTGTTTTTTTTTTTTTACTTTAATTCTTTTTTTAAAAAAAAATTTATGAAAAATTTTATTTGGGTCATTTTTGGTGTGGGAAGTAAACAGCTAGTTTTTAAATGTAATAGAATGTATTTATTTATTAAAAAATACATGTGGACGAACGTACAGTATTCTCCAAGTGGCTAATAGCATGAGTAACAGGAGGTTGCTCTCGCTGTTTTCTTTAGTGAATCAGCTCCATTGTGTATATCATGCTGCCATCATGATGAATTGAGGAGAAAAAAATGGACTTTCTTGATCAATTTTCCATTGATAATTGATCAAAGACTTATTTTTTCAATCAATTTTCCTTATCGTTACATAAAATAGTGTATGACTAGCTTTAGGGCCGGTTCAGAGGGACAACTGCCTATGTTTATCACTTGCATTTAACTCTTGGGGACCACCGCACCATAATTGAATGCATGGGAGAGTTAAGGCCCGGTCCACATTGGCGTTTTTTTTTCTGGATCGGAAACCGGAACGTATACTGTACAAACGGAACGGATGTGAATGGATCCTATGTTAACCTATGGATCCATTCACATGCGTCCATTGGTACGGATACGTTCCGGTCCACGGATCTAAAAAATGCTGCAGGCCCTAATTTTCCGGACTGTTCTGCTTAGCGGAACAGATCCAGACAAAAAAATACTGCAGCATTGGGGCAATGGGAAACGGAGTGTTTCTTCACACTAGTGAAGAAACGGACCGTTCCACAGGGGATGGGGGCATGGGCCAGCACGCATCTAGTGAGGGGAGGGTGCAACAGCCGGGCGGGTGAGGGAGGGTTTATATATACCTTATTTTCAGTAGTAGCCAGCAGTAGAGGCTTCCGTCTTCTTTCGCGTCATGTGACTAGTCACCTGACGCTCTGTGTAGTCACAGCGGAAGAAGAGGAAGCCTCTACCCCCGACTACTACTGAAAATAAGTTATGTATTTGCTGAGTGAAAACAGATCCGATCAATCATTGATCAGATCCGTTTTCACTATGTGAACCGGGCCACGGACTGAGCCATCCGGATCCGGTGAAGCGGAGACCGGATCCGCTCACCGGATTCTTTTGGCTCAGAACGCCAATGTGAACCGGGCCTTATTAATGTCATGTTGTTTACCATCATTTGTCATTGATAGCTCAACCCCTAGGGCTGTAAAATGCAAGGCAACAACAAACGATTTAATGCTTTTCTGGACAGTAGCAGAAATCCAATTGGCTGCGGCAAAACAGGCTGCCGGGAGCCGTCCATGTGAACCAGCCCGTGCTCAGTTGTGTTTGTCAGCACAGTTAACATCGTAGACCAGATTATGCTGAGAGATCCTATACTATGCCAGTACACAAAAAAAAGTAACATCTGTGTGTGATAAAAAATCTCTGTAGAGTTCCCAACCTCAGTGAATATTTGTGAACAGTGTGTCTTCTGTGTTATTTCTCTCCACTTTCCAACATCCACAGTACACCTGGATACCCCATGTTATTTGAAACAGCTCTGGTAAATCCAACAAAATAGTTAATCTTACTATCTGGAGCAAACCAGATCTTGAAGAAAATGGAATGACCTTAAAGCGGACCCAAACCAAACATTTTTTTAATTCAAAATATTTAGTTGCACCACTCTGACACATAGGCCTAGTGCACAGAGTGGTTCGGTCGCGTTTTCAGATCCGTTTGCGGATGTGGAAACGCTTGGGTAATGTATTTCAATGGGCTGGTGCACACCAGAGCAGGAGGCGTTTTGCAGAAACGCATACTCCCGGGCTGCTGCAGATTTTGGATTGCGGAGGCGTTTCTGCCTCCAATGTTAAGTATAGGAAAAACGCAAACCGCTCTGAAAAACTGCACTTCAGAGCGGTTTTGCAGGCGGTTTTGTTACAGTAGCTGTTCAGTAACAGCTTTACTGTAACAATACATGAAATCTACTACACCAAAAACGCTTCACAAACTTGCAAAATGCTAGGAGAAACGCTACAGAAAAATAAGAAAAAGCGTTTCAAAATCTGCTAGCATTTTGCGGATCTGCTAGCGGTTTTTGGTGTGCACCAGGCCATAGAAAGATAAATAAACACTCCTTCAAGCCTATGCGCATTTCAGTGCATGCTTTTTTACCCTACTCTTTTCATAACTAGGGTTATACAGGTGGCAGCCATTACTTCTGAGCTTAGTTGGAGGTTTTAGATCATGGGTGTGTTTGTCATCAGCTACCCTCCCTCACAGGGGTGTCATCTATGTGAAATCTCACACAAGTTGAGATCACATCCCCTGTGACATGATCAGTAGCATCATGCAGCTGAAAAAAGGCTGCTATTTATTATTATAATTTAGAAAATATATTGTATTTTTAATTTGGGTCCACTTTAAGGAGATGAGACTAATGTATTTTAATGTCCCTTCCACTATTACTAACCCAGCCTTCTGTGCTGCTTCTAGTGATGGTCATGTCTAGGAGAATTCATGGAGAAGCATGGGATCAGTTTGGTCAGGTGATAGATATGTAAGTCAAATGCTAGTCATGATCATGTGCTAAAGCAGAATGTGATCATAGCAAATGAGAGCTTTACAAATCTATCAGCTGATCAAACAAATCACATGCTTCTGTATGAGTTCTCCTAGGCATGACCATGACTAACTTGGATAAATGTAGAGGTCATTCCTCCCCATCCTGTCTTAAAGTCACACTGAAGCGGAAAAAAAACCCCTTATGAAATAATTAATTGTATGTGTAGTACGCATAATAGAACATTGGTAGCAAAGAAAATTGTCTCTTATTTTTAGTTATATAGCTTTTTTTTTTTATAACCTAGTTACATAGTTATTTGGGTTCAAAAAAAGACATACGTCCATCGAGTTCAACTAGAGAAAAAAGTACAACACCAGCCTGCTCCCTCACATATCCCTGTTGATCCAGAGGAAGGCAAAAAACCCTTACAAGGCATGGTCCAATTGACCCCAAAAGGGAAAATAATTCCTTCCTGATTCCAGTTGACAATCAGATAAAATCCCTGGATCAACATCACTGGGCATTACCTAGTAATTGTAGCCATGGATGTCTTTCAATGCAAGGAAAGCATCTAAGCCCCCTTTAAAAGCAGGTATAGAATTTGCCATAACTACTTCCTGTGGGCAATGCATTCCACATCTTAATCACTCTTACTGTAAAGAACCCTTTCCTAAATAAATGGCTAAAACATTTTTCCTCCATGCACAGATCATGTCCTCTAGTCCTTTGAGAAGGCCTAGGGACAAAAATCTCATCCACCAAGCTTTTATATTGCCCTCTGATGTATTTAAACATGTTAATTAGATCCCCTCTAAGGCATCTTCTCTCTAGACTAAATAAACCCAGTTTATCTAACGTTTCTCGGTAAGTGAGACCTTCCATCCCACGTATCAATTTTGTTGCTCGTCTCTGCACCTGCTCTAAAACTGCAATATCTTTCCTGTAATGTTGTGCCCAGAACTGAATTCCATATTCAAGATGTGGCCTTAGTAGAGAGTTAAACAGGGGCAATATTATGCTAGCATCTCGAGTTTTTATTTCCCTTTTAATGCATCCCAAAATTTTGTTAGCTTTAGCTGTAGCGGCTTGGCATTGAGTACGATTATTTAACTTGTTGTCAATGAGTACTCCTAAGTCCTTCTCCAAGTTTGATGTCCCCAACTGTATCCCATTTATTTTGTATGGTGCTAGACCATTGGTACGACCAAAATGCATGACTTTACATTTTTCAACATTGAATTTCATCTGCCATTTATGTGCCCATATAGCCATCCTATCCAGATCCTGTTGCAATATGTCCCTATCTTCCTGAGAGTTGATGATTCTGCACAATTTTGTATAATCTGCAAAAATAGCAACATTGTTAACTACTGCATCTACTAGGTCATTCATAAATAAATTGAAGAGCACTGGACCCAGTACAGACCCCTGTGGGATCCCACTGCTAACAGTCACCCATTTTGAGTATGATCCATTGACCACAACTCTTTGTTTTCTGTCCATTAGCCAGTTCCCTATCCATGCACACAGACTCTTCCCCAGTTCTTGCATCCTCAACTTTTGCACCAGACTTTTGTGTGGAACAGTGTCGAAGGCCTTTGCAAAGTCCAAGTATATCACATCTACAGCATTCCCAATATCCACATTAGCGTTCACTACCTCATAAAAGCTGAGCATGTTAGTCAAACAGGACCTGTCTTTAGTAAACCCATGTTGATGCTGAGAAATAAGATTATTTTCTACTATGAAGTCATGTATAGTATCTCTTAGTAACCCCTCAAATACTTTGCATACAACTAATGTTAAGCTTACAGGTCTATAATTTCCTGGATCTGATTTTTTGCCCTTAAATAATGGGAAAATGGGGGCTGTACGCCAATCCACTGGGACTCTGCCAGTTGAAAGAGAGTCACAAAAGATAAGATAAAGGGGTTTATCTATAACTGAACTTAATTCCCTCAGGACCCGAGGGTGCATGCCATCCGGGCCAGGTGCCTTGTCTATTTTTAATTTATTTAGTCTTGCCTTCACTTCTTCCTGCGTTAAGTATTTAATATTACAGTTAGAAGATTGAGACTCTTCTGCATCTGTAATTTGCAACAGTGCTGTTTCCCTTGTGAAGACAGAAGCAAAGAAAGCATTTAAAGTGTACCTTAAGTGTCCCAAAAAAAATGAGTTTTACTCACCTGGGGCTTACCTCAGCCCCCTGCAGCTGATCGGTGCCCACGACGAGTCGCTCTGATGCTCCGGGTCCCGCTGGCGGCCACTTCCGGTTTCGCCGTCAGGACCCGTCAGGCTGGGGAACGCGGCTGATACTACACGTTCCCAGCCAAAATAGCACCCCTATGCGGCCATATGTCCGCATAGGCACCCGTATGCGGACATATGGCCGCATAGGGGTGCTATTTTGGCTGGGAACGCGTAGTATCAGCCGCGTTCCCCAGCCTGACGGGTCCTGACGGCGAAACCGGAAGTGGCCTCCAGCGGGACCCGGAGCATCAGAGCGACTCGTCGTGGGCACCGATCAGCTGCAGGGGGCTGAGGTAAGCCCCAGGTGAGTAAAACTCATTTTTTTTGGGACACTTAAGGTTCACTTTAATAACTCTGCCTTACCTTGGTCATCCACCATTGAGTTCCCACCCTCATCCTTTAGGAGTCCAATACAGTCAACCTTTCTTTTTTTTTTTAGAGTTGATGTACTTGTAAACTTCTTTGGGTTAGATTTGATAGAATGCATCATTCTCTAATATGTTCAGTTTAAACACTAGACTCAGCATTTTAAATGATTTCACAGCATTTTAAATGATTTCACAGCATTTTAAATGATTTCACAGTGCAAAGATAATGACCTTTTCAACTTTCCTCTACAGTAAAACCTTAAACAAAACAAGATACAGTGAGAGACAGTTGAGGTAAAAGCTTCAGAAGACAGAGCTCTCTGCAAATCGCAGAGCTGAGAAAAGCTCTTTTGCATAGATAACTGAAGTGTCTTAACGCTTCCTATACTGGAAATATGAGACTCATATCTGTGCTACCAATGTTCTATTTCTTAGCTGTACTACACATACAAGTCATTATATCATACGTTTTTCACTTCAGATTCCCTTTAACAAGTGATCATTACAACCAATTTTTCTCTGCAGTCTCTGTTTAAAGGACAACTGAGGTGAGAGGGATAAAGAGGCTGCCACATTTATTTCCTTTTAAACAATGCACATTGCCTGCTAGCCGTGCTGACTTCTTTGGCTGTAGTAGTGTCTGAATCACACCAGAAACAAGAATGCAGCTAATCTTGTCAGATCTGACAATAATGTCAGAAACGCCTGACCTGTTGCATGCTTGTTCAGGGTATATGGCTAAGGCAGAGGATCAGCAGGACAGCCAGGCAACTGGTATTGGATAGAAGAAAACAAATATGGCAGCCTCCACACTCCTCTTGCTTCAGTTGCCCTTTAAATTCTCTATTTACTAGATTTGGTTGTGTAAGACTAAGGCCACATACACACATCAGACCATAGTCTTTTGAAAATGAAAGATCACAGACCAATCTTACCACCCTTCATGTAGTATGAGAGCCATACTCTACACAGTCTGTTCTATGGAGCTGAACTCCCCATCAGAAAAAAAATCTTTGCAAGATGCTGCACACACAGATGCTGTACAGACACAAAAGATCAGTATCTGCAAAAGATCTGTTCCTGCCAAGAATCCATTCCTGCAAATTGCAATGATAGTCTATGAGATCTACAGATCGTCATACACACATGATTTAACTGACATTCATCTGCAGATCAGATCCACCAGGATGGATTTTCAGATCTGCGGATGATTGCTTGATCTGCAGATGAATGTCAGTTAAATCGTGTTTATGATGATCTGCAGATCTCATAGACTATCATAGCAATTTGCAGGAATGGATTTTTGTCAGGAACAGATCTTTTGCAGATACTGATCTTTTGTGTCTGTACAGCATCTGTGTGTGCAGCATCTTGCAAAGATTTTTTTTCTGATGTGGAGTTCAGTTCCATAGAAAGACTGTGTAGAGTATGGCTCTCATACTACATGAAGGGTGGTAAGATTGGTCTGTGATCTTTCATTTTCCAAAGACCATAGTCTGATGTGTGTATGAGCCTTAAGGAAACAGGAGGAAATAAATTATATATAAAAGTACAAATTTTATTAATGACCAAAATA
The DNA here is from genome assembly GCF_040937935.1 of Hyperolius riggenbachi. Taxonomy (NCBI): domain Eukaryota; kingdom Metazoa; phylum Chordata; class Amphibia; order Anura; family Hyperoliidae; genus Hyperolius; species Hyperolius riggenbachi. The sequence continues at coordinate 252,394,795 of NC_090651.1, forward strand.
CAAACACATACAGTATATATGTAAATCTATTTAAAATTGACCAGAACACACAGGTGTGCCACCATGTCTAGGCCAGTTGGAAAGATGTAGGGGATCCCCTAAAGAAAATATTGATAGTGCGCAATCCATCAAATATCTTAATGCAAAAAGAGGGGGAAGCGACTCCTAGCAGGTAACATTGAAAAAAAAACCTGGAGAAAAATATATCATAGGTTCTAAAGGCCAAGTGTCTAGGACCTAAATGGAAAAAGACCTCCTAGTAGAAAAAGCACAGGTGTATCAGATTCCGGCTGTGTTGCTATAATATTTCCAGTGATTTGCAGGATTTTTTTTTTTAATGTTACCTGCTAGGAGTCGCTTCCCCCTCTTTTTGCATTAAGATATTTGATGGATTGCGCACTATCAATATTTTCTTTAGGGGATCCCCTACATCTTTCCATCTGGCCTAGACATGGTGGCACACCTGTGTGTTCTGGTCAATTTTAAATAGATTTACATATATATGTGTTTGTATTTTGGTCATTAATAACATTTTTAATTTTATATATCATTTATTTCCTCCTGTTTCCTTAGTCTTACATTGGTCATATTGCAATCCATCAAATATCTTAATGCAAAAAGAGGGGGAAGCGACTCCTAGCAGGTAACATTGAAAAAAAAAAAAAAACCCTGGAGAAAAATATATCAGGTTTTAAAGGCCAAGTGTCCAGGACCTAAATGGAAAAAGACATCCTAGTAAAAAAGCACAGGTGTATCAGATTCCTGCTGTGTTGCTGCAATGTTTCCTTGGTTTTAAAGGCCAAGTGTCCAGGACCTAAATGGAAAAAGACCTCCTAGTAGAAAAAGCACAGGTGTATCAGATTCCGGCTGTGTTGCTATAATATTTCCAGTGATTTGCAGGATTTTTTTTTTTCAATGTTACCTGCTAGGAGTCGCTTCCCCCTCTTTTTGCATTAAGATATTTGATGGATTGCACACTATCAATATTTTCTTTAGGGGATCCCCTACATCTTTCCATCTGGCCTAGACATGGTGGCACACCTGTGTGTTCTGGTCAATTTTAAATAGATTTACATATATATGTGTTTGTATTTTGGTCATTAATAAAATTTGTACTTTTATATATAATTTATTGGTACTTATCCGTTAGCCGGGCGCATCCGGCAGGTGGCGCTAATTACTATTCCCCCTCCAGGCCGACATGGATAGTAGGGAAAGATGTAACTCTGGTGGAGTTTTGTCTCCACCTAGAGGATGCGCCCGGCTAACGGATAAGTACCAATTTATTTCCTCCTGTTTCCTTAGTCTTACATTGGTCATATTGAGAAGTCTCAGACTTGTGGAGGATTATCTGTGATAGGAATTTTTAGGACCCATTTGTCTAAATAATACTAGATTTGGTTCCTTGGCCTCAGCAATGTAAGAAACTAATTTACTGCATCAGTAAAGCAAGACATATTTTAAATTTCTCCTTACTAAATTGCCAGTTAAATCAGCTGGAGGAACTCTTTAAAATAAGTGAAACTTCTTTCAATAATACTGTATATGTTCCTCATTAATATTTTTTATTTGAAAACATTTTTATTTTCAGAAGGAAATATTAATATTTCATCTTAAACATGTTATATTAAATATTTCACATTAAGTATTTTAATATGAGATATAATACAGGTATTAAAAAAGTTCCTTTCATTTATGCTGGCCTGCTAATGTACATTTAGTGAACATTTTTTTTTTATTCAGGAAAAGAAAACCTAAAGCTCTCAGAAGAAGAAAACATGGTACAGGAACCTGAAACGAACATGTCACCACAGGGAGGAACAGATTCAGTTTCATAAAACAGAAAGTATGTTTCAGTGTTCATATCTATAGTATTTATGTAGAGTACATGGAATAAGATGCATAATTGTGCCATTCTGTAAGGTTTTCAGGTTTTTTTTAATAAGAAACAGACTTCACTTACCTCAGGTTGTTAGAATGGCATAGTTTTTCCTCAACCAGTTATCCACACAGATGATTCTGTTTAATTTAATGATTGTTTTTAACGAACATGTTATCTAATTGATTAGCACCTGTTTGGTATAATTGTGCATTCCTGCACTGGCCCATATGAGAACAAAATTCTTAACTGCCTGCAAATGTAGCTATGACAATTTATGCTGTTCTAAAGTCATTGGGAATCGTTATAGAAAAAGAAAAAAAGCCAGATACTTAAAGGAAAACTTAAGTCAAATAAAAAAAATGACATTTACTCACCTGGGGCATCCCTCAGCACCCCGAAGCTGGATGGTGCCCTCGCAGCCCCGCTCCGATCCTCCTGTCCCCACCGGCGGCTACTTCCGGTTCGGCGACAGCCGCCGACAGGCTGGGAACGCGGCTGATTTTCCGCGTTCCCAGCCGCTGCTATCACCCTCTATGCTGCTATAGCGTCTATATATACGCTATAGCAGCATAGAGGGTGATAGCAGCGGCTGGGAACGCGGAAAATCAGCCGCGTTCCCAGCCTGTCGGCGGCTGTCGCCGAACCGGAAGTAGCCGCCGGCGGGGACAGGACGATCGGAGCGGGGCTGCGAGGGCACCATCCAGCTTCGGGGTGCTGAGGGATGCCCCAGGTGAGTAAATGTCATTTTTTTTATTTGACTTAAGTTTTCCTTTAAGGAGAGGGAAGGCTCAGGGTCCTATAGAGCCTCTCCTCTCCTGGTGCCCACGTTGCGGCAGCAGCCCCTCCATTTGAATCCCCCTGCTGCGGAGGACTTCAGGAGCCAAGTCCTCCCAAAGACAGGCGGCTCCATACTGCTCACGCATGAGAGAGGGCGCTTGCATGTGCGTAGTATGGAGCGGTCGGTCTTTGGAAGTTCTCCATCTTCTAAACCCTTCCTTCGGCGGTGGACACAGCAGTATTTGACCAAATTGGTAGAATACTTCTATGGGGGATCCTGTGCTGTAAAGGACACTGGGAGCGGAGAGGGAAGGCTCTATAGGACCCAGAGCCTTCCCTCGCCTTAGGTAAGTATCTGGATTTTTTATAACCGTTCCCAATGACTTTAAGCAATTATTTGAGGACATTTACCTTCTGTGAGACCACATCTAAGCCTCATGAACATAGTAGAAAATACAGCTGATTGCAAACGTTTGAACTGCCCTTGACACAGCCCTTTTTTTTTTTTGCATAGGAATAGTAATTTCTGTTTGTCTTAACATCTGTAACCCTAATTACCCCATTAGGCCTTAACAACCACAATGGGCTTGATTCACAAAAGGTGTGCTAAACAGTTAGCACGTGAAGTCCTGTTCGCGGACTTTTGTGCGCGCAAAGTGCCGCGATTCACGCGATCGCGGACTTTTGCGCATGCAATTTGTGTGCGCAAAAGTCCGCGATCGCAGCACTTTGCGCGCACAAAAGTCCGAGAACGGCACTTCACGTGCTAAACACTTAGCACGACTTTGTGAATCAAGCCCAATGAGTTACCACTTGCTGATAGTTGCAGATAACGTAATAAATGTACTGATATTCCAACAGCCAGGGGTCCACTAAACATATAAACAGACTTCAAAAGTTTGTTGGAAAATATGATTGTTCAGTTTGACTGATGATGTGATGCATGTGTAGGGATGTCTGTCAACACACAGATGACAGACATTCGGCAGAATTTTTGGCTGATAACTTGATCCCCCAAGAGCCTTCTCTTCTTTTCTCTTGTCATATTCATGTTGCTTGGCCGATCTAAAAGTGTATGTATTTTGATCATGGCTGTGGAGTCAAAAGGCTTATTTCCACTGGGAGCAGTAGCCGTTTCCAAATTGGATACGGCTCCTGTCCTGATGCGTAGCCGCAGCCCGAATTGCTAAGCCATGGCATGCACAGCTTAGGATTCGACTGCGTGCTGCATAAATACTGCAGCATGCCGTCCAGATTTGCACCGAAGTGTGATCTGGAAGGCAAGGCATGTTACAGATAGGCAGTGTTTCCCTGTGCAGCTCGCATGCGGGGAAACGCTGAGAATCTGCATATAGTGGAAACGGGCCCTAATGGCTGGTACACACCGTGCCATTTCCCATCAGTTTGATGGGTTGAATAGATAATTTCTGACAGGTCAGATCAATTTTCCAATCACTTGTGTACAAAATCAATTGGAAATCTGGTCGGACCTGTCGGAAATTATAGATTTGACCCGTCGATCTGAATGGAAATTGCATGGTATGTACCAGGCATTAGTCAACAAGCAATTGTTGGGTACCTAGAGTTGTCAAAAATGTAAATACAGTGACTTCTAAAGGTGCCCATTAACTGTATAAATCGAATTCCCATTAAACAATTCAGTAAGATCAATCCAAAAAATGGAAACGATTGATCGGCTGCTGGATTGGAACATTAATGGGCACCTTTATAAATGTAAGTGTTTTCACTTGATTTGAGCTGTAATTTGTTTAACCTATAAGTGCTTCAAAAAAACTGTATTTGAACCAGGGGGTTGAATAGCTCAGAAGCTCTTTTTCATAGATAACAACCAACGTTTTTTTGGTTTTTTTAACTCTTTCTGTACTGGAAAACAATATAAGATTCTTCTCTTTGCTACTAATATTCTATTTCTGGCCGACATGCGCTGTTGCATCCTTTGCTTGGGAGCCGCCATCGTTCAGACTACGCCACATCAGGCTTAGGCAGCCACAAGTGTGGCGTAGTTTTAAAGGGAAGGTCCGCGCAATCTTGGCTCTCGGTGCAGATGTCGACCTTGCCTTGTGGGGATCTTCCTGTGCTCCAGCGTGTGGCTCACTGAGTCGCACAGACGTCATCCGAGCAGTACTGTGCAGGCACAGAGCTACTGAGCCTGGGCAGTACAGTCCGGATGATGTCAGCCCGACTCTGAGAGCCGATCACCAGTTTTAGACATCGTTTACAAATAAAAAACATGGCCGCTAACCAGGAAGTGATGTGTGTGTGTGTGTATGTGTATATACAGTGGTTTGCAAAAGTATTCGGCCCCCTTGAAGCTTTCCACATTTTGTCGTATTACTGCCACAAACATGAATCAATTTTATTGGAATTCCACCTGAAAGACCAACACAAAGTGGTGTACACGTGAGAAGTGGAACGAAAATCATTCATGATTCCAAACATTTTTTACAAATAAATAACTGCAAAGTGAGGTGTGCGTAATTATTCAGCCCCCTTTGGTCTGGGTGCAGTCAGTTGCCCATAGACATTGCCTGATGAGTGCTAATGACTAAATAGAGTGCACCTGTGTGTAATCTAATGTTAGTACAAATACAGCTGCTCTGTGAAGGCCCCAGAGGTTGTCTAAGAGAATATTGGGAGCAACAACACCATGAAGTCCAAAGAACACACCAAACAGGTCAGGGATAAAGTTATTGAGAAATTTAAAGCAGGCTTAGGCTACAAAAAGATTTCCAAAGCCTTGAACATCCCACGGAGCACTGTTCAAGCGATCATTCAGAAATGTAAGGAGTATGGCACAACTGTAAACCTACCAAGACAAGGCCGTCCACCTAAACTCACAGGCCGAACAAGGAGAGCGCTGATCAGAAATGCAGTCAAAAGGCCCATGGTGACTCTGGATGAGCTGCAGAGAGCTACAGCTCAGGTGGGGGAATCTGTCCATAGGACAACTATTAGTCGGGCATTGCACAAAGTTAGCCTTTTTGGAAGAGTGGCAAGAAGAAAGCCATTGTTAACAGAAAAGCATAAAAAGTCCCGTATGCAGTTTGCCACAAGCCATGTGGGGGACACAGCAAACATGTGAAAGAAGGTGCTCTGGTCAAATGAGACCAAAATTTAACTTTTTTGGTCAAAATGCAAAACGCTATGTGTGGCGGAAAACTAACACTGCACATCATTCTGAACACACCATCCCCACTGTCAAATATGGTGGTGACAGCATCATGCTCTGGGGGTGCTTCTCTTCAGCAGGGACAGGGAAGCTGGTCAGAGTTGATGGGAAGATGGATGGAGCCAAATACAGGGCAATCTTGGAAGAAAACCTCTTGGAGTCTGCAAAAGACTTGAGACTGGGGCTGAGGTTCACCTTCCAGCAGGACAACGACCCTAAACATAAAGCCAGGGCAACAATGGAATGGTTTAACCCTCCTGGCGGTCTATTTAAAACCGCCAGGGGGCAGGGCAGCCATTTTTTTGTAATTTTTTATTTTTTTTAAATCATGTAGCAAGCCTAGGGCTCGGTACATGATAGCCGATGTGCAGCGGCATCCCCCTAGCCTCTTCGATCGCCTCCAGCCATCAGGAAATCCTGTTCAAAGAACAGGATTTCCTGGAGGGCTTCCCCCGTCGCCATGGCGACGGGGCAGGATGACGTCACAGACGTCATCGACGTCGTGGCGTCATCGGGAGTCCCGATACACCCCTCAGCTCTGCCTGGCGCTGATAGGCCAGGCTGCGCAAGGGGTCTGGGGGGGGTGCGGCGCGGCGAATCGGGGCAGTGGCGATCGGTGTGCTCATGCAGCTAGCAAAGTGCTAGCTGCGTGCAGCACAAAAAATTTTTGCAAATCGGCACAGCAGGGCCTGAGAAAACCTCCTGCGCGGCTTCGCCAGGGGGGGTTAAAACAAAACATATCCATGTGTTAGAATGGCCCAGTCAAAGTCCAGATCTAAATCCAATCGAGAATCTGTGGCAAGATCTGAAAACTGCTGTTCACAAACGCTGTCTATCTAATTTGACTGAGCTAGAGCTGTTTTGCAAAGAAGAATGGGCAAGGATTTCAGTCTCTAGATGTGCAAAGCTGGTAGAGACATACCCTAAAATACTGGCAGCTGTAATTGCAGCAAAAGGTGGTTCTACAAAGTATTGACTCAGGGGGCCGAATAATTACACACACCCCACTTTGTAGTTATTTTGTTTATTAAATGTTTGGAATCATGTATGATTTTCGTTCCACTTCTCACGTGTACCCCACTTTGTATTGGTCTTTCATGTGGAATTCCAATAAAATTGATTCATGTTTGTGGCAGTAATGTGACAAAATGTGGAAAATTACAAAGGGGGAAGAATACTTTTGCAAACCACTGTATATAGATAGATAGATAGATAGATAGATAGATAGATAGATATATTTTACACACACATATTAGTGTGTGTGTGTGTGTGTGTGTATCTCATTTTGGGTACAGATAGGAGGTGCCCGGTTAAGGATTTCACTATAATAATCTATATGACAGTATCCAATTATTACAAGTTAGGTTGTCCTACCTTATAGGTGTCCCTTTAGGAAAATTTGAGACAATCAGAAGCATAAAGGAATATTTTTAATGGTGCACTAGAAGACAACGCGTTTCACGGTCACAGCCGCTTCATCAGGTCAATAGCAGTGCCTTAAAATACAAATTGGCAGCTCTCAGACATCGAACAACAGATATAATATATACACATGAAATCATATCAGGTAAAAACTGGCTTAAACATTTTAGATAAAAAAGCGATCCACGTTTTCTATAGTCATCTTTTAAATACTTGGAAGAGCTAACAAATTCCTCATCCTATGTGTGGGACTGTAGACATAGTATTAAACGAGAATAATAAGATTAAATATAAGAGATTCTGTAAAAAATAAATACAACATGTATAAAATGTTAAAAACTGGAGTTTTATATGCATACATGTGTATGTATATATATATGAGAGCGTGTGCTGTCATTGTGGACGCATAGTGTGAATGCAAGCACACACACACACACACACACACATCTACACACATGTGCACATCAAAAATGAAATGACTGTTTTCCATAGACACATAGAAAAATACATAGAAAAAATATACATAGAACAATTACACCAGAATATGCATATATAAGTAAAGCCATAGGTGTTTATATGAAGTAATTATTATAGTCTGGGAGACACATAGAAAAATTATGCCAGAGTATACATATGAGTATTGTCATCAGGGTTAGTATAAAATAATTGTTATAGTCAGGGAGTAGGACTGGCGGGGAAAGGAGGATGAGAGGAGAAAAAGGTAGGAACCTGGGTAGCTCTAGCGTAGGAGGTTACCGTATAGGGGTGACGGAAGGTGTGAGGTTAGGAAGCATAGGAGGCTTACCTGTGTTTTAGGGTGTCCGTGTGTCCGGGCGCCAGAGAAGTATTTTGGCGTCCCCGGTGCATCTGTACCCAAAAAGTTTAACACCCCTCCTGCCAGTAGGGGAGATTAGGCCGACTACGGTCAACCAATAAATCGTTTTTTGGAGCAGCGACCACCTAAGGCCGAGTGGGGACGGTACTTCCCCACATGCGGACACAAGTGGTTGCCTTACTGCAGCCCATGTTTGTGAGTATAATTATTGCATCTAATAGCTATATTCAGATCCAATAACCGTATTGCACCAGATTGGGCTCCCGAATCTCTCTGTGTTTTTTCCTTCTACTATTCTACTGTGTGTATCTCATGTTACAGTATACTACAAGTTTTTATTACATAGTGAATTAACTGCACTCTAGTCTGGGATTCTCATATGCATGTGAAAATCAGCTCCCTCTCCACTCAGCCTCACAAACTGCATCAGTCTTGTCTGAAACGAAGAGCAGAGAGTGAGGAGTAAACAAAGCACACAGCCTGCAGGGGCCGTGCATAACTTATATTTATTACAACAGAGGCAGCCCATTCCTCCCTGGATCGACAAAGCTTGACAAAGAAAAGAAAATTAGATCTATTACAGAGACAGTGCAACTAGAAAAGGCTGTAGTAATCCAGACCACATTAGAACAGGTGTAAGAACTTAATAGGATAGAAGAAATAAGGCTGAAAATTTTGTTACAGAGTCTCTTTAAGATGCCTTAAATGAAACAGAACATCTAAATGGGGTTTTAAGAGGTTGTTTGCTGATTAATAGATTAGACCCCCTTGTTTACTCAATCCCTTAGGGTCTGTTTCCACTACACACAAATTGGATGCAGAATGGATTCAGAAATACTGACCCCAATTAATGCCTAATGCCTGTTTCCACTAAACACGATTTTTCTGATGCAGATTTTCCCATAGGCATTCAACAGAGTCAGTTTTTCTGCATCAATTCTGCATCCAATCTGCGTGTAGTGGAAACAGGCCATTACAGAATTGGGACTGTCACAGAGGCTGGTAAATTCTGAGTTCACAAGTTTAGCTACAAACAGACTAGATGCAATATTTGTCTAGGCTGAGAGAGTTCTGGCATTAAATATCATCAACCTCATACCAGTATATAAAGTTTTTGTCCTTATTCATGCCTTTGTCCACAGCTTTGAACCAATTTATACATTTCGTCTTTACTATTAATCTATCTTTCGATGATTTGAAGCCACCTTTCAGGGCATTGACATAAGGATCATTAAGGTGTGTTGCAACTGGGAGTTCACATTTTTGCTGTTTTTTTTTAAGAGCAATATTTGTTTTTTTTTACATTTCCGTGCTACCCCCACTGCTTTTATTCGGCTATGGAAGACTGGAGAGGGAGGGGCAGGTGACCTTATTGGTGAGTTGACCTCCGAAATAAATGGAGGTCAGCTCTTGGAGTTGTTAGTTTCATAACCGCCAGATATTTATTAAGGAGCCTTCACTTCCCACAAGCTCTAAAACATGAAAAATGTGATGAATCTTTTCGGTGGTGAAATAGGTGTGATGAAACATTTAAATTAGTCACAATATGAGAATAATATCTGCTTCTTTTGGCCTGGGTTGTGCATCAGTAACCCCATTTTTCAAGTGAGAAATCAAACCTTTAAATCTATTTACCTCTGCCTCATGAACTTGAATTTAGCTGGGATCTCTTGCTGAGACAATTTTGAGTATAGGTAGGAGATGAGACCCCCTTCAACTAATCTTTTTTGTATCAATAGTTTTTATTGAAAAGTTTTGCAGAGAATACAGAACAATTTTCCAACAGAATCTTGGATCAACATTAGTAAACAGGAACAGTATAGTCAATTGACAATGAGCTAATCATAACTTAATCAAGTAGTTGTCGTATTATACATAACTGTGAGTTGAACAACGATTACAGTGCATAGTCAGACGAAAATTTCTAATTCGCTGTCGTACATCCATCAACCATCTCTAACCCCTAAGGCAGGGGTAGGGAACCTTTTTGGCTGAGAGAGCCATAAACACGACATATTTTAAAATGTAATTCCGTGAGAGCCATACAATAACTAAATACAAGAAAATGTGTGCATTTTATGCAAAACCAACAGTTTAAAGTGCAATAAGTGTCTGAATTCTTTTTAATAACGTTGTTATGCTGTTGCTAACGGTTAGCAACTGCATAACAACATTATTAAAAAGAATTCAGAGACTTATTGTTTACCTAATGCAGCAATGTTTCACCAGAAATTAATCGTAAAGTGGGCAGCATTTTACCAGAAATTAATTGTAAAGTGGGCAGCACTTTACCAGAAATTAATCATAAAGTGGGCAGCATTTCACCATAAAATAATCGTAAAGTGGGCAGCATTTCGCCATAAAATAATCATAAAGTGGGGAGCATTTCAGCATAAAATAATCGTAAAGTGGGCAGCAGTGACCAGAAAATAATCGCAATGTGGGCAGCATTCACCAGAAAATAATGGGAGCGGCAGGTTAGGGTGTGGAGAGGTAGGTCAAGGTGCTGGGTGGGCAGGTGATATTGCTTGTTGGGGGGGGGGATGGTGAGGTGCTGGGTGGGTAGGTAATATTTCTTGCTGGGGGGGGGGGTAGTGAGGTGCTGGGTTGGCAGTGTGCAGGGTGGGTAGGTGATATTGCTTGGTGGGTGGTGGGGGGTAAACAGGTGAGGTGCTGGGTGGGTAGGTGATATTGCTTGGTGGGTGGATGGGGGAAACAGCTGAAGTGCTGGGTGGGTAGGTGATATTGCTTGGAGGGTGGGTGGGGGAAACAGCTGAGGTGCTGGGTTGGTAGGTGATATTGCATGGTGGGTGGGTGGGGGAAAACAGGTGAAGTGCTGGGTAGGTAGGTGATATTGCTTGGAGGGTGGGTGGGGGGAAACAGGTGAAGTGCTGGGTGGGTAGGTGATATTACTTGGAGGGTGGGTGGGGGAAACAGGTGAGGTGCTGGACAGGCAGCTGATATTGCTTGGTGGGTGGGGGGAAACAGGTGAGGTGCTGGGTGGGTAGATGATATTGTTTGGTGGGTGGTGGGGTGGAAACAGGTGAGGTGCTGGGTGGGTAGGTGATATTGCTTGGTGGGTAGATGGGGGAAACAGGTGAGGTGCTGGATAGGCAGCTGATATTGCTTGGTGGGTGGATGGGGGAAACAGCTGAGGTGCTGGGTTGGTAGGTGATATTGGGTGGTGGTGGGGGAAACAGGTGAGGTGCTGGGTGGGTAGGCGATATTGCTTGGTGGGTGGTGGGGGAAACAGGTGAGGTGCTGGACAGGCAGCTGATATTGCTTGGTGGGTGGAAACAGGTGAGGTGCTGGGTGGGTAGGTGATATTGCTTGGTGGGTGGTGGGGGGAAACAGGTGAGGTGCTGGATGGGTAGGTGATATTGCTTGGTGGGTGGTGGGGGGGAAACAGGTGAGGTGCTGGACAGGCAGCTGATATTGCTTGGTGGGTGGGTGGAAACAGGTGAGGTGCTGGGTGGGTAGGTGATATTGCTTGGTGGGTGGTGGGGGGAAACAGGTGAGGTGCTGGGTGGGTAGGTGATATTGCTTGGTGGGTGGTGGGGGGGAAACAGGTGAGGTGCTGGGTGGGTAGGTGATATTGCTTGGTGGGTGGTGGTGGGGAAACAGGTGAGGTGCTGGGTAGGTAGGTGATATTGCTTGGTGAGTGGGTGGGGAAACATGTGAGGTGCTGGACAGGCAGCTAATAGCGCTTGGTGGGTGGCTGGGTGGGGGGAAATAGGTGAGGCGCTGGGTGGCAGGCTTAATAATGCTAACACTCACCAGCTTCTAGTCCGCTTCACCGGAGTTCCACAGCGCGGGCTCGGCTGACAATCACTGGCCACAACTCACTCCGGCCTCCAGTCCCTGCATGCCACGTCACCATGGGGGCGGAGCTACAGTACGCTGGCCGCGGCGGGTGGAGGAGGCGGCGCTCAGCACGCATGTGAGGGAAGGCGGGAGGTGGATATGTAAATGAAGCCCGGGGGGCAGGAGGAGGCGGCGGCGCACACTGAATTTAAAAGTAAACAAAGTCTCTCTGGCCGCTCCGTCACACGTGTTTTAGCGAGCCAGAGAGCCATATGCGGAGTTCAAAAGAGCCATATATGGCTCGCGAGCCATAGGTTCCCGACCCCTGCCCTAAGGGGTCAGGAGAGGACTAGCCTACAGTATCTTATCTAGTACCTGAAGCTATGAAACCTGACCTCCAGCGAGGTCAGGTTTTGCTAATTGTCTAGAATAAGCTTGGAACAACTCAGTTAGGTACTAACTGTAACAAAAGTAACAAAAAAGTATGCACTGGAAAAAATGATTCATTCAAATATAACAGTTTTCATAGTATCTATATAGTGTAGAAATCTAGCGTCCTTCTTGAACTGATCTTTTATCACACCAAAGTTTGAACTTGGCGTTTTTGTTCTACATGAATCGAGAATTACTTTTAGATATGTGTTACAGATCGAGAGTGCATGTGAGAAATTATTTACTGAGTGCAGCTGATGTCCTTGAACTTTACAACTTTCCCCCTTATTTGTTACAAATGGCTTTGTCTTGAAAATAAAAACTTTGCTGTTTTCTTTTTTTCATGCTCCTTTCACACAATAATGCTAACAAGTACCCAACACTAATAATGTTCCAGTTAAGTCCAAATTGATGATCGGTTAGGTGATAAGTAAAGTTGAGTTTCAAAAGAAACAAAATGAATTTAAATGTACATGTTTTTTAGTATTAGCAAATACATTGACCGCTTACTGAATAAGCTTTATACCACTGCATACAATTGTACATTTTGGAGTCCTTCTATACAATATATCCCAATCAGTATAGCAATTTTATTATCTCTGCACCGGAACTCTTATCTTTTCCAAGGTAACTGTTCTGTGAGTAATAGGGAAAAAAATTATGTACTGCATTGTTTTAGTTATCAGAGTAATTTTAGATGTGACATTCACATATATCACTCTAAAGGTGCGTACCCACGTCGGATTTTTGCATACGACCCGTCACTTGGACGTCAAATCGGGCATGTGTACAGTCTGTCGTTCAGCTGATAAGACTGGACTTGAGCGATCCACCAAAGTCCAGTCTTATCAGCTGAACGACAGACTGTACACATGCCTGATTTGACGTCCAAACGACGGGTCGTTTGCGAAAATCCGATGTGTGTATGTACTTTAAGAAACAATATATGGGAACAACTGGTGAAAGGAGGCGCCCAAAACAATAAAATTCATAAAAAAACAAACAAACCAGGAAATGAAAACAAACTGCAGATTTATTGCAGGGTTTTTTATCAGCTGTAACAAATACATTTTTTTAAAGGTTATAATTTTAGAGCAGAAAAGCAGTTCTGAGTTCAGGTCTGTTTTAAGGCACTGGCATTAAACCTGAATAAGAAGAAACGTGCAAACTAATGCAGTTATAATGTCTAAACCTGGGAATATGCAACAACAACAAAAGCTTAGTTTACTTTGGCTGTAGATGTGTAGGGCACCAAGATACAGAAAAACTACGAAATGGCCATCAATCATGCAAAATGATACTCCATGGAGAAGTGTCAGAGATTAAACAATGGCCTCGATTCATAAAGCATTTCCACATGCGGAAATGCTGAAAACGGCTCACTTTACCGACCACACAGCAAAATCTGTATTCATAAAGGCTTTTTCCGCATGAAAAGCCGACATTCGCTAGCAGAGTGATAAATCACCGCCTTGTGCGGTGATTATCATAACAAAAGTAACAAATGTTAATTCATAAAGGTTAGAGGAAGCGGTATGCAGACGGGGATTACCGCTACCTCTGATGTGGCGAGAAGCATGCGGAATACATTGCAGTGAATGGGACAGACCTCCCAAGCAGCTGCAGAGAGAACACCGCACGGAGGGACTCCGCCTGCTTCTCCTGTTTCCGCATGTCTCCCGACAGCCTAACGCTAGCCTACAGCGGAATATCTCCGCACGCCTATCACAACTAGAAACATTTTTATGAATTACCACCCTGAAGGCTGAAATACCGACAGCGGTGTTTCCCCGCTTGAGTTTACCTTACCGACAGCACTTTTATGAATCGAGGCCAATATATATGTGTGTTTATATATAGGTAATAATCTAAACCATTTAAATCTTGTAGTGATGTACTGTGGTTTTAGTAACGCCTTAGGTAAATCTGGTTGACAAACAATCTGGGAAATTCTTCTGCACTGTGATGAAAAGCAGATAGGCACCCAATTGCAGCAGGACTAGTCCATAGAGACCCAACCGCAGCCCTGTGGCATTAGTATCTTAATATCTGCTTACATGTGGTATAGTAGAGGCACAGGTCAGGAAAGTTAAAGGAGTACTGTAGGGGGGTAGAGGAAAAAGAGTTGAACTTGCCTGGGGCTTCTAATAGTCCCCCGCAGACATCATGTGCCCGCGCAGCCACTCACTGCTCCGGTCCACTTCTGGAATTTCCGAATTTAAAGTTGGAAAACCACTGCGCCTGCATGGCCGCGGCCTCGCTACCACTGACATCACCAGGAGTGCATTGCGCAGGCCCAGTATGGTCTGCACCTCCGCAGTATGCTCCTGGTGACGTCAGCGGGGACGAGGACACGGCCGCACAGGCGCAATGGTTTTCCAACTTTAAAGTGAACCAGAGACGAAGCACCTTCATGTATTTTACATATATATCAGTGGGAACATTAGAGAAAACACCTACCCTGCTCTCTGTTTCATTTTTCACTGTTCAGCCTGCTTCTTATCAGCCCTGATAAAATTCCCGACTGAGCATTAAGTCTGGCTTTGCTCAGGAATCATTATAGCTAGGACGCCATTAGAAGCCCCAGGTAAGTTTAAAACTCTTTTTTTTTTTTCCAACCCCCCTTCAGTACTCCTTTAAACTAATGACAATTCAATGTGCCTGTTCAATGGGCAACACTATAAAATTAACTCTGTTGGTCATATGTTGTATAGTGTTGCTGGAGGGGATAAGTTCATGCAACACTGGAGCTCTGCCCCATAAATAAAGAGGATGGGTCTCGCCAATCCATTCATACTTTCGCAAGTCACCTGGTGAGTTATGATTTTAAATCACTGAGGTAGACCAGGAACACACCAGGTTGCAAGAAACAGCCAAGGATTAAACAGGTAGCTGATATAGGAAGCGTGCCACAGGTGTTACTGCCAACATGCCAAAATACAGAGCATCCTCAGAGTCACATGTGGTAGATAAGACCTTACCTAAGACTCTCACCTTACCTACCACATGTGGCCCTGAGCACTACCTATGCGACCTGGGTGTTTTCATGTGTGGCCTACCTCTTTCTGCCTAAGCAAATGGTAAACTTCCCTGTTAATGGGACCAATGGTATTTTCCCAAACACCTGTAATGAAACCTCCCACACTAAATTTTGGATGTGGATAGTAAAGTTAATAAACACAAAATAAACGTCATCATGGCCCTTGTTGCTCTTTGCATCTAGGAGAAATGTTTTAATGTTTCAACACTGTATCTTGTTTAAATACATCGTTTCTCAACCTGAAGAAGGTATATTATTCCATGACGTGTTGTATTTTAGAGCAAAAATGTATTTTGATACCTGTGTGATGCTTTACAAAAACCATAAATACATACTTACACTCCTTTGTTTATTTTATTTCATTTTTATCTCTTAGTATGCCTGCTGTTTTAGTATTACATATATAGGGGATGATTTACTAAAGGAGGCATGCAGAAAAAAAAAAAACGTTAAGATGCACTTGGCTGACATAAAACATTAATTTGTGCAGAATAATTTACATAATGTAAAGAAGAATCAAATTTAGTCTAAATTAGTAAATCCTCTTTTTACTACAAAACACAATGGGGTTGATTCACTATAACAAATAGTGTGCCTTATCGGAGTTAACACACCTTATCAGAGTTAACATGCCTTATCAGAGTAGCATAGCAAGCGCTACGAACTTATGCCTGTTAATTGGCAATGACGAGAGCTCCACTCGTCTTGCCCAGAGCCCCTGCGGGTCCAATCACTTTAAAGGACATTATCCTCGCACATTGATTGGCCCAATACGCTGCCTGTCACTTGACAGGAAACTTGACAGGCAGCCTATTGGGCCAATCAAAGTGCAGGGATAATGTCCTTTAATGTAATTGGACATGCAGGGGCTCAGGGCAGGATGAGTGGAGCTCTCGTCATTGCCAATTAGCAGTCATAAGTTCGTAGCGCTCGCTATGATACTCTGATCAGGTGTGTTAACTCTGATAAGGAGTGTTAACTCTGATAAGGCATGCTATTTGTTAGAGTGAATTAACCCCATTGACAACACTATCAATATTCACAATGAAATTTCATTTGTGTGCATGTCATAATTTTTCTTATATTGGTTTTCAGATGCTTTGTGATGTTGCTCTAGTTATCTGATTAGAAATTTTAGGCTAAAAAAGTTTACTATTTACCAACAATTTATTTATAACATTTTTACAGGGGTAAAAGAAGGAGGAAATTCGGCTTTTGTGTAGAACAGACCTGAGTGTACCCCTGCATAGACTAAAAAATGTCTGTCTTCATATTCCATCTTGGCTGACACAACTGTGATGGACCAACAGAGGTGGAACGTTCCAGTAGGCATTTTTAGACTGCATTTGCTACTACAGAGAATTATAAGTGACCTCAAAGACAGAGCAACATATAGCAGCAACACATGGACATTGTCTGTCTCAGTAATGCATGCTTACTTAGTACTACGTAGAGGAGACGGAGTGGAGGATTGGATCATAGGAAAACAATTGCAATCATTGGAAGGAATCCACTTCGGCAGATCGCTAATCCTCCAAACATGGTCAGCACCTGAAGATTGCAGAGCTACAGACACAAGTTTCCTGGCATTCCAGTTGAGAACTATACATGTTCTGTACATTGATGCAAAAGAAACAGTCACAAACTCTTCAGTGCAATGGCAACTTATAGTGCATATACAGTGTGTCAATCGAGTCTGAGATTCTCTCACCTAATTACTTCTATCACATCTGTATGACCAATTGTACAAAGTACATAACCATTTATGCTGATTGCATTGCAATATGCATCCTCCCAGTGTACCACACTCCATATTAATTTCACCTGCTCTGCTTTCCTCACCTTACTCAGCTTCTCATGAACTGTTAGCTCTCCTGAAATCTCTCTCTCCCCCCAGCAGCTCAAAAACCTCACAAACATTTAAATCCCACTCACATTTGCTTACTCTCTCCCTCCTACTCTTACTTGCAGCTGGTGATATATCACTCAATCCTGGACCACAGCCTGCTGCCAGACAAGCATCCCCTGCTGACCTGCTTCACACACTTTACAGCCCTCTGTCCACAAATAACCTCAACATCCATCCTCGCTCCAACCTTATTTCCATCCATCCCACCCACAAGCACATGCTCCCCCTACCCTGCGGTCTCTGGAATGCCAGATCCGTCCGCAATAAACTTACAGCAGTCCACAACCTCTTCCGCTCCAAATCCCTCACCATCCTCGCACTCACCCCCTCTGACTCTGCCCCAGAGGCTGCCCTCTCCTACGGGGGGCTTCAACTCAGTCACACCCCCAGACCAGACAACAGGAATGGGGGAGGAGTGGGTCTGCTCCTCTCCCCATCCTGCACCTTCCGTGTCCTCACCCCACCTAACTCCCTACAATTCACATCATTCGAGGCCCACACTATCCGCCTCTACCACCCCCTCCCTGCCATTGTTGCGTTCTTATACCGCCCTCCGGGCTCCTCCCCACAATTTCTCAATGACCTTGCCTCCTGGCTCCCTCACATCCTCTCCTCTGACCTCCCCACCATCCTCCTTGGGGATTTCAATATTCCCATCGATGAAGCCCAGAACTCCGCTGTGACCCGGCTACTCACCATTGCCAACTCACTTGGACTAGTAAAACACACCAACACCCCTACTCACACTGCAGGTCACACTCTCGACCTTATATTCACTAAATCCACCACCACTGCAGACCTTGACATCGCACCCTTTCCACCCTCAGACCATCACCTTCAACCTCCTCACGGAAGGCACCTCCAAGCTACCCACCCACCCACCCACCTGGTCGGTGGCAGCAAAACCTACGCAAGCTCAACCCTAGCGTCCTTGCTGACCCCCTCCATGCCCTCTCCTCCACTCTCCCCACCCTAACCTGTCCTAATCTTGCTGCAGCTCAGTATCGCCAAACTCTCTCATCAGCACTAGAGAAAGCTGCTCCACCAATATTTCGCCGCAACCGACCCCCTAACCCCCAGCCCTGGCGCACTACCCCTACTCGCAACCTCCAGAGGAAAACACGCGCCACTGAATGGAAATGGAGGAAAACTAGACTTAACTAGGATTTCCTACAGTACAAGACTAACCTGCTGCAGTTCCACACTGCCCTTGCTCATGCAAAGCAGGAATACTTTACTAAGCTCATCGGAGCACAAGCTTCCAACCCCCGGCGTTTTTTTGCCACTTTCAACTCCCTGCTTAAACCCACCCTCCGTTTCCTCCCTCTTTGCCACAGATTTAGCCACCCAAACAAAATTGTCTCCATCCGTCAGGAAATATACAATCTCCAATCTTCACCTCCCACCCCCTCCCAACCAGCTCCTCCTCCACCCTATCCTCTCCTCACCTCCTTCACTCCTACTACCACCGAGGAAGTCATCCACCTACTGCAGACTTCCCATACCACTACTTCCCCCCTTGACCCCATCCCTTCTGATTAACTCCAGCCTCGCTTCACGGAATTGGCCCCAGTCCTTACTACCCTGTTCAACCTCTCCCTATCCACAGGCACCTTCCCCTCAGACTTCAAGCAGGCCACTGTACTACCCCTGTTCAAGAAACCCTCCCTCGACCCCTCGCTACCCTCCAACTACCGCCCTATCTCCCTCCTCCCCTTTGCCTCAAAACACCTTGAGCGTCTGGTTCACAAACGCCTGACCCAGTACCTCAATGCCAACTCACTGCTAGACCTACTGCAATCTGCATTTCGGCCTGCCCACTCAACCGAAACTGCTCTCACCAAAGTGGTCAATGACCTTTCCTTAGCTAAAGCTGAAGGTAAATACTCCATTCTCCTCCTCCTTGACCTTTCAGCAGCTTTTGACACATTAGATCATCCCCTACTCCTCCAATCCATGGGCATTCACGATCTCGCCCTGACCTGGCTTTCATCCTACCTCTCCAACCGCTCCTTCACGACCGCCTTCAATGAGTCCTCGTCCACCTCTCGGTGGGAGTCCCCCAAGGCTCGGTCCTTGGCCCCCTACTGTTCACCCTATACGCATCCTCTATTGGCAAGGTTATCTCCTCCATGGGTTTTAACTATCATCTGTATGCAGATGACACCCAGATCTACCTCCACACCCCTGACATATACACCACTACCATGGACAAGGTCTCCTCCTGCCTATCAGCCTTCTCCTCCTGGATGTCCGCTAGGTTCCTGAAACTAAATCTAGACAAAACGGAATTTATGATCTTCCCACCCCAGCCATCCATGAACCTCCCAGATGTGCATGTCACTGTTAACCACACTACCATTCGCCCTACCTCTCAAGCCCGCTGTCTGTGTGTCACCCTGGACTCCACACTCTCCTTCACTCCCCACATCCAAAACCTCACAAAGTCCTGCAACTTCCACCTTTATAACATCTGTAAGATTCGCCCTTTCCTGACCTGACCAAACTCCTCATCCATGCCCTCATAATTTCCCGCCTTGACTACTGCAATGCCCTTCTGTCTGGTCTCCCTATGACCCGGGCAGCCCCAATGCAGTCTATCATTAATGCGGCAGCCAGAATTATCCACTGCTCCCATCGCTCCACCATGGCAGATCCTTTCCTTGAATCTCTCCACTGGCTTCCTATCCAGTCAGATTCAAGATACTGTGTCTGACCTACAAATCTGTCCACAAAACCTGTCCAACCTACGTTTCTGTTCTTACTCAGAGGTACACACCTAGCCGCTCACTCCGCTCTTTCAATGAACTTTGCCTGACCGCCCCCCGCATCACCCAGTCCCATGCACGCCTCCAGGACTTCTCAAGAGCTGCTCCAACACTATGGAACTCCCTACCTCCACCCATTAGGGCAGCCCCTTCCTTCAACATCTTCAAGAAGGCCCTCAAAACTCACCTTTTCACTCTGGCCTACTACCCCTCACAAGTGCTCTAAACCCACAGCTGAACTCTGGCCCCCTACCTTTCGTGTCCTTACCTCTCCCTCTAGATTGTAAGCCTGTGGGCAGGGTCCTCCTCCTTTTGTGTCCTACCTGATCATGCACCTCCATTACTGTGAACCTATGCTATGCATCTGAGTGAACCTAACTTGCCTAATCTCCATGATCCCCTCCAGTAACGGACTAAGCATTACCTTGTACTCCTACTGTGCTGCCTGATCTGGTCTTTCTTGTATTCATGTATTGTCATTTTGCTGTATGTCACCCCTAAATATTGTCTGTAACCTAAATTAATGTTCAGCGCTGCGTAATATGTTGGCGCTTTATAAATACAATAAATAAATAAATCTCTAGTACACACCTCAACCATTTGTTTCTATGCCAGTTTTGGATTTCCCTTCACAAGAATCATTATGTAGTGCTACATAAGAACACAGAACTTTGTCTTCTGAATAATTACATATTGATATATATTGACAGCTTTCCAATCTTTTTTCACCTCTGCCCCCCTAATTCTCTTGATAAGTGTAAAAAAGATATGAAAGGTGTCTTATGACTCTATTTTTCTGTGAATTTTTTGAGTCACGTGCAGCCTTACCCCATCACAACAACCTTTGTTATGACTTTCCATCTATTTTCTTTCTATTCTTCTCCACTTTCCTTACACCTAAACCACTTAATGTTTTACACTTGGGTATTGGCCTGCTGTGAGCGCCTCTTTCCACTACACACGGATTCTGGATGCAGAAAAACTGACTCCAATGAATGCCTATGGGCCTGTTTCCACTAAACGCGAGTTTTGTGACGCAGAAAATTTATGAATGGCATGTTGCAGATTTTTGCATCAGATTCTGAATGCAGAAAAACTGGCTCCAATGAATGCCTATGGCCCTGTTTCCACTAATGTTTTCATTGTATGGGAAAACGGATGCATGATGCAGAAATCTGCATCAGAAAAATCACGTTTAGTGAAAACAAGACCATAGGCATGCATTGGAGTCAGTTTTTCTGCATCCAGGATCCTTGTGTGGTGGAAACAGGCACTAGATAGCCACATCCAGAAATCTGGATGCAGAAAAGCTGATACAAAACTGATGCAGATCTATTGGAAGTAGGCCCTAAGACCAGACGAAGTAAGGACTCAAATAAACTTGTGAGCAAAATTTGATGTGTTTTAGTTGTGATTTAGCCTCTTACTTTAATAATTTCCCCACCACACCACACCCCTTAAAACCAAAGCAATTTTCACATTTCACGCCCTCCTATTTATTTGCTAATAACTTTATCACTACTTATCACACCTAAAAGATCTAGCGTATTTTTTGGACTATAAGACGCACTTTTTTCCCCCAAAAAGTGTGTGTGTGTGTGTGGGGGGGGGGGGGGGGAGTCAGTGCGTCTTATAGTCCGAAGGTACCCCCACCATAAATGCTCCCTCTGTCCTACTTTGCAATCGTGTCACGGAGTGTCCCCTTGGTGTCCCCGTGTGCCATCTGCCCTCCAATGTACCTTAGTCTCCTCCTTTTTCTCACCGCGCGCCCCCCACTCCTGTCCCCTTCCGCCGCCGAAGAGAGGTTTCGGGAGCACTCGGGCTCCCGAAGACGGGCCGCTGCATACTGCGCACGCGCGAGTGCCCTCTGTCGCACTCGCGCGTGTCTATGATGCACTCGCTTTGCACAGTATGGAGCCGCCGGTCTTCAGGAGCCCGAGTGCTCCCGAAGACTTTCGAAGTCCCCGCGGCGGCGGATTTGAACGGAGGATCCACCGGGCACCGGGAGAGGAGAGGATAGGCTCATTAGGAGCTCAGAGCCATCCCTCTCCTTAGGTGAGTATCTTACTTTTTTATTTTAGGTGGGGTTACATTAGCTTTAAATAAATAAGTAAATTTAATAGAAAAAAAATAACAAATATTTATGAAAAAAGCATGGCGCACATTTTCAATTATGATTGGCCAATCACTGAGCAATTTTACCACCTCCTCTTTAGTATGAGACTTAACAGATATTGAATACTATGAGCAGATTGTGTAGGTAAATCCTCATACTACATAGAGGTGGTAAAATTGGTTAGATCATAATTGAAAGTGTGTACCGGGCATTAGCAAAGTATACTGAGGGATTATACAATTTTTTGGGGGAGACAGTTGTTAAAGGACTTACGAGGCGAAATTACTAAAAAAAGTAAATTATCTGCCTCATCTTTTAAGGCACGGAGGACGCCGTCCGGGCCTTCCGTGCCGATCCGCCGGGTCCCCCCGCTCATTAGCCCCCCGGGCCGGCTGCCGACCCCACGGCCCGGGTCGGGCTCTCCTGCCCATGGCCACTTCCTCTGGCCTCGGCTGCGCAGTCCGCCTGGCCGCAAGTGCGGCTGCGCAGCTCTAGGGCCAACCCCCCGATCCACGGGGGGGGGGAGGCGGGTCTCCGAGCGGCAATCGCCGCTAGGGAGACTGTTAGATGGCGTAATCGCTGTCTATTTACATGTACTGTGCTGCGATCGGCAGCAGCGCTGTACTGGGGACAGCCGTGTGACACGGCTGTCCCCTCCATAGGTTGGGCATGACAGCTGATAACCCTGATTGGCTGGAGGGGGAAGGGAGGGAGGGAGCAGCTGGACACTACAGGCTTTGCACTCACTGCATACTCAAGTTTAGATGTCTATTAATTTTAGTTGATTTTGCTTGTTAGCTTGCGTGCTAAAGCTCAAAACACACACAACTTATATCTATCTACAGTATATAATAAGGTTGTGTGTATGTGCCGATCACTCTAAATCACCTTGACCAATTTCAGCATAACTTTGTATACAGATTCAATACTACCTGGGAACATATGTTCTGGGGCTCTCACACATCTGGACGGAACCACAACAGGCAATCAGATTTCACCGTCAATGGCAAAAATGTAAAAGTCTGCCATTCGCACAGTAATAAGCCTAGAATCCCCAAACTTGGCACAGTTGGTCACTTGGTGATCGAGGTTACAAATTCAGGGAAAGTGGGCAGATCATAAAACAGCCAATCAAATTTCAGTAACTCATTTTCAATGGGAAAACGTAAATTGCGGCCATTCTTAGATCGTTAATTACAAGGTTTTATAACTTGGCACACATGGTCACTGGGTGACTGGGATCAATATTCAGGAAAGTGAGTGGAGCCTACAAAAGCCAATCAAAATACACCAATTGATTCAAGGGGAATATTTAAATTGCTGCCATTTGCCACTGTCAATGGCAGATGCCTCAACTGCTGCAGTCGGTCATTGGGTGACTGGGGTTCAAATAAAAATTATTAATGCCTAGGACCCTAATGATGGTTAATTGACCATCTCTACTTGTTAAAATAATGGAGTAATCTTACTCTGGCCTAACTCTAGGCACTTGATTCCCAAGAATAACTCTTTTTCAGCTTTGCATATTGGTCTAAAAAGGTTGGAAATAAGTAATGAAAAAGTTACCATTGCAACAGACTTCCTCAAAGCTTCCTCCCAGTATTTGGAATTTTCCATCTGCTCTGAACTAGTCTAAAGACTCTCCATGGCATCAACATATTATTGCTCAGGATTTCCTAGAGTCCGACTAACCTTAAAGTGGAACTAAACTCAGAACTTCCTCTCTACTTTTAACCCTTTCCACTCGTATGACCTGCAAAGCGGGACAATGCGAATCTCCCGTTCCTGTCATTTCAGCGGCGCTTTGCAGGCACATCTGCCCCCCGCAAAGCCCGATCTCTCTCTCCATGTTTAGTGGGGCATGTAAGACTACATGCCCACACAGGTGGCACCCGCCTCCCCCAAACCGGAACTGCACGATCAGCACTGGCAGGAAGTGGCAGGATCAATTCTGCTTTTTTGTTGCCAATTGTAGCAACTTTTCTGCATGGTCTTTTTTGCAGAGTCCTGGTAGATTCCTGGCAGATTACTTCTTGCACAATCCTTGCTGATCCCTTGCAGGTTCTTTCTTGCAGATTCTTTGCAGATTTGCATATGATTTGCATCTGAATTGAATGCGAAGTGTGCAGAAAGCCTATTTAGGTGCTGCACACATGAGCTGGTTGTCATTTCAGATGCAACCTTAGTGGCATGCGCTGGTGTTCTAAAAATCTACTCAGCAGAACTGAAAAGGCTTGGTGTTTCTTTAACAGTTTCACAGAACTTTGTTTTTCTTTAGCTGCATTTTTAGCTAAGCTCCACCCATCAAAGAAAACTGCCCAGGCTTTTTTTCCCTGATGCTGTGCAAAGCATGATGGGATTTTCTATGTTGTTATTCACGTTGCCTGGCAACTGGGAGCGGTGATCAGCACATGCTCCCTGTCAGCTCCTTTCAAGCAAAAAGATGGCTGCCGTCATGAAATCAAACATTTGTCTGTTCTTTTAAAACAGGGTGGGAGAAAGATTATATTACCTATTTTAATTAACATAACTAATGTAACTTAATGACAGTATGTTTGTTTAGGCTGAAGTTCCTCTTTAACTTGGGAGGTATAATTTCACTGCAAACCACAAGAGGGCAGACAGAGATTGTGTTATAACAAGGTGACAACTAGTGCAAGTAAGCTTAGTAGATGTCTGCATGTCACAGGACAGCGCGCTTGCTAGTACCCAACACCTTTTTTTTTTTTAATAGAAACAAAGTGGGCGGAAACTCTATATATAATGAATTTTATTAAAAATATATATATATATTTTGCATCCTCACTTAAATGTACAGTACCTCTGACTGGCACAATACTAAATAATTTTCTTTTCATTATATTCATCCTAGGAGCAAAGGCAGCGAGGCTGCAGTGTGACCTCACTTCTGCTCTTCCTTTTTTTCAGCAAAGTACTCAAATATATTCTGTACATTCCAGTGAAAATGGCAGAAAAATCGCAATCTCAGAAAAATTATAAATATACTTCTTGCTAATTGGAATCTGTCTTTAACCACTTAATGACCAGGGGTGTTTTGGTTGATCTGTGCTGCGTGGGCTCTTCAGCCCCCAGCACAGATCAGGTTTTAGGCAGGATACTAAAGAGAATAGACACATCCAATGGTTACATCCCACAAGCACAGATCCCAGACATATGTGCCAAACAATAAATTTAGCTATGTTTTTCACAGCAAGGTGTATAGACAAAACACATCCAAATTAGGCATATAAGACACGTCCAAAAAGTCACATCCTCCTGGATACTCTATCGCAGCAACTTCTTAAAGACCCATCCATGTGTCCATGTGTAAACTCTTCATTGCTTGCTATAAGGCATTCAACATGGGGTAAGGAGCCCTATAAGTTCAATTAGGGGGAACATGAAAAATACAAAACATTAATATCCATCCCTTGGAAAGACATATGTACATAAGTATACCACTGCCTCTCCTAAATGTGAAGAAAGTCAGACCGTCTTACCTCACGGTCTTAGAATCAACAATAGGGAAATGACACAAACACAGTCATGGAGGAATGGAGTTCAGAAGATGTAAACAGTCAGACCCTCCTACCTTAGGGTCTTGGAGAATATCAAGAAGAATATTACAAGCAAATAAAAAGTCAGATCTCCTCACCTTGAGATCCTAGATTAAGAGACAACATAAGTAGGTCTATAGATCCCTAAATTTCTAAACCACCCTACACACCCACAGAGGTGATGCAGGCCAGAAGTATATAGTGCTCACATCAAACAAAAGGTGACCCCATTCTCATATGATTGGACACAGACCTCATTAAGATGGTAAAAAGCACCCAAACCCAAAATCTTCATTAAGGCCCATGGGGCATCTTGTACCTAGTCTATGTATCCACTTTAGCTCCAACTGTAGCAGTTTGATTGTATGGTTGCCACCTCTATTGTTGAGAGATAGTCTTTTGACTCCATAGACCCTTCATCTATCCATGTTTCCAGGTGTACATAATAAGGAATGTGCTGCCACTGTAGTGAGTATCTTACCCTCCAGATTGTCTCTGGGGGCCAGTTTAATTGTGGATCGGTGTTTCTGTACCCTGATTTTTAAAGGCTTTTGAGTTTGCCCTACATATGCATTCAAGCATGTAAATAACCCAGGAAGTTTGGCAGTTTATGAAATCCTGTAAATAAATCCTTCTATCATCTCTATGATTGATTATGAATTTGGTTGGAGGCATTAAGTTGCAGATCGAGCAATGTCCACAGGGGTGGCTCCCCTTCGTACTCAAATTCCTTATGGGTGACGTATAGTGGCTGTGGCATAACTGGTCACGTAGGGTAGGTGCCCTCTTGGCTGTGATTGAGGCTTTTTTAGCTAGATGTTGTTTCAATACAGGATCACTTTGTAAAATACCCCAATGGTTCTGTACAATCTTATATATTTCATTCCAATTGTCATTGTATCTTGTTATTAGTCTGACTACTTGGTCCCCCCTTGGTTTCCCCCTTTTGGTGGTGGAGGGTTGTAGCAAGGTTTCCCTGTTCGTGAATCTGGCTCTTCTCCATGCTCTTCTCACATATTTGTTAGGATAACCTCTTTCACGGAATCTGCATGCCAATTTCCCTGCTTCCTCCTCAAATGCTTGCGGCGTTGAGCAGTTCCGCCTCAACCTCAAGAACTGTCCCACTGGTATATTTCTCCTTGTTGTGGGTGTATGGTAGGAAGAAAAATGTAACAAGCGGTTTTCTTCCGATGGAGAGTTGTGTTCAGATGTCCCTCCTCATCCTTCGTAATATGCAAGTCCAAAAAATTAACTGTTGTGGAGGAGATATCAGACGTTAGAAATATATTCACATCGTTGGTATTCAACAAATTCAAAAATTGTTTGAGATCCTCTTGGGGGCCTTGCCATAGGATGAGGATGTCGTCTATGAAACGATGCCACCCCGCAATGGCGGGGTGGAATCGTTCCAGAGACGACACCCACACACACTCTCTCTCCCACCATCCCAGAAACAGATTTGCCACAGTGCCACAATGTATGGTATTAAAACATCATGCTTTTGCCTGTTAATGGCAACATGACGTTTTAATACGTCACGCGTTCCCACAGCCGCTCCGCTCGTGTGCGCGCCGCTACCGCCGCCATTACCATAGGGATCCCGTGCTGAGTGATTGGGGAAGAGGACCGAGCGGTCCTCTACCCAATCGCACTGCCTGGAGTGAATGGACGCGATCGCAAACAGCGGCCGCGTCCATTCATAAAAACAGGAAATGTTACAGTTTAGTAAAGAGTAAAAAAACAAAAGTGATCACTTCCTATACGGGAGAGTGTTCACTAGCGCCATCTTGTGGCCAAAAAGTATATTACACATATACACAAGTACATACACACTATTAATAAAATTAATAAAATAACACTTCCAACCCTCCCCCCCCCCCCCCCCCCAAAAAAAAAAAAAACACTTGTAAATAAAAATCAAATTGCCTTAGGGACTCAGCTTTTTTTAATCTATATTTTATGGGGGAAAATTAATTTTAATTTATTATATAGGGGCTGGTAATTATGGCCAGAACGAAAAAAAAACAAACAGAAAAATAACACCAATATTTCAAAATAATATATTGTCGCCATACATTGTGATAAGGACATATTTTAAACGGTTTAATAATTGGGACAACTGGGCAAATAAACGGTGTTTGTTTTAACCACACAAGAATGTTTAATTTTAACCTCCTGAGCGATAATCCCGAGCTGAGCTCGGGGTATATCGCACAGGAGGATTTCTCAGGCCCTGGTGGGCCGATTTGCATAATTTTTTTTTTGTTACACGCAGCTAGCACTTTGCTAGCTGCGTGTAACTTCCGATCGCCGCCGCTCGCCATGCCGCGCAGCCCCCCCCCTCCCCGACCCCTTGCGCAGCCTGGCCAATCAGTGCCAGGCAGCGCTGAGGGGTGGATCGGGACTCCCTCTGACGTCACGACGTCCATGACGTCGGTGACGTCATCCCGCCCCGTCGCCATGGCGACCGGGGAAGCCCAGCAGGAAATCCCGTTCTGAACGAGATTTCCTGCTTACTCTGATCGCCGAAGGCGATCGGAGTGGGTGGGGGGATGCCGCTGTGCTGCGGCTATCATGTAGCGAGCCCTGAGCTCGCTACATGATTTAAAAAATAAAAAATTAAAAAAAATAGTTTGCCGCCACCTCCTGGGCGATATAATTGTATCGCCCAGAGGGTTAAAACTATAATGGCTGAAAACGGAGAAATAATTATTTTTTTCATTTTTTTTGTTTTTTTCCTATTAAAACGCATTTAGGATAAAAAAATTCTTAGCAAAATGTACTACCCACAAAAAGCCTAATTGTTGGCGAAAAAAACGAGGTATAGATCATTTTCTTGTGATAAGTAGTAATAAAGTTATTAGGGAATAAAAGGGAGGAGCACTGACAAGTGAAAATTGCTCTGGTCCGTTAGAGTAAAAACCCTTGGGGGTGAACTGGTTAAAAAATATTACTTATGAGAAAAGTCATGAGAAAAAGTTAACGGTATATGGGCAAGTGTTACATCCCGTTAAGACCCTTTTTTCACCAAGACATTCATGTTTTTAAGTGTACAAATTTTTACACGGAAAGAAAAATGTGCAAATTTTAAGCAAATTTTTGCATGCGGCTAGCATACTGATAATCATTACATCCAAAACCGATGCGATGGCCGAAAAATGCTGCAACTTGTTCGTTTTTTCACGCATATAAATATTTGGATTAAGTGAAAACAGTGCATAGAAAATGCATTGATAACCGGCAGAATGCAATTTCGCTTTCTAAAACAAATTATATCAGTCATAGTGGAAATGGGGCCTTGGAGCTTACTTGCTGAAGGACTTCTCATGTAGCCAACAATCTCTGCATGATTCCTAATTGGTGGTATTCTTTAGTTCTCTGCTAATTCACCAGCCTTAAGGGCAGGCAAGCTCTAAAATCAGGTGACAGTAACGTGGGCCTATCCTATTGCAGTTAGCACCCAGTAAGGTGTTGAAAAACTCGCTTGGGCTATGTTTTTGCCCTAAAGTTCATTACACTGTATTCTATTATCTGTCCTGTAGCTAGGTTCCTGCCAGACCACTGCCACTGCATGTCGCTACCCACCGCTCCGTTTCCGGTACCACCAGCACCACCGATCCCCGCCACCTTGCAATGCCACTTCTCCTAGCAGCTCATCGCTGCCTGTGTCCATGGTGCCAGCAACATCATGATCATCCACATTTCCTCACCATCACGCCATCACTCTGCAATACAGGGAGCTCCGGCAAAGCATCTTTGAACCTCCTGCCAATGCTCCCCATTGGTCCACAGTCTGGACCAATAAGAATCCTCCCTGAGGAGGACTTTCATTAGTCTATAAAATTAAAAAAAGGTAGTTCCCACCCCTACCCCCCCCCCCCCCCCCCCCGTACTAAAGGGTTACCAATTAATACTTACTCAACCGTGCAGGCTTGTATAGCCAGGATGGCTGGGTCGACCTGCATGGGACTCATACTAATCTATATACCAGACAAAAACATTGAGATGGTGGTGGGCACAAAAAGTGATGCTTTACTGACACGCTTGTAAAACCATTAGCACATACCAGAGTGGGTGAAATGGTGCATGGGAGCCGCGTAGAGAAAGGCTGATGGCGCATAGAGAAAGCCTGATTTCACTCTGGGTACTTCACTGGAGGCTGAGACAAGGGGGAGGGGAAACCGCTTGCTCACTACCATCAATAAAGCATCACTAGAAGTGCTGATATTTGTCTACTTATATTGGCCAGAGCACACCTTCTGTATTTATTTTTTTTTGATCTTTCACTTTTTCTGCTGGTTTTACAACTGGCTATTGTGTTGTGGTGCAATGCTTTGCCCCCATTCCACCGCAACACAAAAATGTCATTCATATGACCTTGTTGTGCACCGACAGGGTCATATGCATAGCCTCACACCCCCCCTTCCCGGACGCCCCTCACAACCACTCGCCGCGTGACATTCTCCCTGCTGGACAGAATGAATGTCTCTGAGATTCCCGGGTTTCCCCGTCGTATTTCCGTTCTGCGAATGCATGCTGCACTGACGCCAACATATTTAAAATCCCTGCGTCGCCCACTGACTTACATAACTTGCATCGGCACAGAAGTCCGACGGTAAGGAGCTGTTGACTTTGTGGTCGGTCACTTCCAGCGCAATGGGACGTGTTAAGTGTGCTAAGCCCCATTGCATTGGATTGTCATTGCGTTAAAACAGGTTAACGCAATGCACGCTTGCAAGGCAAGTGTAAAAGGGGCCTTAATCTTGATTGAAGAATCTGCCACCAGCGAGTGCTCCCTGCCCCTACTATTGCCGCACCCGACGCTCACCACTGCTACATGCCAGGCTTACACAAGCAGGATTAATCAGGTAATCATAAGAAAAGCAAGTTACCTTATTTAACTGTAATGGATTGCGGAGACACTGCCGCGCGGACTGACAGCGGGGCGGCTGAATCCGCGTTCAGACCGGCGGTTTCTCCGCAGCGGCATTCGTCTGGTTTGTCTGAGCCTAGTAGTGCACACAGATGGAGAGCTACGCGCGCGCTAACAGGCAGGCCCTTTATGCCAATAGGAGAGGGATCAGCTGATCAGGACGATCAGCTGATCCCAGCGCAGCAGGCGATTGGTTGAGTGGGACTGGGTGGCGCTGAGAAGCGCTCTGCTATATATACTTCTCAGCTGTCAGTGGCTGGTTGTCTGCCGTTGCGAATGCTTATGTGTTAGCACTCAGACCATAGTCAGATCCGTCAGTGTGTTAGAACCAGGTGGACCTGGGAATTCACACTTAGCCAGATTACTGTGTATTACTGTGTTATACTTTAGACCAGTCCCAGGGTGTCGAGACCACGGACCTCACACCCCAGACTAGGGAAACTGTGTTATTACTGTGTTATACTTTAGACCAGTCCCAGGGTGTCGAGACCACGGACCTCACACCCAAGACTAGGGAAACTGTGTTATTACTGTGTTATACTTTAGACCAGTCCCAGGGTGTCGAGACCACGGACCTCACACCCAAGACTAGGGAAACTTTGTTATTACTGTGTTATACTTTAGACCAGTCCCAGGGTGTCGAGACCACGGACCTCACACCCAAGACTAGGGAAACTGTGTTATTACTGTGTTATACTTTAGACCAGTCCCAGGGTGTCGAGACCACGGACCTCACACCCAAGACTAGGGATACTGTGTTGTGCTTTAGATCAGTCCCTGAGTGTTGAGACCACGGACCTCACACTTTAGGCTAGGCCTCTACTTGATATCTGTTATGACCTATTGCTCCCTTGACTCTGCTCCTGCTCTCTGATTCGGTACCTTTGCACATCTGATTACCTTTTGCCAACCCTGCCTGTCCCTGGTTACCGAATCAGCCTTCTGTCTCTGTACTTTATCTGCTCGTGTGTTGCCGACCCGGCCTGACTGACCCTTCTACCTGTGACACCCCCCCCCCCCCCTAGTGGGGTGTCCAGTAGCTGCAGGGACTCCCTGTCTCTCAGAGGGACCTCTCTGCAATCCAGTCAGGAACTCAATCTCACTGGAGTCCTTTGACTGCAGTAGAATCTGATTCCCAACAGTTCAGGGAAACATTGACTCTCTGTGTACTCCAAGCCTATCAGGAGGTCTGGAGTCACCTGCTCCTCAGGTGGTTCAGACTCATACACTGTTGCACCAAACACTTACATTTATCAGGTGTCCATAGGTCAGTTATACTTGTATTATTGGTGATTCTGCAGATCATCAATAATCAAGTATAAATCTGTATTCTTGGTGATACTGCAGATCACTAATAATCAAATTCTCTCTGTGTGCTGACACCGATCGTTACATTAACTCCTCTAGATTGTAAGCCTTTGGGCAGGGTCCTCCTCCTTTTGTGTCCTACCTGATGATGCTCCTCCATTACTGTGCACCCATGCTATGCATCTGAGTGAACCTAACTTGCCTAATCTCCATGCTCCCCTCCAGTGACTGACTAAGCATTACCTTGTACTCATACTGTGCTGTGTGATCTGTTTTTCTTGTATTCCTGTATTGTCATATTGCTGTATGTCATCCCTAAATATTGTCTGTAACCTAAATTAATGTTCAGCGCTGCGTAATATGTTGGCACTTTATAAATACAATACATAAATTTAGTGTGGAACACTGATGGCCAATATTTTTAAGGGCAAATTTTTGATTTGAATATAATTTTTAAAAGAAGTTTCATCCTGCTTTAACTACCATAATTATCCACTTACATAGGTGTTTCTAGATAGGTCAGAGGAACTGAAAGCAAGCTCCGCTATCTGCGCAAGTGGTTTACATATACAATAAGATCAGGTAAAATTTCTCTGACCTCCACATACAAAACCTATGGAAAGTGCAAGTCAGAGGCAATGATTACATAACAGTTTTTTTCAAAATGGTTATGATAATTCAATTAAAAGAATTTAAAGAGAGTCTGAAGCGAGAATAAATCTCGCTTCAGACCTCATAGATAGCAGGGGCATGTGTGCCCTTGCTAAACCGCCGCTATTGCGCCGCTAAACGGGGGTCCCTTCACCCCCAAATCCCCCTACGTGCAGCGCATCCCCTCTTCCTGGTTGGGGCAGGGCTAACCGCCGCAGCCCTGCCCCACGCGCGTCTATCAGCGTGTATCTCCGCCTCTCCCCCGCCCCTCTCATTCTTCCTTCACTGAGAGAGGCGGGGGAGAGGCGGCGATGCGCCACTGATAGACACGACTGGAGGCAGGGCTGCAGCCGTTAGCCCTGCCTCCAGGAACGACCAATTCTACGACCAAGGTTTGCGGGGGTGGGTTTGGTGGTGAAGGGACCCCCGTTTAGCCGCGGGATAGCCGCGTTTTAGCAAGGGCACACATGCCCCTGCTAACTATGAGCTCTGAAGCGAGATTTATTCTCGCTTCAGAGTCTCTTTAAGAACAATTTATCAATGTAAGTTTTTGCATTTTCACCATGCCCCTAGATAGCTGTTGCATTTCTGCAGTTACACACAATAGCTACTAGAGCCATCTAATGTCCAAATAGCTAACTACAGGCACTGTAGTTTTTATGTGTATTGTCAATTTAAGTTTTAGTTATGCTATAAATGGGTGGGTCTGTATGTGCACTTGGCTAGCAAGTGTATAAAGGAATAATTTGCATATTCATCCACTGTCTTGAAGAGATGTTTTATGGGTGTTGCCTATGTGGAGTAAATGCCATAAGTTTTAAGAAGCTAAAATTGTAAGTTTTAATGGATATTGTAATGCCTGGGGGTTATACTTTGACCACCCAGAGCAACAAGGCTGGTAGCTGAATAATGGAAGAGGCTACACAGGTTGCCCAGAACAACTGCAGCTCTGGGCTTCCGATATCGCTACAAATAAGACACAATGGCAGCGCAGTGCGATGTTGCGCTGCCTTAGCGATAGCAAGCATTCAGACAGGTACAAGACAGGACTATAGATTGGAGCGTAACTAGTAGCAACCGCAGCTCACAGTCACATCCACAGAAGCAGAGCAAGCAGGCTAACAACAGTCACCAGCAAGCATCCACACAGGCAAGACTACAGGAAAGAATGCAACTAATAGCAACTGCAGCCTATAGTTACGTTCCTAGAAACTAGAGTAGCAGGAATACTACCAATCACCAACGTTGTGATGGCAGAATCCAAGCTATCAAGATAGTGGACTTCACTGACCCACCGCGGATGCAGCGAACGTCCATCAGGCATGAAAACAAGGCAATACACGATAACACACAAAAATAACAAAAACAGCTCAACTAACGGATAAATATATATTAGCAAGTCTGCATATATGTTTCTCAAGAAACTAGCTAAAGCACAAGTAATAAGGTCGCATTGAACTACAATAACAGATCTTTTACAGAGTGACAAAGTGCCCAGCAGACCAGTGTACTGACCGCTACGAAGGCCAGGGTCTAAAATGGGAGTCAGACTTTTATGTGGACCTCAGCCAATGAGTGCAGGCATGCAAATTCCCACACAGCTGAATGGTAATCACTCAATCCTGAGCTGGTCTGATTATCATTTGCTAGCTGGCTGTGAATGAAAAGGACTCCCATAAGAAATACATGCAGTATTATGTAACAACATGCATGCAGGAAATCCAGGGCTATCCGGCAACAGCTCAGCTGCAGCAAGCAATTGGTGGAATGATGACAGCATCCTGAGCTGCCCAGAACTGCAGAGCGATTGCAAATGACAATGAGACTTATTGCGAATGCACAACCGAATGCAAGCAGATAAGCCAGAACTGTCCGTTTGCAGTTCCACTGCAACGGACAGAACACGCTACAGGAGGGATCCTGCCAGACATCTTTTCTCCCTAGATGAATCATGAAATTCTTCTTGAACATTTCCCTCACAGAAGGGTTACATTAATTTATTGCACTGATATGAACAAGTACAAGAAAGGAATGTTTATAATGTTATTAAACATAAACTATAAATAAAGTGCTATATATATATTTATTACTTGTTATTTGTTACAGCTGATAAAAGCAACTTGGATTAAAAAACAAACAAAAAACAAACAAATCTTAGGCTATTAGTAAAGATATTAGTAAAGATAAACAACCTTGCTTATTTACAAATTAATTGCATCATAGTGGAAACCCCAGTTCCCTGTCACACCTCTCAAGTCTCAAAGCCTCACTATCTAGACTTTCCAGCATTGCAGGACTACAATCTATGTATCAGCCATCTGAGAGCAGATTAACAGACAACTGGTGCTCACACATACACATACAAATCACTTGCCACTGCGAGACTATACAGAGACAGGACCTGAAAAGAAACTATGCAAAAATAGCTTTTCTTTAACCCTTTGCATGCAAAACATAATATTTTTTTTCCTTGGCTCCTAAGGATTCAGTACATTGAACACTAAGCTTTTATATCATTTAATCAAGAAAGTAAAAATAGTAAATAAAAGGATTATAGAAAAAAATAACTAATAAACATCATACCCCACAGTAAATAAAAGGGAATAACATGAAATGAGTTATTTAAAAGGAACCTGAGGTGAGAGACATATGGAGGCTGCCATATTTTTTTCCCTTTTAAACAACACCAGTTGCATGTCTGTCCTGCTGATCTTTCTGGTCAGTAGTGTCTGAATTGCACACCTGAAACAAGCACACATTTAATCTTTGTCAGGTTTTTGTCAAAAACATCTGATCTGCATGCTTGTTCAGGATCTATGGCTAAAATTATTCGAGGCAGTAGATCAACAGAACACCCAGGAAATGTGCATTGTTTAAAAGGAAATACATATTTCAGCCTCCATAAAGCTTTCACCTCAGGTTCCCTGTAAGTTTTTGTCTGTTCAAGTCTTTAGGGTTACTTTGGATACTGGGGGTCCTTCCAGTTCTTTGGAATTAGAGTCCTGCTTTAACTTTCCAGAGACTCTGTGTCCAGCTCCATTTCTTTTTGATGTTAGAATGGGAAGGTACTTCACAAGAGAAATCAAACCCTTTAAGAGATGAACAAACTGTTAGGGAGGGGTTTCTAACCTGAGGATAGGAGGAAACCTTTCAGCATTGATTGATCCATTACAGCATTGAGATACAATTTCTAAATATTTGTGTGATTTCCACTGATTTGCATTTACAAGTTTTATGTTTGTAAAACCATGTTCTCCTCATAGTCTCCTTTATATAGATATTAAACATTAATATCATCTCTTTTGTTTAGGTTGAGAAAGAGTTACTTCTTCTTGCTTTATTTGTCAGAATTATTTAAACACTGATATGATATAATCATATAGCATAGCAAACACGATGCGATTATATTGCAATGGTATGTTCACATTATGCTGTACTTGTGCTTATCGCACAATGCGACTTTTCCCTTCTATTGCATTGTGAACCTGTTTATAAAAGGTATACAATGCCTCAATGTGAAACTAACCTAAATTGGTATTACAAAAACACAGTATCACAATAATGTACAGGTAAGTGTGCAGATTTTATTATTAACATTTTCTCAGTTGATTTACATCATCAATTACTGTTAGAATTTCTCACCAGTCTGTAAAATGTATCAAAAGTATACACTCATCTAAAGGATTATTAGGAACACCATACTAATAAGGTGTTTTGACCCCCTTTCGCCTTCAGAACTGCCTTAATTCTACATGGCATTGATTCAACAAGGTGCTGAAAGCATTCTTTAGAAATGTTGGCCCATATTGATTGCCATCTGGAGTCAGGAAGGAATTTTTCCTTTTTGGGGCTAATTGGACCATGCCTTGTGGGGGTTTTTTCGCCTTCCTCTGTATCAACAGGGGTATGTGGGGGACGGGCTGGAGTTGTACTTTGTGCTGGTTGAACTCGATGGACGTGTGTCTTTTTTCAACCAAAATAACTATGTAACTATGATAGGATAGCATCTTGCAGTTGATGGAGATTTGTGGGATGCACATCCAGGGCATGAAGCTCCCATTCCATCACATCCCAAAGATGCTCTATTGGGTTGAGATTTGGTGACTGTGGGGGCCATTTTAGTACAGGGAACTCATTGTCATGTTCAAGAAACCAATTTGAAATGATTTGAGCTTTGTGACATGGTGCATTATCCTGCTGGAAGTAGCCATCAGAGGATGGTACATGGTGGTCAAGAAGGGATGGACATGGTCAGAAACAATGCTCAGGTAGCCCGTGGCATTTAAGCGATGCCCAATTGCCACTGATGGGCCTAAAATGTGCCAAGAAAACATTCCCCACACCCAGTGCAGTTTCTAAGCAAGGTATGGGTTTCGAAGCAAGGTATGGGTGCCCGCAGTGTAGGTTAGCCAGGTCTAGTTGCACTCAGTATAGATTCCTCCAGAATATGTACCCCAGTATAGGTAGACAGCTATAGGTCCCCCCAGTATAGGTAGCCAGGCATAGGTGAGCCAGTATAGTTGCCTCCGGTATAGGTTAGCCAGGTAGGTGCCTCCAGTATAGGTAGCCAGTATAGTTGCCCACAGTATAGGTTAGATAGGCAGGCGTCCCCGGTAGATAGTTAGGTGCCCCCAGTACAGGTTAGTTAGGTAGGTGCCTCCAATATAGGTAGCCAGTATAGTTGTCACCTGTATAGACTAGCTAGGTAGGTAGGTGCCCCCAATACAGGTTAGATAAGTTAATGCTCCCACTATAGGTTAGATAGGTAGCTGCCCCCCAGTATAGGTTAGGAAGGTGCCCCCCAGTATAGGTCAGATAGGTAGCTGCCCCCCAGTATAGGTTAGATAGGTAGGTGCCCCCCAGTATAGGTTAGATAGGTAGGTGCCCCCAGTATAGGTTAGATAGGTAGCTTCCCCCCAGTATAGGTTAGATTAGGTAGCTGCCCCCTCAGTATAGGTTAGATTAGGTAGCTGCCCCCCAGGTTAGATAGGTAGGTGCCCCCCAGTATAGGTTAGATAGGTAGCTGCCCCAGTATAGATTAGGTAGGTGCCCCCCAGTCAGAGGCGTATCTAGAGGGGTGCAGGCATGGCTAGTGCCATGGGCGCCATAGCACCATGGGCGCCATGTTTGCCCCCCCTTCTGTGCTACCACCGATGCCTCTCTGTGCGCAGGCCGTCCGTCACTGCTTCTCCTCCATCCTCGCATCGCTCAGACCTCAGAATCACGGGCAACCGCAGTGAGCAGAGGGCGCACAGTACCCATGGACACAAAGCACTGCACATTTCCACGTGAAGTGCAGCTGTCTGGGTACTGTGCGCCCTCTGCTCACTGCGGTCGCCCGTGATTCTGATGTCTGAGCGATGCGGGGATGGGGGAGCAGCAGCGGTAACTACGTGCCGGTAAAATTCTTGTTCCCTGGTTTCCCCCCCCTCCGTTGGCGCGCTTCTAGTCTCTCGTTCGTATTCGCCGCCAGCCTGCCACTCTCAGCCTCTAGTACCGGTCGCTCCCCAGGGCTGGGCTAGTATTTACAACAAAAGTATATGGAGCGCTTCCTGTCTTTTAGACCCGCCCCTCCCAGCAGGGCCAATCGTAAATTGATACCTGCCGCCTCTCCTTCCGGCCATGAGTTCTTGTTGATGCCGGCAATGCTGGGTCACTTCGCCGCAGACATCATCCTGGCAGACGGTAGTGGCGAATCGGCGATCCGTTGCAGGGTGACAGGCAGCAACCAAGAATTGGACATGTAAGCTGGCAGCATCAGCAAGTTAGGACAGCGTAGGTACATCACTGAGTGTATAGTAGCACCACATTGTGCTGCCCAGCTTCTGCTGCTGCTGCTGTAGCCTGCAGACAGTAGACTGAGGTGATTATTTACAGTGTTGTGTTAAATAAAAAAAAAGTTTAATGCTGTGTGCCACCTTTCTTTAACACCCTCCTCCTACCACTATCCTAGCAGTTTATGTGTCTACTTTTGTATAATTTGTAGACCCTAATAGATTAAAGGGAACCAAAGGCAACCTTATGTGAATGAAAGCTCCAGTCAATTTAACTTATCTAAGGCTTCTTCCAGCCCTGCCATTTAGATTTCTCACTGTCTTCCTGGTGCACTGTGTTGTGTTTTCTGCTGTTGTGCCCCTCCATTTGCTGGCCGACTGAGCCCTATCATGGGCAACTGCATATGCCCATCCCCAGTGTGGCCCTAGCCTTGATCGTGCTCCTGTTTCCAGGAGCGTTTGGCACCTGCACAGTTGGTAAAGCTTGCAACTGCACATGCGCAGAATGCTCCCGACCACAGGAGCTCAATCGGGGCCTCATATGTCCTGTAGCCTGCAACAGGGGTCAGTTGACCATCATTCGGAGGGGCACAGCAGCAGACTGGGAGGAAAGCGTGGGACCTGATGAACTACAGGGGACTGGAAGAAGCCCTAGTTAAGTTAAAATGAATGCCATTAGTTCACACGTTTGGGTAGACTGTCCTCCCTTGCCCTGCTCTACTCCCCATTTGTGGCTTCAACTAGAAGCAGTTGAATGGAAATAAAAAAAAAAAGTGGCGCATCCTCGGTTCACTCCATACTTACTTTATTCCATAGCAACCACCCGGTAGTACAGGCGTAACCAGGGGCATTCTAGCAATGCATTTAATGCTTATTAAATATAAAGTATTTAATAAGATCATAGTGACTGTCACCAGAGGAGCTTACAATCTAATTGTTACCCATAGTCATACTTTAGTGTCACGATATATTATTATTATTACATATTTATATAGCAGTGACATCTTCTGCGGCACTTTTTTTCCCTGAAGGGCATGATGGCAGCATGTATCACATGGTGTATGGTCTATAGGCATATGGAGTGTGTGTGTGTGTGTGTGTGTGTGTGTGTGTGTGTGTGTGTGTGTGTGCGTGTGCGTGTGCGTGTGCGTGTGCGTGTGCGTGTGCGTGTGCGTGTGCGTGTGCGTGTGTGTGTGTGTGTGTGTGTGTGTGTGTGTGTGTGTGTGTGTGTGTGTGTGTGTGTGTGTGTGTGTGTGTCATGGGGTGGGGACAGGTTTTCTTGCCCGGGGTAACTAAAAAAAGGCTAGAAATTGCCCTGTCTGGATGCAGGTTCTATTATCTGGAGGCATGTAACCATTTGATTTTTTTTATCTAAGCATGTGACTATTTATTTAATTTTGAAGCACAAGGCTACTTAATGGTAATGCAATAGCGGTATTTCCAAAAAAAGCAACTAGTGATAACCCGCAATAAAAAAAAAAAACAGTCAACAACAAGGGTATGTGAGAAATGGTGCTGTTTTTACAGAAGGGGGCTCGGATGGGCGGGGCGCAATTTCAGTGTTTGCCATAGGCGCCATATTACACAGATACGCCACTGCCCCCAGTATAGGTTAGATTAGGTAGGTGCCCCCCAGTATAGGTTAGATTAGGTAGGTGCCCCCCAGTATAGGTTAGATTAGGTAGGTGCCCCCCAGTATAGGTTAGATTAGGTAGGTGCCCCCAGTATAGGTTAGATAGGTAGCTGCCACCCAGTATAGGTTAGATTAGGTAGGTGCCCCCAGTATAGGTTAGATAGGTAGCTGCCACCCAGTTTAGGTTAGATAGGTAGGTGCCCCTCAGTATAGGTTAATAGGTAGGTGCCCCCCAGTATAGGTTAGATAGGTAGGTGCCCCAGTATAGGTTAGATTAGGTAGCTGCCCCCTCAGTATAGGTTAGATTAGGTAGCTGCCCCCCAGGTTAGATAGGTAGGTGCCCCCCAGTATAGGTTAGATTAGGTAGGTGCCCCCCAGGATAGGTTAGATAGGTAGGTGCCCCCAGTATAGGTTAGATTAGGTAGGTGCCCCCAGTATAGGTTAGATTAGGTAGGTGCCCCCCAGTATAGGTTAGATTAGGTAGGTGCCCCCCAGGATAGGTTAGATAGGTAGCTGCCCCAGTATAGGTTAGGTAGGTGCCCCCCATGATGGAGGGGGGAGCCGCGGGGAGGGCAGCCCGACCTCTCCCTC
This sequence comes from Hyperolius riggenbachi, assembly GCF_040937935.1. Lineage (NCBI taxonomy): Eukaryota > Metazoa > Chordata > Amphibia > Anura > Hyperoliidae > Hyperolius > Hyperolius riggenbachi. The sequence continues at coordinate 252,435,417 of NC_090651.1, forward strand.
CCTTCCTCTCCCCGGGCCGCCCTCCGTGCGATCCCCCCTCGGAGTGCAGAGTAATGCAGCAGGGAAGCGCTATGCAAAACTACTCACCTTGCTGGCTCCAAGCGCTGCTCTCTCGCCACCAGTCTCCTCTCTGCCTACACGCTGATACACACACACGCTGCTAAACGGGAAGCAGCGTGGGTGTGTATCAGCGTGTAGGCAGAGAGGAGACTGGCGGCGAGAGAGCAGCGCAGCGCTTGGAGCCACAAATACTTATTTGTGCAATAATATATTTTTCCCCCTGATACAAAATTAACACCTTACCAGAATCAACAAGAACAAATTCACCATGCACTCTTCTCTCTTACCAGTAGAGGTCAGTGTTACTCTACAATTACGTACACTGGCATCTAGCATCCTTGCCAAATTGTAACATTTTAGCTTTATTAGCTTTATTGTGCCTTATGACCTATATATATATATGTATGTATATATATATGTATATATATATATATATATATATATATATATATATATATATATATATATATATATATACACATACAGGATCTTCTAAAAAAAATTAGCATATTGTGATAAAGTTCATTATTTTCTGTAATGTACTGATAAACATTAGACTTTCATATATTTTAGACTCAAATACACACAACTGAAGTAGTTCAAGCCTTTTATTGTTTTAATATTGATGATTTTGGCATACAGCTCATGAAAACCCAAAATTCCTATCTCAAAAAATTAGCATATTTCATCCGACCAATAAAAGAAAAGTGTTTTTAAAACAAAAAAAGTCAACCTTCAAATTATTATGTTCAGTTATGCACTCAATACTTGGTCGGGAATCCTTTTGCAGAAATTACTGCTTCAATGCGGCGTGACATGGAGGCAATCAGCCTGTGGCACTGCTCAGGTGTTATGGAGGCCCAGGATGCTTCGATAGCGGCCTTAAGCTCATCCAGAGTGTTGGGTCTTGCATCTCTCAACTTTCTCTTCACAATATCCCACAGATTCTCTATGGGGTTCAGGTCAGGAGAGTTGGCAGGCCAATTGAGCACAGTAACACCATGGTCAGTAAACCATTTAACAGTGGTTTTGGCATTGTGAGCAGGTGCCAGGTCGTGCTGAAAAATGAAATCTTCATCTCCATAAAGCTTTTCAGCAGATGGAAGCATGAAGTGCTCCAAAATCTCCTGATAGCTAGCTGCATTGACCCTGCCCTTGATAAAACACAGTAGACTAACACCAGCAGCTGACATGGCACCCCAGACTATCATTGACTGTGGGTACTTGACACTGGACTTCAGGCATTTTGGCATTTCCCTCTCCCCAGTCTTCCTCCAGACTCTAGCACCTTGATTTCCGAATAACATGTAAAAGTTGCTTTCATCCGAAAAAAGTACTTTGGACCACTGAGCAACAGTCCAGTGCTGCTTCTCTGTAGCCCAGGTCAGGCGCTTCTGCCGCTGTTTCTGGTTCTAAAGTGGGTTCATGCTTCCATCTGCTGAAAAGCTTTATGGAGATGAAGATTTCATTTCAGCACGACCTGGCACCTGCTCACAGTGCCAAAACCACTGGTAAATGGTTTACTGACCATGGTATTACTGTGCTCAATTAGCCTGCCAACTCTCCTGACCTGAACCCCATAGAGAATCTGTGGGATATTGTGAAGAGAAAGTTGAGAGACGCAAGACCCAACACTCTGGATGAGCTTAAGGCTGCTATCGAACCATCCTGGGCCTCCATACAGGGGCGTAACTAGGCCCCACCGGGCCCCCCTGCAGATTTTCAGAGCGGGCCCCCTCCCCCCCTGGGGCCCGCTCGTGGCCGGTTTTTGGGTGCTGGAGGGGTGGCAGCATGAGGGGAAAGCCTTGCCCACAGTCGGCGGGGAGAGGGGAAGTTCCCCCCTCTCACTCACCTCGGGGCTCTCCCCTCTGCGCTCCCCTCCAGCTAGTTAGTGTGTGGGCAAAGGCCAGTGGGCAGCGAGCGGCGGGCAGATACATACCTTCTTCCGTGCGTTCCATCGGAGACTTCTCGCTCTAGCGGCTGACGTCACTTCCGGAAGCGGAAGTGACGTCAGCCGCTAGAGCGAGAAGTCTCCGATGGAACGCACGGAAGAAGGTATGTATCTGCCCGCCGCTCGCTGCCCACTGGCCTTTGCCCACACATTAACTAGCTGGAGGGGAGAGCCCCGAGGTGAGTGAGAGGGGGGAACTTCCCCTCTCCCCGCCGACTGTGGGCAAGGCTTTCCCCTCATGCTGCCACCCCTCCAGCCCCCAAAAAACGGCCCCGAGCGGGCCCCAGGGGGGGGGCGGGCCCCCCCGCGGGCGCAGGCGCTGCAGGGCCTATTGCTACGCCCCTGCCTCCATAACAACTGAGCAGTGCCACAGGCTGATTGCCTCCATGCCACGCCCCATTGAAGCAGTCATTTCTGCAAAAGGATTCCCGACCAAGTATTGAGTGCATAACTGAACATAATTATTTGAAGGTTGACTTTTTTTGTTTTAAAAACACTTTTCTTTTATTGGTCGGATGAAATATGCTAATTTTTTGAGATGAGATGAGAATGCTAATTTTTTTAGAAGGCTTGAACTACTTCAGTTGTGTGTATTTGAATCTAAAATATATGAAAGTCTAATGTTTATCAGTACATTACAGAAAATAATGAACTTTATCACAATATGCAAATTTTTTGAGAAGATCCTGTATATACATACACACACACATACATACATACATACATACATACATACATACATACATACATATATATATATATATATATATATATATATATATATATATATATATATATATATATATATTACCACACTTAGATTTTACCGATTTTTAGTCTCACATAAAAAAAATCTAGAAACATGCCTGAAGAAGGGGACTAGACCCCAGAAAGCTTGCATCATTTAACTCTATTAGATAGCCATTAAAAGGTATTATTTTTTACAAAACGTTGTTTTTTTCTACCTATATAATTTGTTTGGCTGACACGGTGCAGAAACTTTTTTGCTACTAGTCTCACAAATAACTTTATTTCCCCTCCGGCTCCATTTATAAATACACTCCCTCCCTTCCTGCCCTTAACAAATATGGCCGCATAGAAACCGGATATGTACACTTACGTACGTACACACACATGCCGGCATAATGGGCGGAAAGACCAGCACAGCAGGTGCCAAGCGTGTATTGGACCCCTAGCTGGTAAGTGCCATTTTTACAATACTTTGATGCCATTTGTTTCCCTTACATCAGGGGTCTCAAACTCAATATACCTGGGGGGCCGCAGGAGGCAAAGTCAGGATGAGGCTGGGCCGCATAAGGAATTTCACAATCGCAGTGCCTCACCGCCTCTGACCGCCCCTCACTCTTCCTTCACAGAGAGGGGAGGGGCGGGGAGAGGCAGCGATGCGCGACGATTGACGTCAGGAGGGGCAGAGCTGAAGTTGAAAGCTCTGCCCCTTCCAGGAAATGCCGGCGGATGGCCCCCTGGGCGATTTGGGGGCTCTGCAGCCCTCGTTTAGCGGCAGGGATGCGGCGGATTACTTGGGAGCACTGAAGCAAACTATAAGGAAGCTTTTGCCAGCGAGGGCCACAAAATATTGTATCGAGGGCCGCAAATGGCCCGCGGGTTACGAGTTTGAGACCCCTGCTTACATGTACTATTAATGTTTTCATTGCAATCCAATTATCCCTATGTCACCATCTTCTGCCCCCATCTTCCTTGCTATTGTCATTACCCTCCCATTACCATTTATTCACTATTCTGTCAGCGTGGGTATGTGTTTACATGTGCATAAGGGTATATACAGTATTTGTGCACATACACATGGTTTATATAGATATTGATATACCCCCAAACAAATTGAATTGTCAATTATGATCTCTAATTAAGTTCATGCCTTCATGCACATTTTTATCTTTTGTTGGTTGTTTTTTTTATGTGTTTTTTATGATCCAATTATTATTATTATTATTAGTTTATCATATGTTATGCAAATCATCATTCAACAAATACCGCCACGTTTTGTCATGACCCCCATCACCCCAGATATGTACCCCAATAACGCCACACACAGCTATCTGATTTTGCTTTTAGTCTCTGTCATTTTCAGTGTGATACTCCTGTTGTTTTATTGCCTGAGGAAGCGGGATTATGCCTGTGAAACGCGTTGCCAATTGTTTCTAGGAGTGAATAAATTGATACTACTTCAATCGACAGCATCATGTCTGTTTTGGGTTGGTTGGTCCACCACCGCCTCCCGAACGTTTTAAACGTTTTTAGCAAATTTTATCCTTTTGGCGCCTCTGTACATCTCTACAAATTAAGATATCCACCCCAGGTGGAGGGGTGCTACACCCTTTTTTCTTCTATCCACAGAGAGTGACATCTTAGTCCTGAGTGGGGACAGGCCTAAACTCCCCTCCTGCCTCTACAGTGGTTACCTTGGCGGTAACCCTGGTTTGTAAATATAATACTTACGATTCATTATTACTTTCTTTTTCCAATACATACTACACTATATTGGGCTCTCGGTTTTCTGCTTTACACCCCTAAATGCGTTGAAGCAACTGCCATGTGATTGGTTGATTAGATAATTGCATTACTGAGAAATTGAACAGGTGTTCCTAATAATCCTTTAGGTGAGTGTATGTCAACACCAAAGCAACAAGCCTGTATATCATTGGAAGTTGCTATTGTACAATGTGTGATTCATGGTTGCATTTATACCTTATATTACATATTATGGGTGTACAGAATCAGGGACATTGCTAGCCCTAAAGAGCAGTGGCACATGCCACGGATCTATTCTGGGGTGCCCCAGATGTCCCCCAGGCAGAGTCAGGAAGCGGGCGGCAGTACTCGACTTCGGCCGCTTGGTCTCCAGATTCTGCAGACATCTTGCTGTGGTGCCTTTATGGGCTTATGCTGGGTACTATGGTTCATCTATGGTGGTATGCTGGGAGCTATGTTGCCTCTATGGGGGCATACTGGGTGCTGTGGCTCCAAGCTGAGTGCTGTGGTCCCTTTATGGGGGCATGCAGGGAGCTTAGTTGTTCTATGGGGGCATGCTGTGGTACCTCAATGGGAGTCCCATGTGAGCATAGGAGGGGGTCCACTAGGTCAGGGAATGCTATGGGAGAACTGCCAGACAGCCTGGCAGCAGGCCAGCCCACCCAGCAGAAAGCTAGACCAGCCAGCACAGAAGCCAGTTAACTCTGCCTATTTATGTTTAAGTGACAGTGCCTATTTATGTGATATGCTGCATTTTTTTTGGGGGGGGGGGGGAGGGGGGTTGCATTCATGGAGAGGGAGGCTTAAGGGCTCTTTCACACCAGAGCCCTTTTTACGCGTTTTAACGCAAGGTCTATACTTGCCTTAACCAAGGTAAAAGGAAAGTCCATAGACTTTCCTTTTATCTTTCACACCCGACGCTGCGTTTCGATACGTTGCGATATGACGCATCCCGGCGCACTTTATTGCCGGGAATCGCCGTTTCCCCTTCGGGTGAATTAACTACTACCGCCGCTACTCAGCGTCGCACCGGAGTTTCCCGACGACACGCCGCAACGCCTGCAGGAGCCGTTCTCCTGCACGTTTCTGATGTGTAACAGGCCCAGAGGCGTCTGAGCCATTAGGCAGCTATAAATTCTTGCCTAGGGCGACAGGAGGAGGGAAGGGCGACAGGAGGAGGGAAAGGCGCTGCTGAACTGAGTAGTGAGAGGAGAAATGCCTCTCAACTCACTCAGGTATCAGGTTACACAGCAGCAGCAGCAGCAGCAGCAGCAGCAGCGCCTGACTCATGACTGATTTACTGACTGATTCATTCATTTCCTTCAGCTCAATGATTCAAAGAACCACAGTAATGAATGAGTCAGTGAGAGAAGGCACTCATCCTAGTCAGGGATCTGAGTACAGCATCAGCTCCTGAGATTCATTTAGTCCCTCTCTCTGCTACTGGTAACTGCGTGGAAGTAGAGACTGTAGCAGCCAGGCATTGACTGCCCCCCAGGCCGCCTTTCATTCAGTGATTTAGGGTTGGTCCTGTGTCTGCTGTATTCAGGTTTGTTGTTGTAAGGCATTGTAAGGCTAGGCTAGCTGATAAAAGTGCAATTAGAGGGCAGGCAAGCTGGTAAATATACACAGCATGATGCAGAGGAGGGTCCATGGGAAAAAATCTGTCTGGTCTCTCCCCATTGTTAAAATGACTGCATGTGCAGATAAGGTGTTAAACAGGTTGAAAAGTTTTGACAGTCCCTAGACTCCAGGAGGGCTGCTTTCTGACTTGTGTGGGAGACTGGCAGGGACAGCAGTCCTATTACCAGCAACTAGTCTCTGTGTAATGTGGTACTGCAATACGCCACAGGATTTCTCGCCTGGAGTGACAAAATGGCTAGAGACACCCCTGAACAGACCTTATCCAACATTTTGCTTAGCAGGCCTACTTAGACCATTGTTAAGCTCATGTAAATTTGGCCCAGATTCTGGTGTGTGGCCACACCCATTTTTGGCTGGAGTGCCCAAAAGTACCCCAGATCTTTTAGAATCCTAGCAACGCCCCTGAACAGAACTACCACACACTCAAATCTTTCTGCAACAGTAACCAGCTACACCATGTAATTACAATGGAACCGTACACACCTGCAGACTAAATGCAATAATATGAATGGGCACATTGTCGGCATATTGCAGCGCATTGCTGTACAATTATAAATAACATAACGTACCACAACATGCATAGTTTGGACACATCCTTAAAACCTATTTCCAGGCACATATTTTCATAGTCCTTTCATCTGTTTATAAGTTCTGTTATTAGTTGATATCTTAAAGTGCTTAGAAAATGGGACCCACCTTCCTGCAGTGTGTTTACACTGGGCCAAGAAACAGTTTCAGGCTCTGTTCCCACTTGTTGCGGACCACATGTGGCCAGTGAGAGCTGATGGTCCGCCATGGTCCAGTTGTAGGGGGCAGATACGCTCCCCCATAAGCTGTATGGGGTAACCTATCCCTGTGTGCCAGGGATTAAGGACTAGTTCACACGGGCTTCTGCTCAGCGTCTCGTTCAAACGCTGTAATTTTTTTTACAAGAATGCCAGTGTTTAAGGGCTGGTTCAGACGGACGCTTGCGGAGCGTTTACCGCAAGCGTTCGGACCGTCGCGGTAAACGCTCCCATTCAAGTGAATGGGAGCGTTTACACCGAGCTTTTGCGCGCTTTTACCCGAACGCGGCGTTTGGGTCCCGATTTTCGCGAGCGTTCGGGCTGCCCCTGGAAGCAACATGTAGCTTCCAGGGAGCGGCCAACCGCGACGGCTAATGTTCCCCTACGGGAAAAAAAAAACGCGACCGCATCACGACGCGACCGAAGGCTACTGAAAGCCTGACCGCGCAGCCGCCGCAACGCCCCCAGACGCGACGCTACGCAGACGTCCGTCTGAACCAGCCCTAACAGCTAAACTTTTAATGGCTTTTGAAGGCTTTTAATGGCTTTCAGGAGAGTGTTGCGTTTTCTGGACTTTTGGTGGCTTTTGCAGCAAGTATAGGGAAAGGCTGGGCTTTTATGGGCTTTCAATGGCTTTTGGTGGCTTTCAAACACCTTCTGGAAGCTACATGTTGCTTTTGACATGAGACGCCGTGATCAACTGCCAGGCTTTCATGAAAGCCTGCAAAAGCTTGTACTAACCGCTCCCATTCACTTGCATGGGACGGCGGTGGATCCCTAAAAGCATTACTTTTAAAATGCCACATAATGCCAGAAAAACGTACGTGTAGGAGCCGTTCACTGTGGAGCAGAGAACGGACAAAAAATGTCCATTCCTCTGCTCAAGTGGGAACAGAGCCTTACCCACAGAGCCTGCTGTTATCTCCTTCAGCTGAAATGCTTCAGATCATATCATTGCATCTTAACCTGTTACCGACTGCTCCACGCCCATTCGCGTGGACGAAGCGGCAGCCCCAGGACCGCTTCTTGCCAATTGGCGTGAATGGCCTTCTATGGCGCTAGCAGAAGAGCGTGTGCATCTCCTGCTCGGAAGGCGCCTGTGTACAGCGGTGCGATCTGCAGCAACGCTGTACTGGGGACAGCCGTGTGACATGGCTGTCCCCTCCATAGGCTGGGGAGTGATCGGCTGTCATAGGCTGGAGCCTATGACAGCCGATCGTGCTGATTGGCTGGCGGGGGGGAGGGAGGGAGCAGGGCAAAATACATTTTAAAAAAGCCACATTTATTAAAAAAAATTATAAAATACATATTTACAAGAAAAAAATAAACAACTGTGGAGCGATCAGACTCTACCAACAGAGTTTTGTTGGTGGGGAGAAAAGGGGGGGGGGGGGGGTAATCACTTGTAAGTAAAAAATAGCCTGGTCACTAGGGGGGTTTAACACCACGGTCCTCAAGTGGTTAAGCTGCAAGATTCTCATTTCATACTTTCTCATCTCATTTGACCAAATACAAACCGAGCTATCAGTAGGTATATTTAAGGACAACAGAAGTGAGAGGGATATAGAGGCTGCCATATTTATTTCCTTTTAAGCAATACCAGTTGCCTGGCAGCCCTGCTGATCCTCTGCCTCTAATGCTTTTTGGCCACAGACCCTGAACAAGCATGCAGCAGATCAGGTGTTTCTGACATTATTGTCAGATCTGATAAGATTAGCTGCATGCTTATTTTTGGTGTGATTCAGTTACTATTGCAGCCAAATAGATCAGCACGGCTGCCAGGCAGCTGGTATAGTTTAAAAGGAAATAAATGTGTTAGCTTCCATACACCTTGGCTCTCACTTCAATTGCCCTTTAAAATCAGTTTGGAATTATGCCTTAAAGTGAGTCTGAAGTGTAATTAAAAAAACAATTACTGTACTCTCCTAAGGAGAGGGAAGGCTCTGGGTCCTTTATAGACTTCCTGTTCCTCTCACAGTCCGCTCGTTCCAACGCCGAATCCCTCATTAAAATCCCTGCTGCGGGAGGCATTGGAAGTCTTCGGGAGCCCTAGTGCTCCAGAAGACAGGCAGCTCCGTACTGCGCATGCACAAGTGCGCGAGGATGCGTGCTCGCACATGTGCAGTATAGAGCGGCCCATCTTCGGGAGCACTCAGGCCTCTGAAGACTTCCAAAGCCTCCTGCAGCGGCAGAGAGCAGTCTCCGACACATCGGCCAGAGAATGCTAACGGGGGATCCAGCGCTGGAACCTGGGAACCGTAGGAGGAATGGGAAGGCTCTAGAGCCTAGGTGCTCAACGTGTGGTACGCGTACCCCAGGGGGTACTTCTGATGGTTCCAGGTGGTACTCGGGCTTGATATAATTAACCAAGTATAACAAATTTAGAGTTTTAGATTATGATAAATCCTATATAAACAAGACCAAATTAGTATTTTAGCTAATTAAAAGCAATAATAAATGCTTGGATATGGTTTAGAACCAATTATTATGTACTATGATTAAAAATATATTTGTCAGGGGGTACTTGTGATAATATTTACTATGCCAGGGGGTACTTGGTGAGTACAGGGTTTTAAAAGGGGTACATACCAATAAAATGTTGAGAAACACTGCTCTAGAGGACACAGACCCTTCCCTCTCCTTGCACACTGCACTGAAAAAAAAGGTTAGAACCTTTACTTATGGGAGCAAATATTGACTGGTTAGTTAATTTCAGAAATAACATGATGATGGACAAATTATTGAAGTACAAACAAATGAGCATTGGCTGCTGCTATTAAAAAATTCTGTTGATTTAAAGAGGAACTCCAGTGAAAATAATGTAATAAAAAAGTGCTTAATTTTTACAATAATTATGTATAAATGATTTAGTCAGTGTTTTCTCATTGGAAAATGTTTCCTCTCCCTAATTTACATTCTGACATTTACCACATGGTGACCTTTTTACTGCTGGCAGGTGATGTCAGTGGAGAGAGATGCTGCTTGCCTTTTTGGCAGTTGGACCCAGCTGTAAACAGCTGTTATTTCCCACAATGCAATGAGGTTCATAGACAGGAAACTGTCAGGACCATGATCCTGACATCACACTGTGGGAGGGGTTTCACCACAATATCAGCCATACAGAGCCTCCTGATGATCCGTTTGTGAAAAGGAAAAGATTTCTAATGGGAAAGGGGGTATCAGCAACTAATTGGAATGAAGATCAATTCTTGGTCACGGTTTTCTTTGTTTTCAACAGTATTCCCTGAACAGCGGTTGCAAAGTCTAACTGACAAAATAGTGTGCAAATGAGTAGGGAGGCAGGCTGGTAACTTACTGTTTTCAAATAGGGGTTGTGGGGAGGCGCCCAATTTTTAGGTACTGACTGATTTCGAAAATAATAAAACAAGGTTTCTTACCTCTACAGAAGAATCACTGAGGTGGAAAACCGGGAGTCTTTACTAAAAAAAATTGTCAGCCGTGCGGGGGCGCAATGAAAAAATTTTTTTTCAATGCGCCCCCGCACGGCACGGCTGATAATTAAGGTTTCTGTATTATTGACCTGAGGAAGCAAGCTGCGTCCCGTGAAACGCGTTGTCTACAGTAAAACCGTTTTTTTTTAATAGACTCCCTGTTTTCCACCTCAGTGAGTCTTCTGTAGAGGTAAGAAGCCTCGTTTTATAGTTTTCGAAATCAGTTAGTACCTATATATTCTAGCAGCGCTCAGTAACAGTTCATCAGATAAATGCTGGCTTAATACCACTTCACAAAACACCATGGGGTCTCCCAACCCCCCCTTCGTAGAGCAACTCACCAGAGGATGCGGCCGAACCGGCCCGATATCGCTTCTGGGGTATATGGCCACCCCACTGCCTCCACCTGGCAACCTCCAACAGCTCACTGTCGTCTGCTTCAAGATTTTCATTTAAATAATCATCTGCGCTGGATTGATCATAAACCTCAGTAGTTACTACTAGCGGAACGAGTCCCAATGTGGTGAAGGTCGGCACCTCTGTAAGAGGTGTTGAAGTACTTAAATAGGGGTTGTGGGGAGGCGCCCAATATATAGGTACTTATACAAAATAATAAGCAGCGCTCAATACAAAAATATGTTATGTGGCTATCATAAACATTAAGTGACCAAAGTCCAAAGTACTACATGATGTAGTAACCTGTAAGCAATAGGTACTAAGAATATGTCTAAAGCGGAGATTTTGATTTATCATGGTTTTGGAGTTATTTAGTAACTACTGAGGTTTATGATCAATCCAGCGCAGATGATTATATAAATGAAAATCTTGAAGCAGATGACAGTGAGCTGTTGGAGGTTGCCAGGTGGAGGCAGTGGGGTGGCCATATACCCCAGAAGCGATATCGGGCCGGTTCAGCCGCATCCTCTGGTGAGTTGCTCTACGAAGGGGGGGGGGGGGACCCCATGGTGTTTTGTGAAGTGGTATTAAGCCAGCATTTATCTTAGGAACTGTTACTGAGCGCTGCTAGAACATTACAATATTGCTTTTGAAGATATACACATATCTCACTACAGCGATCCACTCGTGGATTGAGCGTTAAGTTACATTTGGACTTTGGTCACTTCATGTTTATAATAGCCACATAACATATTTTTGTATTGAGCGCTGCTTATTATTTTGTATAAGTACCTATATATTGGGCGCCTCCCCACAACCCCTATTTAAGTACTTCAACACCTCTTACAGAGGTGCGGACCTTCACTACATTGGGACTCGTTCCACTAGTAGAGAAGACCCAAGGAGGAGAGCGACCACCCGAGTCCAGTGCAGACCGGGAGACCGAGCGGGAACGGTCCAAATTTCCCACACGCACATACGGTGGTTGCAGGATTGCAACCCATACTTGTGAGTATTCAATTGCTCCTAAATTGAACCTCCAGGGTTTTAACGATACTGCACTATTGGGCTCCTGGTCTTCCTTTTTTCAACAGAAACACAGGGAACTCAGTTCCAAGGAACAGAGAACCTGGATCTGTTACACTACCTGATCTTACTGTTTTGGCAGTTAAACTGCTGATCAGGAAATGCTGTTGAAAACAAAGAAAACCCTGAGAATCCCCCATGTGGAGTTGCACTGGCCCAAAACCTATCGGTTCTGTCAGATTTTAACTGCCTACTTTATTCACGATAGTGGCCCTTTAAGCAGTAAACACAAGGGACTTGATTCACTAAGACAAATAGCATGCCTTATCAGAGTTAACATGTCTTATCAAAATTAACACGCCATATCAGAGTAGCATAACGAGCACTTCGAACTTATGCCTGGTAATTGGAGATGACGAGAGCTCCACTTGTCCTGCCCAGAGCCCCTGCGGGTCCAATCACTTTAAAGGACATTATCCCCGCACTTTGGCCCAATAGGCTACCTGTCACTTCACAGGTAACTTGACAGGCAGCCTATTGGGCCAATCGAAGTGCGGGGATAATGTCCTTTAACCACTTGAGGGCTGCATTGTTAAACCCCCCAAAGACCAGGCAATTTTTCATTAAATTGGCCACTGCAGGTTTAAGGCCAAGCTGCAGGGCCACACGACACAGCACACAAGTGATTCCCCCCCTTTTCTCCCCACCAACAGAGCTCTCTGTTGGTGGGGTCTGATTGCCCCCGAGATGTTTGTTTGTTTTTGTTTATGTATGTTTTTTTTTAATAAAGTGTGTGTTTTTTTAATGCTCTTGTATACCCCCCTCCCTCCCTCCCCCCCGCCAGCCAATCCCCATGATCAGCTGTCATAGGCTTCAGTCTATGACAGCCGATCACCTCTGTGGCTCAGGAGGGGACAGCCGTGTCACACGGCTGTCCCTGGTACAGCGCTGCTGTAGATTGCAGCGCTGTACCAGTAATTAGATGCCGATTACGCCGTCTAACAGTCTCCCGAGCGGCGATTTCCGCTCAGAGACTGAAGGTGAATCGCTCCGCCCACCAAGCAGGAGATGCGCACGCACCCTGCGCATGATCTCCTGCAAAACAGAGCCCCAGAACTTTACGCCGATCGGCGTTAGGCGGTCCTGGGGTTGCAACCGTGGCCACGCCCATCGGTGTGATGCAGTCGGCTAGAAGTTAAAGTGATTGGACCCGCAGGAACTGAGGGCAGGATGAGTGGAGCTCTCGTCATTGCCAATTAGGAGTTCATAGTCCTCGCTATGCTACTCTGAAAAGGCACGTCAACTCTGATAAGGCATGCTATTTGTCTTAGTGAATCAAGCCCAACACGTGATAGATAAAGAATGTGCCAGGTTTGCTGTAATATGTATTAACACTATTGCTTTCCATGTGGTTATACAAAAGTTCAATGGGCTATTATTAGTTAAAATGTTCATTATAGCCTTGAAATTGTAATACTTAACACTCCTTTCACATTACCTCTGTTATGTTAGCATGCAATAGACAATATAAGTGTATCACAATGCGATTTAGTTTCAATGGGCCTTTCACACTGGTACTTTAGTGGTGCAACGATACTTGACAGAATAATGCACAGCTTGCACTGCGTTACCGGGTGAAGCGCGCAGTACAAGCATAAAGTCTATGGACTGTATGCTGCACTGTACCGGTCGCATCACAGTGGTAGGCTGTGATGCGACTTTACATCACCCTTGCGTTGCAATCCCCATTTTTCAGGATGCACAACACAATGTATATAGCGTGGAAGGAGCTTTAAAGAAAACCTGAAACGGGGCATACAAAAAAATTATACATGCATGTGGTTTCCTCCAGCTCCCTCCAGGCTGATCACTCCCTTGCCGTCCTCCTGCACTGCCTGAATCCTCTGCTATTTGGCCCGGTAATTCCTCTAGTCAGGGCGTACTGCACATGCACGGCACACACCCGACATCGGGAGTATTCTGCAGCTGTGCAGTAATACTGCGCAGGTGCAGAGTGTTCTCGGTGACGGGAGTGCAATGGGGGGGAAGCGCGCAGCCGGACTGGCCATGCTCCAACTGGCCTTGACTGAAGGTATTAGTGGGCCGAATAGCGAAGGATCCAGGCAGCACGGGAGAATGAGCCTAAAAGGGGCTGGAGGAAGCCCCAGGTACACCTTAACTACTTACCGCTGCCGGGGCGTAGATTTCAATCATCCCACCGCGCATTCTCGCTACCACCAATCGCACTGCTCTCTCGCCGCCGCAGATCACTCGAAAGCTGTATGAGCCAGTCAATAGCCGATTTCATTGGCTACTCACCCTGTCATCACTGTAAGCCAATCCCATTGGCTTACATTGATAGACAGTGTCAGGAGCCAATGAAAGTGGCTCCTGACCTTCTCACAAAGCGCTGCCATCATAGAGACAGCAGAGAGGACTGGGTGCGGGAAAGGAGCAGCGATGTGACCAGCGGGTATGCACAACGATTCATCGGGAGGTACCATTCTTCGCTACCAGCAGTCTGTGGTCCTTAAAGAGAACCAGAGATGAAGCACCCTCACGTATTTTAATATATGTATCAGTGAGAACATGACAGTAAACCCTTACCCTGCTTTTAATTTCATTCTTCTCTGCTAAATCTTCCTGTTATTAGCTGTGATAAGAATCCCCGACTGAGTATTCAGTCTAGGTTTGGCCTGGAATCATTAAAGTTGAGTCAATCTTCTGTGAGTCTTTTCAAGCCCAAGCCCACTTCCTCCTGGCTCAGATTTCCTGCTTTGCATACCCAGTGCTCTGATGACTGGGAGGAGCTGCTCCTACCGAGAAAGAAGCTCTGAAAAAACAGACAAGTGTGGCTGTGTGATCTGTGTGTACTTACTGTGCAGTCGTCATCATTATTATCTATGCAATTTCATTCCTATGAGAGACACTTCCTACATGCAGCTGCACAGCATACCAGAATAATGAAAGCACACAGATGAAAGACTTCAGCAGCAGCCCTGCTTGTCTATAGTTTCATAGAGCCTAGACAGCACATCCAGAACAGCTCATAACCTGGAAGCAGAATGGGTATGAGCCAGCTGCCATATTGGATTTTTCCTGGAGCAATAATGGATAAACACTCAAAAAGGCACACCAGAGCGGTGAAATTATCAGGTAGAGCATTTATTCTTTACAAGCTATCGACTGATATGTATATTTTGTGTCAAAAGTTCATCTCTGGTTCCCTTTAAGGGGCTAGAGACTGCTGGTACGTAAGTGGGTAAAGGACAACTGTAGTGAGAGGGATTTAGAGGCTGTCATACAGTCCTGGCCAAAAGTTTTGAGACTGTCAAAAATATCAATATTTGTTTTCACAAAGTTTGCTGCTAAACTGCTTTCAGATCTTTGTTTCATTTGTTTATGTGATGTACTGAAATATAATTATAAGCACTTCACACGTTTCAAAGGCTTTTATTGACAATTACATGAGATTTATGCAAAGAGTCACTATTTGCAGTGTTGGCCCTTCTTTTTCAGGACCTCTGCAATTCGAATGGGCATGCTCTCAATCAACTTCTGGGCCAAATCCTGACTGATAGCAACCCATTCTTTCATAATCACTTCTTTGAGTTCCTCAGAATTAGTTGGTTTTTGTTTTTCCACCCGCCTCTTGAGGAATGACCACGCGTTCTCAATGGGATTAAAATCTGGGGAGTTTCCAGGCCATGGACCCAAAATGTCAACGTTTTGGTCCCCAAGTCACTTAGCTATCACTTTTGCCTTATGTGCTCCATCACGCTGAAAAATTCTTTGTTCTTCACCAAACTGTTGTTGGATTGTTGGAAGAAGTTGCTGTTGGAGGGTGTTTTGGTACCATTCTTTATTGATGGCTGTGTTTTTTGGCAAAATTGTGAGTGAGCCCACTCCCTTGGATGAGAAGCAACCCCACACATGAATGGTCTCAGGATGCTTTGCTGTTGGTATGACACAGGACTGATGGTGGCGCTCACCTTTTCTTCTCCTGACAAGCCTTTTTCCAGATGCCCCAAACAATCGGAAAGGGGCTTCATCAGAGAATATGACTTTACCAGTCCTCAGCAGTCCATTCACCATACTTTCTGCAGAAGATTAATCTGTCCCTGATGATTTTTTGGGAGAGAAGTGGCTTCTTTGCTGCCCTTCTTGACACCAGGCCATCTTCCAAAAGTCTTCGCCTCACTGTGCTTTCAGATGCGCTCACACCTGCCTGCTGCCATTCCTGAGCAACCTCTGCAATGGTTGCACTCCGATCCCGCAGCTGAATCCTCTTTAGGACACAATCCTGGCGCTTGCTGGACTTTCTTGGATGCCCTGAAGCCTTCTTAACAAGAATTGAACCTCTTTCCTTGAAGTTATTAGTAGCCACAATATCCTTGCCTGTGAAGCCATTTTTATGCAACGCATGCATTTCTTTGCTGGTCACCATGCTTACCAATGGAAGATCAATGATTTCAAGCATCACCCTCCTTTAAGAGGTCAAGTCTGACATTCTAACCCAATCAGCCTGACATAATGATCTCCAGCCTTGTGCTCGTCAACATTCTCACCTCAGTCAACAAGACGATTACTGAAATTATCTCAGCAGGTCCTTTAATGACAGCAATGAAATGCAGTGGAAAGGTTTTTTTGGGATTTAGTTAATTTTCATGGCAAAGAAGTACTATGCGATTCCTCTGAACACTCTTCATAACATTCTGGAGTATATGCAAATTGCTATTACCATATAAAAACTTAGGCCCGGTTCACATTAGCGGTTGTTTGCCAAACGGACCGGATGACCTGACCGGATCCGGACCGGATCCGGGCCGGAACCGTACGGTTCTGATCCGGATCCGGTCAGGTTGCATCAGGTGTCCATCAGGATGCGATCCGGATCCGTTTGGCAAAGTAACGTTAAAAAAAAAAAAAAAATGTTGGGGTCTGGGAGGTCAGCAGAAGGGGGACCTGTGGAATCAGGCCCTCTGCTGTTTAGCACTCACCTCCACCTCCGACATGCTGCCAACATCCTGCCAACATCTCCAGCTCGTGCTGCTCCACTCCGAAATGCTTGCCCATGTGTCCCCAGCCAATATCGCCGCAACAATCCGCATAGGAAGTGGGGTAGAACATCCGGATTTCTCAGCCAGTGTGTTGTGCGGCCTCCGGTTCCCATTTGTTTGTATTGGCCGGATGGTGCAGTCCGGCTCCGCCCCGGATACGGCTGCCGGAGGGGCCGGATGAAAAAATAGAGCATGTTGGAACGGAGGCCGGAGTCCGGATCCGGCCCGGATCCGGTCCGGCTCCGGTTCTGCAGAACGGACCCATGTGAACGGACGCATAGGCTTTAATTGCTATGCCGTGCGTCCGTTCCGTCCGTTCTGCAGGCGGTGCGGCTCTGGCACGGCGATTCCGGAGGGCCACCGCAAGTGTGAACCGGGCCTAAGCACCAACTTTTCTAATTTCCAATATTTTTGACAGTCTCAAAACTTTTGGCCAGGACTGTATTTATTTCCTTTTAAACAATTCCTTTTAAAGCTGTCCTGCTGATCATCTGCTGCTGACCATCTCTACTAACCAACTTTGCCATCCTCCTATGTGCTGTGCCGGTGATATGTCTTTTTAGGCTACATTCACATTATACATATTTTTGTAATACTGAACACATTTTTGTATGCATTTTCCCACATAACAAAGCATGCATTTTCCAATGACAGCATCTACAGTGCATTTCAAAGCCACCAGTCATATCATATGCACCACAGAAGCAATGTTGTGTTGGTGCTTTTCACAGTACCTTTCACAATATTAGAATTATTACTTCAAATATCCTCAATTTGGGAAGGGGACGGTGACACAAAGGTACAAAAAAAAACTTGCAGAAAAAAATACATTTCACATACATTGACAAATAGGCCTCTTATTATCCCGGTTCTTTTTTTTTCTTCAAGCTTTGTATCCTTTTTCAGTAAGCAGTGATGGGCAATGATATGACTACACACAATTAAGCTTGTGCAGTGTAACATGAAGATAGATGACTGATAAGAGCTGCTGTTAGGTGGGCATTGAATAGCCCTGAAAGATGCCAGAAATTCCTCTGTGCACTAAACACCTCATAGATGGCTCTGCATAAGAGCTCTGTCTGTGGAGAAGCACAGCCACTGAGAAACTGTCACACAGACTTTGTCTGGGAATTCTCTGGAGTAATATCACATAGCTGGCGAACTATCTTTGGAATTTCCCTCACAGCTGATACCTTCGCTTCCATTAAATCCTCCTTGTAAAAATGACAAAAGACAATTACTCTTTTTATCCTAAGCTCAATTGCATTCCCGCATACAATCTCTATCTCTAGTCTGTGTTACATATAATGGTTAGGGAACCTTGTAAGCCTATGGTCAGCACATTTAATACACTCACATACCTCCTAGTCAGCGCTGTGTAAATCTCTCTCTGAAGCTTGCTGCTGTGTGAATAGGACTGACACATTCCCATGTAAGATAAAGAAAACTAATTACGATCAGTAGTCGGTAGCCATAACTATGTTTAAACATTTTTATCAGATTTTTTCTTAGAATAACAATATTAGAGCAGGACTATGCGAAATCGAAATCTGTACTTCTGGCTCTTTTGTGATATTTAAAAACTGAAATATGTAGATTTCAGAGGATATATGTATAGTACGGTACTTATACACCCCCTTAACCAAACAGTGCTCCCTCTGTCTCCTTAATACTCCAGTATCCCCCCCAGTACTTGCTCCAGGGCCGGAGCTACCATAGGAAAAAATAGGCAGTTGCCCCAGGGCCCCAGAGCCTGTAGGGGCCCCCAAGTTGTCCCTCCCCCATCTGAACTGTTGCTCCCCAGGGACACTGCAGAGTCTGTTAAGTTGGGGGATGATTGGGGGAGGGTCAGCAGCCAGCTCAGGGACCCAGGAGGAAAATTTGGCTGCAACAAAGGGCCTCTGATGACGCTTTTTGGTCGGGGTGGTGTCTGTTGGGGGTTAATCTTGCCCTAGGGCCCCATTGTTACTTGAACCGGCCCTGACTTGCTCTATACCATCCACACCAGATTCCTAGTTTATTAAAACAGGACAGTTTCCAGGCAAAGGCAACCTAGGCATTTTCTTTCTTAAGCTGGCCACTAACGGTCCAATTTCTAGCGAAAAATCGTTCGAGCAGTCAGAAATTCTGATCGGACGAAAAATCGTTCACCATCAACTAACCAATCTTTGCTTCCTATCTATCACAACCACCAAGAAAATCCAAATTTTCAATCGACGAAAATTCATTCGGGCGACATTTTTTTCACTCGTTCATAATCGATTGTGGCCACCAATGGAGATTATTTACAACCAATCCGATCAGAATTTCAGATCGCTCGAACGATTTTTCGCTAGAAATTGGCCAGCTTTAGAGAGGCACCTTGTGGTCAAACAGAGAGCAGATTTTGTTATAACAGAGAAAGAAGCTTTTACTATGTGCTGTAACAGCAGAACATCTGGGGCTAATGCATGAGATCATACTCAAAGTATTGATTGGTATAATGGTTGAATCTCGCCCGAGGATCTTTAGTGGCTGCCATGGCTGAGTTTAATTTAGTGTGTACACTAACCTTTAGCAGCAAGGTGCCTTCTGGTCTACACCTCGCTAGAATGGAATTCCTGTGATTCTCTCTCAGTCATTTAGAGACATCCTGCTGCATATTGTCCCAACCCCACCTTTAAACTAAAATCCAGGCAAACATTTTATTCTACCTACTTTGCATCTCACTGAAAGACAATGATATTGTACGTTGCGTCGGAACACATCGCACATAGTGCGCAAGGATCCTATAACTTATTCTATAACATTACTCAAAGCACATAGTGTAAATAAACCTTACGATGTAGATATCCGTTATTTGGGACTATGCAGGCACCACACCTGTTGAGCACCATATTTGTGTTGTATATAGTCTAATAGACTGTCCAGTAATATTCCTATGAAGCCACGCTCTGCCCAGGTTGCTCAGTTAAAGTGTACCTGAGATTAACCTTTTCAGCTGTATAGACGTGAGTGCTCTAGCCACAGGGATGTGAAACTTATGTCCATGCAGTTGTCCCGGCGACAGGGGGGATTGGTGGCAGGGGACAGACGTGCTATGAGCCAAACCATACTTGTGCAGCGAGAATGATCACTGTTTTTGTTCAAAAACTGTGATCATTTTCAGTTGTAGGAGCGATCATGCCGCTACGCGCCCCCCCAGACGCTCGGTCCTGCCGCCGATTATTAGATTCCTTCATTCATCTACCCTCTAAGTCCCTGTGATTGCCGGCATCTAGGAGAACACAGGCACGCATCACTTCCTATTTTTCGTACTTATAGTATGATAATAGAAAATAATGTGCAAGGACATCTTGTGGCCAAATAGTAAAATTACAGATACAGACATTATGGGATAAAAATGTTTTAATATATAACGTATGTCAAGAGAGTATATTACTATTAAATTATGTGCTTAAAATTAGTGATGGATGTAAAACTGAAAAAAATGCACCTTTATTTCCAAATAAAATATTGTCACCATACATTGTACTAGGGATAGAATTGAAATGTTGCAATAACCGGGACAAATAAAATGTGTGGCTTTTATCCACAGTTTTACGTTTTATTTTAAAACTATAATGGCCGAAATCTGAGAAATAATGATTTTTTTCCATTTTTTTTCTTCTTATTGTCATTAAAATGCATTTAGAATAAAATAATACTTAGCATAATGTACCGCCCAAAGAAAGCCTAATTGGTGGCAAAAAAAAAGTTATAGATCATTTCGTTGTGTTGGTGCCTCTGTTACTCTTGTTTTACTGCTGATCTAGTCCACCCTGAATGGAGGGGTGTATCCCCATTTTCTTCTGTCTACAGAGAGCGACTTTTTATTACCTTAGTGGGGTATACTTCTCCCCACCTGCCGGTCCAGTGGTTGCCTTTGTGGTAACCCATATTTGTGAGTACATTACCATTAATTTACACTATATTTTCATTTACACTATATTTTCATTTACTTTGACATACTACACCATATTGGGCTCTCGGTTTCATTTCTGTTCTTTCAAAGCCATTAAGTTGTGATAAGTAGTGATAAAGTTATTGGTGAATCAAAATTCCTCCCGTCCATAAGGTGAAAACAACCTGCGGGCTGAAGTGGTTAAAAAAGATTTCAAAAGGAGAACAATCTTAAAGAGAATCTGTACTCTAAAATTCTTACAATAAAAAGCATACCATTCTATTCATTATGTTCTCCTGGGCCCCTCTTTGCTGTTTCTGCCACTCCCTGCTGCAATCCTGGCTTGTAATTGCCAGTTTTAGGCAGTGTTTACAAACAAAAAACATGGCTGCTAAGCAGCATGTGATAGGTTGAGAGAAGCTCAGTCTGTGACTCATACAGAGTCTGGAGGGGGCATGAAGAGGGTGTGTATAGCTTCTGCCTATCACAAGCAGAGCAGCACATTCCTGCCTCAGTGCCTGAGCCCGACAAAGCTGACAAAGGAAAGAAGATTAGATTATATAACAGAGATAATACAGCCACTGTGCAACTAGAAAAGGCTGCAGTAAGACAGACCACATTAGAACAGGTATAGGAACTTATAGGATAGAAGAAATAAGGCTGAACATTTTGTTACAGAGTCTCTTTAAAGCGGAATATAACCCTGCATTTCAACTTTGCTCTAAAACATTATTTACAGCATATTATAGCAACCAGCATTTTTTTTTACTAGACCTGCATTGGAAGGGTTAAACACAGAGGTTTAAAGTTCCGCGGAGAGATATGCAGAAGTTCATTTAGATACATTTAACTAAATAGAATGTAACAAGTGATAAATGTTACACACTCTTTGGCTGTCCTCCAGCTCCTTTTCAGTCAGAGAGATGAGTCACATGCCACACTTAGATACATTTAAGTAAACAAAATGTATCTATGTCAGCTTCGGATGCGTCTGCAGTTCTGTCCAGGAACTTGAAAGCTCTGTGTAACCCTTCCAATGCTGGTCTAGTAAAAAAAAAAATGCTGGTTGCATATAATATACTGTAAATAATGTTTTAGAGCAAAGTTGAAATGCAGGGTTATATTCCGCTTTAAGGTGGACACTAACAATACAAAACAATAATTTCCGAACGTACATAAGAATAATTGTTCATAAACGATCATTCGGCAAATTGTATCATTAGTGGCCATCTTAATAAAGAGGAGAACATGAACACAAGCATCTATGTGGATCCGCCTGTGCCTTCATCAGAGAAATCCTCAGCTGTCTGTCTGCACAGCTGTTTTCCAATAACTTGATTCACTACAAATCTAAATCTAGGAAGGGACTTTTCACCACAGAACACAAGACCTGTGAGCAGAACAAAGGCTTTGTTCCAGAAGACAGAGTTTTGGCAAGTCGCAGTAGAAGAATGGTAACAGCGAGATGTATTATTTATGATATTGCCTGAGTGAGTCCATAGCTGGGAAGGGGCCTCCATCTGCTGTGAGTTCACTTGTTTTAGCAACTCCCTGGTTACAGTGCAGAATCACCGCCTGGCCGCTGTTCCTGACTCTCTCATGCTGATGTTATGTTCTGCCTAATTTATACACTGCACATGCCAGGGTTATCCGGCTTAAGCCAGATGATGTATGTATGACATAGATTATTCCAGACATTAAAGTCTTGTAATTTGCGTCTTACTTGCGAGGAGACAGTGCAGGCTTACATACGCTAATATAAACAACTTACATGTTCTACTATAACCTAGAACTAAAAAGAACTAGCTGTATAAAATGTGCTTATTTTGCAACACTGTGGGAATGACTGATCAAAACAGATGCAAAGAGAACATGGGAAAATCTTGAGGAGTTGACTTACTGAAAATTAGCTGAAGTTTGGTTGTGTAAGGCTAAGTTCACAGTTGAAGTTGCGTTTTTGGTGCGACATGAAGGTCGCACCGCAGGTAGTAACGCAACACAAAAGCATAATATGTTAGTACACGTTATGCTATATTGCGTTGCGTTTAGCTGTCATTTCAATGTGACCCTAACGTCGCATCAAATGCGCCGTTATCGTGGCATCCTGATGCGCCCAAAATCCACTGAGCATGTGCAAACACAGTAACGCAGCCCATAACGTGCCAAACGCACTGCAAGCACTACTTTCACAGAATGTGCTGCGTTACACTATAACGCAACGCATGCACTGTGAATGTAGCATTGACTTTGCATTGCAGTGCGTTTGCACACGTTAGAAAGGGCTATAACGCGCGACTTTAACGTCGCACTGTGAACCTACCCTCAGGCCCGGTTCACACTGGCACTTATGGAAAACTGACCGGTGTAAAAACTGATCCGTGGAATGGATCCATTTTTAAAGGCATCAGTTTTCCTTCTCCGTTCCATTAACATGCAGTCAATGCAACGCATCCTTCAATCCTGCAAAATTACTTCAGATACAAACTTGCGGTCAGGCCAGCGAATCGTGCGGGATGGATCCTTTTGAATGGACCAATGTGAACAGATCCATAAGTTAGTGGATCCTTTCCGTAACAATCCACTAACAGTGCATTGTTTTAGTTCCAGTGTGGCCCGGGCCTTAGGCAGGTCTCTCATCCACAGAGGGTAAGGCTAGGTCCACACTAGACACAGTTGCAGGACGGACACTGCAGTCCGGATCAGGGGAAGATTAGGGGAAGTACCACCGTACTGCAAACTGATGAAAGTGCATCAGTTTTGCATCAGTTTCCGTTCAGTTTTTCCCTGACAGAAAACGTCTCTATCATTAGGAAGGAGTGGGAGGATTTTTTTGGGCCAATCATAAAGCTCAGGCTATCCGTTTTCACATCAGTTTTTTGCCTGTGGAGCCGGAGATGCGTTTTCTGATTGCTTTTCACTACCCCTGCATGTATTCGTGGTCCTGATCCGTTGCGTGAAAATGCAGCAGATCCGGACCTTCCGTTCAGGTTTTGAAAACGGGTCCCCGCAAACGTTTACTTGGGTGAGGCTGGCTGCTATTTTGAACATTAGTATCCGGGACTCCGTTTTTCATCAGGTTTGAAAAACGCAGCCACGGATACGTTTCCGGACCTAGTGTGGACCAGGCCTAAGGCCATGGTCTATAACGCCCGCTCCTCCTCCCTCCCACCTTGCAGAGTAGCACAGGGGCTAGTGTAATATCTACCTGTTCCGCACTGCGTTGGGTCTCCTCTTCCTCCCGGCAGCTGCACGCCCCATGCTGCCATCCTTCCGACTCATGATGCTTGTCACATGATGGCAGCATAGAGCAAGTGGCTGCTAGTAGGAAGAGGCAATGCTGGGAAAGGTAAATATAACACCGCTCCTGAGCTAGGGGCTGATAAAGGCATGCATCTAGTGTGTGTACAGCGGCTGCCTGACATCACCTAAAGGTCAGGCATGCTCTGATCGCAATGTTCTCCCCACTCACCTTGCCCAGGAGGAGCTGTTCTGTTGTGCAAGGAAAAGACGTGTAGCAATCCTGCAGGCTAGTGACACATCTGTACAGTATTGAGCCTCAACCTGTTGCCCAAAAGTTTGATTCTCATCCCTACTGAGTGACAGTTTACATCAAATGTATTTTGGCGAAAGACACGTGGCCACCACACCACCAGTCACCCTTTTACCATACATTCAGTCTAAAGATGATTTCTAAGCTGCATGCAATTTGCAACAAAAATTTAACTAAGAAACTTAGCAACTCATGACTATATTTACTCCAGTGACATCCCCAGTCATGTATCGAATGGACATGCTGCTAGATGTAGGGCCGACTTGCTTGATAGGGTGCGTGACGGTAGAGGCGTGCTATATTGGAGAAAGCAATGAACGAGATGGAACCACCATGCATAGACCGAAAACGACATAGGGCACATTGATGCGGATGGAGGCCGGAGCCAGCGATGGACAAGTAAAGTATAATGTACTGGGGGGGTGACATTTTACATTAGGGGGGCAGCACGGGGGTGGCGAGGTGGCAGGTTCAAAATTACAAGACTGATTCCCAAGAAATTTTAAGCTGAAATTGATCGAGAATCGGCCTGTAGTGTACAAGATACAGAGGCGCCAAAAGAATAAAAGGTAATTAAATGAACTTAAAAAACCAACTGGTTAAACAGAGGAGGCAGCGGTGGTCTTACCCCCTCCAAACAGACACAGGCAAGGACTGCGATTCAGACAGTCAACAATTTATTTGGAACTCCAAAAAACAATGCAACGCGTTTCACGGGCCATACATCCCGCTTCCTCAGGCAAAATACAGTAGGAGTCACAGCTGCAGAAAATACACAAACAGACAACCAGAGGCATAAAATCGTCAAAGTGCTGATATGAATACGTAAATTTACATTTTGCATTACATTTTAGTGACAAGTTGTGCGCGGGTTATAAATATTAGTTTCAGACTGATAGTAGTCTCATAGGTATGCTTGACAGCTATAGAATGGGTAGGGGGAATGTTAAAGGTGCATTGTGCTAAACAGAGTAAGACCAATGATAAATACAAACAAATATGCAAATACATAAAGTAAAAAATTGGCTGGGTTTGCTGCCGGTTGTTGTGGACATCATACAGAACAACAGTGAATAGTGGGTGAAATTGGGAGAAAGGGTTGACATGGTCTAGAGGAGGAGGAGGAACAGAGGGTGTTGGAATGGCTAAAAAACAGGTGGGGTGTTTTAGGCAGCAAGTAAACAAGAGTATAAGGAGAAGGCAGACTTACCATCTGTATTATATCAGCGAGCTCGGCGCCTCTGTAATGCCAGAGGACACCTGAGTTCATTAAGTAGCATGGAACAGTATGAGGAATGTGAGAGTACTTCCGGGCGGAAGTGTGTCATAGAGGGGCGGGGCCATCATGTGTGTAAACTTTGTAAATTTTGTAAATAAAGTTGGAAAAAAAAAAAAAAAAAAAGGAACGGCTAGAAAAATTAGTTTCGAACTGATGGAACTGATGGAAGTAGAGAATCGGCCTGTGGTGTATGGGCAGGCGACAGATCTCTCTCCAATCAGAGAGAGATGTATCTCTTGGTCGATCTGCCCATACATCTTCTGATGTATGGCTACCTTAACTATACATCATTTTCTTGCAGGCTTTTGATAGTTTCTTCTTCATGCATGATACAGAATTGGATCAGAAAATAGATAGTGAGATTTAGTAAGAGCTCTAAAATTTGCTAATCGGAAATTATCCAGGCACTAGAAGCCAGTGCACAGTTGCAGAGCAGCACAGAATTTGTAAAGTATGGTTGGAGAGGTAATGCTTATACCAATCAACCTGACAGCTTTGATAATATGCCTTGTTCAGTTGTGGGTTAAGTTATGCTTTAATCAATACAAATTGTTGGTCATACTTCCCTTCTTAAATCATTCCGTAAATTATTTCTGTGAGTGCCTCCCTATGAGGAAATTAACTAGCTGCTTCTATCAATAAACTATAATTATGTCCTCTTTTCCATGCACTTATGGCAAAGTAATGTGAGTCAGGAGTGTAGTTAGAAACCACTGGGCCCCACACCAAAATTTTTGTTGCACAACACCCCATATAGCTTTCCCTGGTATTCTAATGGTCTCCCCATTCCCCTTATTATATCTTCTGGTCCATTGTGCTCTCCTCCTCTTATATTACTTTTTCTGGTAGTGTAGTGGTCCCCTCCTATAGCTTTCCCTGGTAGTCTAGTGGTTCCCGTCCCTTCTTACATTCTCTGGACTCTGGTGGATTAGCTGTCTCCCCCTCTCATATTAATTTCTCCGGTAGTCTAGTGATCCCCTCAGATAGCTTTCTGTTGTGTTCTATGGGTCTCTATCCCCTACCCTTAAAGTGAACCTGAACTCTTTCACAGGACAGAAGGAAAACAGAGAAATGCAACCTTTATGCATTTAGAGTGTTTAGCCTGTTTAACCACTTGAGGACTGTGGGCTTTACCCCCCTTAAAGAGAACCCGAGGTGGGAATTACTTTTACTATTGGGGCACAGAGGCTGGTTGTGCGCACTAAGACCAGCCTCTGTTGCCCCATCGTGTGCCTCCATGTCCCCCCTGCTCGCCGCTATACCCCCCGCATTGCTGGCTGTGTCGCCAGCTCAATGTTTACCTTGCGCTGTCAGTCAGCGCCGCTCCCCCGCCTCCTCCGCATCGGCGCCACCCGCCGCGTCACTTCCCTCCTATCAGCGGGAGGGAAGGGACACGGGCGGGTGCGCCGATGCGGAGGAGGCAGGGGAGCAGCGCTGACTGACAGCGCAAGGTAAACATTGAGCTGGCGACACGCTGCGTGTCGCCAGCAATGCGGGGGGTATAGCGGCGAGCAGGGGGGACATGGAGGCACACGATGGGGCAACAGAGGCTGGTCTTAGTGCGCACAACCAGCCTCTGTGCCCCAATAGTAAAAGTAATTCCCACCTCGGGTTCTCTTTAAGGACCAGGCACTTTTTTCCATTCAGACCACTGCAGCTTTCACGGTTTATTGCTCGCTCATACAACCTACCACCAAAATGAATTTTGGCTCCTTTTCTTGTCACTAATAAAGCTTTCTTTTGTTGCTATTTGATTGCTGCTGCGATTTTTACTTTTTATTATATTCATCAAAAAAGACATGAATTTTGTCAAAAAAATGATTTTTTTTAACTTTCTGTGCTGACATTTTTCAAATAAAGTAAAATTTCTGTATACATGCAGCACGAAAAATGTGGATAAACATGTTTTTGATTAAAAAAACCCATTCAGCCTATATTTATTGGTTTGGGTAAAAGTTATTGCGTTTACAAACTATGGTGCAAAAAGTGAATTTTCCCATTTTCCAGCATCTCTGACTTTTCTGAGCACCTGACATGTTTCATGAGGGGCTAGAATTCCAGGATAGAATAAAATCTTATATGAACTCACCATACTCCTAACGGAATACCATTGGTTGTCTTCTGTCTAGAATGGGGTCATTTGTGGGGTTCCTATACTGCCCTGGCATTTTAGGGGCCCTAAACTGTGAGGAGTAGTCTTGAAACCAAATGTCGCAAAATGACCTGTGAAATCCTAAAGGTACTCATTGGACTTTGGGCCCCTTAGCGTACTTAGGGTGTAAAAAAAGTGCCACACATGTGGTACCGCCGTACTCAGGAGAAGTAGTATAATGTGTTTTGGGTTGTATTTTTAAACATACCCATGCTGGGTGGGAGAAATATCTCTGTAAATGACAATTGTTTGATTTTTTTTACACACAATTGTCCATTTACAGATATATTTCTCCCACCCAGCATGGGTATGTGTAGAAATACACCCCAAAACACATTATACTACTTTTCCCGAGTACGGCAGTACCACATGTGTGACACTTTTTTGCAGCCTAGGTGCGCTAAGGGGCCCAACGTCCTATTCACAGGTCATTTTGAGGCATTTGTTTTCTAGACTACTCCTCACGGTTTAGGGCCCCTAAAACGCCAGGGCAGTATAGGAACCCCACAAGTGACCCCATTTTAGAAAGAAGACACCCCAAGGTATTCCGTTAGGTGTATGGCGAGTTCATAGAAGATTTTATTTTTTGTCACAAGTTAGTGAAAAATGACACTTTGTGAAAAAAAAACAATAAAAATCAATTTCTGCTAACTTTTGACAAAAAGTAAAATCTTCTATGAACTCGTCATACACCTAACAGAATACATTGGGGTGTCTTTTTTCTAAAATGGGGTCACTTTGTGGGGTTCCTATACCGCCCTGGCATTTTACGGGCCCAAAACCGCGAGTAGTCTGGAAACCAAATGTCTCAAAATGACTGTTCAGGGGTATAAGCATCTGCAAATTTTGATGACAGGTGGTCTATGAAGGGGCGAATGTTGTGGAACCGGTCATAAGCAGGGTGGCCTTTTAGATGACAGGTTGTATTGGACCTGATCTGATGGATAGGAGTGCTAGGGGGGTGACAGGAGGTGATTGATGGGTGTCTCAGGGGGTGGTTAGAGGGGAAAATAGATGCAATCAATGCACTGGGGAGGTGATCGGAAGGGGGTCTGAGGGGGATCTGAGGGTTTGGCCGAGTGATCAGGAGCCCACACGGGGCAAATTAGGGCCTGATTGCTGGGTGCCTCAAGGTGTGATTAGAGGGGGGAATAGATGCAAGCAATGCACTGGCGAGGTGATCAGAGCTGGGGTCTGAGGGCGTTCTGAGGGTGTGGGCGGGTGATTGAGTGCCCTAGAGGCAGATAGGGGTCTAATCTGATAGGTAGCAGTGACAGGGGGTGATTGATGGGTAATTAGTGGGTGTTTAGGGTAGAGAACAGATGTAAACACTGCACTTGGGAGGTGATCTGACGTCAGATCTGCGGGCGATCTATTGGTGTGGGTAGGTGATCAGATTGCCCGCAAGGGGCAGGTTAGGGGCTGATTGATGGGTGGCAGTGACAGGGGGTGATTAATGGGTGGCAGTGACAGGGGGTGATTGATGGGTGATTGACAGGTGATTGACAGGTGATCAGTGGGTTATTACAGGGAAGAACAAATGTAAATATTGCACTGGCGAATTGATAAGGGGGGGTCTGAGGGCAATCTGAGCGTGTAGGCGGGTGATTGGGTGCCCGCAAGGGGCAGATTAGGGTCTGATCTGATGGGTAACAGTGACAGGTGGTGATAGGGGGTGATTGATGGGTGATTGATGGGTAATTAGTGGGTGTTTAGGGTAGAGAACAGATGTAAACACTGCACTTGGGAGGTGATCTGACGTCGGATCTGCGGGCGATCTATTGGTGTGGGTGGGTGATCAGATTGCCCGCAAGGGGCAGGTTAGGGGCTGATTGATGGTTGGCAGTGACAGGGGGTGATTGATGGGTGATTGACAGGTGATCAGGGGGATAGATGCATACAGTACACAGGGGGGGGGGGGGGTCTGGGGAGAATCTGAGGGGTGGGGGGTGATCAGGAGGGGGCAGGGGGAAAAAATTAGTGTTGACAGATAGTGACAGGGAGTGATTAATGGGTGATTAGGGGGGTGATTGGGTGCAAACAGGGGTCTGGGGGGTGGGCAGGGGGGGGTCTGAGGGGTGCTGTGGGCGAGCTGGGGCAGGGGGGGGAGAATCAGTGTGCTTGGGTGCGACATAGGGTGGCTGCAGCCTGCCCTGGTGGTCCCTCGGACATTGGGACCACCAGGGCAGGAGGCAGCCTGTATAATACACTTTGTAAACATTACAAAGTGTATTATACACTTTGTATGCGGCGATCCGGGTGCTAGTAACCCGCCGGCCGTTCGGAAGCGCCGGCGGGTTACTAGCACCCGGATCGCCGCATACAAAGTGTATAATTATAAGTTACAGCGCGAGGTGGGCGGAGCCAGTCCCCGACGGCCGATCGCGTCACGAATGACGCGATCGCGCCGCCCATGCCGTAAAAGGGTCCACTTCCCAGCCGCCAATTGTCTATACGGCGGTCGGGAAGTGGTTAATCCCCCCTCATTTGTATCAGCTGTAACATGAAAGAAATGTTTTTTGTTTGAAGGTTATGCTGTGAGAGGACTTCCTGAGTTCAGGTCCACTTTAATGTTAATTCTTGGACCCTGGTGGTCTAGTGCCCCCCCTTATATAAATTTGCCTGGAAATCAAATGCCGCCATATAGCTCTCCCTGGCAGTCTAGTGATCCTCCCCCACATCACTCCTTCTTATATAGATTTTCTTCCCTGATTTTCTAGTGGATTCCCCCTGACCTACTTACCATGAAAGGCAAGGAATGGGGATGCTTCTGCTGGGCTTGATCGGGCACCACTGCTTCCAGGTGCTCTAACAGTGAGTGACACTGCTCCTGCTCCTCCACAGCCAGAAAGACTAATTCTCAAGCCGAGGAGGGAGGTATTAATGCACAGCGATGGCAGGCAAGAGAGGGGAAAAAAGCCCCTTCCAAAAGGACAATTTTTGTGCCCGGCCGGAAGGTGGGAAACTAGTCATCTGATGACTATGGTGACCTTTAAGCCAGTGGCAAAAAAGTCTTTAGATGTCAGTGAGTGCCTATGATCTCTACCTCCTAACTCTCCATCTCCCACTAAGACCGGCAGCCAGACACAATGATGAATTACTTTGACACTGTAGATTTGTCTGTTATGCTGGGAATACACGTTTCGTTTTTGCCTTCGTTTTAGCCTTCAATTCGTTCGGTAAACGAATCGAGTGTTGAAAACGTATGTGAAAATAGTCATAATCTCATTATAGTTTCGATTAATAGACCCCAAAAACGAACGACTAGTGATCGAACATGTTTGATATTATCTCTCTTTATCCATCTAATCGAGCCATTGGTAGGCTTGATGGCTGTTCAGATCGATTATATATTCGTTTATGCCGTCCGTCCCTGTACTACGTTTCGTTTCTTTGCAGCCTTCGATCATTGGAAAAACGAAACCATCAGAATCGAAAAAAAAACCCAAACCGTGGGTGGTGATATTAACCGTACGGTCGATTATTTCGGGATCGAAAAGGACAAAAGGCACAATCGAAACGAAGGTTTAAACGAAGGCAAAAACGAAACGTGTATTCCCAGCATTAAAGTTAGGTATATACTGTGTGACAAAGGTCACTCTACAAATAAAACGTAACTTTGAATAATATGCTTTATAACATCATACATACTGTAATCCAGGAGTACACTCGCTGAATATACATATCAGTGCAGGAACAAATGGAGAGGTTGAATCAGTAAGGTGTATAAACACTATAATTCCACATCATTATACCCCTAAAAAAACAGCATTGAATGCATATACACAGAAACACCCTTGAAACTGTACAAATACTTCAAAACGTATGTACTAAATCAAAAAATAATTGTTCCGCCAGCAATAATGACAGTAGGATCTAAGGGAAAAGAGCTGTAATCTAAATCCTTATGCAGGCAAACAACACAGTATATAGACAGAAAAAGGAAAATGCTGGAACAAAAACCATCACCAATACAAGAACCTATGAGCACATCTCACCCACACCAAACATGTTTCACCTCAATAAAGGGACTTTGTCAGGGGTATACATATGTAGAAAGTGCTCAAGTGCATAGAAAGATGGCAGCCTTCATACTTCTTGCTATTCAGGTTGCCTGTAAATTGACTTTTTTTTAACACATTGGTTTGTAGTTTCTTCTATCATGATAATGTGGTCATGTTGTTTCGTTATGTAGATGAAAGAACTTTCTTGAATTCTTTTAAGGCTGTTCTAATCCATTTCTAAAAGTAGCTATAGTCAGCACTAGGGAAAGTTATGGTGGATTAGGTATTAAGTATTCATGTCAGTAAACAGAATTTTACACTTCATATTCCAAACACAAAAATCCCTTCAGTGCAGAGAGCAAGATTGATCAGGCGAGTCCATTGCAGAGAGCTTCCATCCATCATTCTCCTATGTGTGACCGCAGTGTTCTGGGGTCTCTGAGTTCAGGCTCATCTTGTGACCACGTAAACTGCATTCCCTAGGTCACAAAGTCTGGCTTTGTCAATAGGAAGAGTCAGCCAAAGTTCAGGCAGAGGAAAATCAATATATACCAAAGGACACTGATGGTGATGACTAACTACTGCCTTGTGCTCAGTGTCCTCTCCACACAAACATGAACATTAATTAAGTACAACCAACAGAAATATTTTAAATGGAAATCCACCAGGAACATCAGCTTTGCCTATTAGGTGTTACCACCATTGAATTGTTTCTGCTGTCTCTGATTTTGGGAAGGAAGGTTCAGAGCCAAACTTCCTAAGCCTTCTCTCTGGAATGCTATAATCCTAATAAGGATAATAACTGTTCCCATAGCAAATGCTATGTCCACATTGTCTATCAAATGTTCGCTATCCCTTTCCTCTACTTATTGAACAGGTGTACTTAAATTGCGAGGGAAGGGGAAGGAGGAGCTTAAAGCGGATCCGAGATGAAAAACTAACTATAACAAGTAACTTGTCTATATATCTTATCTGAAGTTTAGATAGTTTACACAGCAAATCTAGCTGCAAACAGCTTTAATAGAAAATGAGTATTTCTTCCTGTGATACAATGACAGCAGCCATGCTGTTTGTAAACATTACACAGAGGCAGGCTTATCTGCATCTTGAGCAATCAGCCTGTGAAAAAAACTAATCCTTCCTCCTCCCTCCTCCCCTCTGCCTCTGAAATCAATGGCTAGTAACACCTCCTCCTCCTCCTGCCCAGACTGAGCTCCCATGAGCCCTTGCTACTGCCAAGGCTCTCTGAAACCTTGTGGGCATGGTTTATTTAGTTTTTAGGGAATTAGAGTATTAAAACAAAAAAGTATTTGGCTTGAGGAATGCCCTATAAACAATAGGAAAGGAACACAATTATGCAATGAGTAAAAGTTCACCTCGGATCCACTTTAAGAGAAGTGTCAAAGAAAGCGTGCAGTGTGACACATACAGGGATCGCTATTAGGTACTCAGTGATACAGAGCTTACAGGATAGCAGTGCTGGATATGATGACACCTGGCATGCCAGAAACACAGAACTAACAAACTGGTTTGCTTGGCTGCTATTTAGTATTTAAATAGCACCGACATCTTCTGCAGCGATTTACAGTGTACATATTCATGTCACTAACAGCTATCACTGGCTTATCACTGCTTGAATCCATTGTAATGCTTTTGTATTGTTTATTTTCCTGCTCTATCACTGCACATCACTGGTGAACTGTACTTTTTCATGTTTTTTAAATATGAGTAAGAGGGGAAGAAAAGCAGCGATACCACAGAAAATGAGAGTGGTAGGCCTCCAAGTTTATTGTCACTTTATAAATATGCCGAAAGAGAAGAATATGGCCCATTGAAATCAAACTGGGGGGCATACAACCAATGAGAGCATCTAATAAAATAATTCTTATCTAATAACATCAGACTCCCTAGTTCTAGTAGTTGTCCTCAGCAGGGCTGGCCCTACTTAGGCTCCAGGGCCCTGAGCTGTCTTCCAGGCCACACAGGTCTCCCCCCAACTTAACTGTCTCTCCCAGGAGTCCTGCAGAGTCTTCGGCAAAGTAGCGTCTCACTTGTCCCAGCAGAGGCGCTCCTCTGTCAGTCCTTAACTCTGTGCACTCCTGCATACCCTCCTTCCCCAGGTCTCCCCCATCTTAAAGTGTACCTGAGACGGGGGGGGATTTATACATTCCTGGGGCTTTCTCCAACCCCCTCCACGCAGATCGCTCCCTCCCCACCTCCTCTGCCACCTAGGTCTTCTGAAACTGGCCCCGGAAAGTCCTCTAGTCGGAAACCAGTCGGTGCAGGCAGTCTGACTGAGTGCGCTCCCACGTCACGCTCTGTTCTGCACCTGCGCAATAGTTCTGCCCAGGTGCAGGACAGGGGCACGCGTGGCAGGTAGTGCTTGCGCAGTGCAACGTGGACCAGATGACTTTTCATGGCCAATTTGAGAAGATCCAGGAGGTGAAGGACAGCGGCAAGGGAACGATCTGTGTGGAGGGGGCTTGAGGAAGACTCGGGTATGTATAAAAAAACTTTTCTTTCCTTGCGTCTCAGGTTCTCTTTAAATGTACTCCTCTGGACCCGTGGAGAGTGTTGCCGTGCAAAACACTCACCGTTCCACTGGCATGCTCCTGATGCATGCTCTCTCCATTGCTGCCGGAGTCCCGTGACCTGTCAGAATGTAAATGGTCACATAACGTACAGGCCACTGGGAATGAAATCTATTGAAAATCTGTGTACAGTTTGTGGCAATAATTGATAAATCTAAGTGTATGGCTTCATTGGTGGCCACCAGATTCAACCATCACATAGATCAGATTTTGATCAGAGAGGGATCTATTACTGTTGTATCTGTTGACCTTCCCACTGAGGTAAGGGCTCCCCAGAATGCAGAGTCTAAGTGACCACTGGTTTCCACTAGAGTGACCTGCAAGGGTGGATGGACTTTGCTGCTTAGTGCTCACCAGGTTGCACTTCAGGGACACCAGGCATAGTTGGATCACAGGTCAGAGGTCGGGGCAGGCAGAGTTTTAGCATAGTCAAGTACATAGTCAGTGTAAACGATTAACTAGCCAAGGTCAGTAACAGAATATCAAAAAAAAATAACAGGCAAGCCAAGATACAGAGTGCTACACAGCTAATCCAGACAGTACAATCAGCACTGGGTGCATAGTGAGGCAGAGATTTGCATTCTGGTGGGTATTCTTGAAAGCATGCCTCTAACATCGTATGGCATTATGCCTTGTACAAAGGAAATAAAGCTGAGACATAATATGTGCTCCCGTAAAAAAATGCTGGAGGGGTCCATGAATTATGACACATTTCAGCATGAAATCTATTGAAAATATGTGGAGCTGCTCTACCTGCCAGACTCTCAGGTCTCCCCCATCTAAGGTGCTCCCACCAGGGTGGAAGCAGTAGATTTGGGCGCATGAGACAAGTGGACAAAAAGGGCGCCCCATTCACTTCCATTATAAATATCGTTTAATTGGCGCTGAACAGGGAAAAAAAGGCGCCGGAGATTATTAACGTTTTAACAAACGGCGCCCGGAGATTTTTAAGGATTTATAACGGCGCCCGGAAATTTTTAAGGATTTATAACTATGTTTGTGATGATTTAAGTTTACAAAATGAGCCCGTGACGAATAACGTTTATGAAGATACTAAATCACTATTTCTAAAACATTTCTAAAACATTATTATCCACCCAAAAAAATAATTTACATTTTTTTCTTTACATTTTTTATTTATTAATGTCTGTAAAACATTATTATCCATAGGGGGTTTTAGGTTTAGGCACCAACAGGGGGGTCTTAGGTTTAGGCACCAACTGGGGAGTCTTAGGTTTAGGCACCAACAGGGGGGTCTTAGGTTTAGGCACCAACTGGGGGGTCTTAGGTTTAGGCACCAACTGGGGGGTCTTAGGTTTAGGCACCAACTGGGGGGTCTTAGGTTTAGGCACCAACAGGGGGGTCTTAGGTTTAGGCACCAACTGGGGGGTCTTAGGTTTAGGCACCAACTGGGGGGTCTTAGGTTTAGGCACCAACAGGGGGTCTAGGGGTTAGGGATAGGTACAGGGAGGGTTTTTAATAAACGTAAATATAAGTTTCACTTTACAAACAGGGAAGATTAACGTTTTAAGAATTGCCGATCTCATACACATTATTTAGTGATTTATAAATTCTTAAAACACTATTTATAAACGAAATTCTACACAATATTTCTATAAACGATATTTCTATTTATCGTTTATACCACGCGCCCTTTTTTCCCGATGCCCTTTTCGTACGTACGCCACCAGGGTATTGCAGAGAGTTGGCAGTGGAGCATACAAGCTCCATCACTGGCCGGCCAGACAGGTTTATGTGCGCTCCACTGCAACACTCTTTATGGGTCCAGGGGAGCACATTTTAGGCGGGAAGGGGGAGACCTGGGGCGTCCATCGATCATCCCAAAATCTACCACTGCACACCCAACCAGCTCCTTTTGAGCAAGATCTTTCCAACGTGTGTTATCAATAGTTTCAATTATTTTGGCCGGAAATTAATCAAAATTATGATGGGGTGGCAGAAAAATCAAGCAATGGACACCTGAAATCCTAAAATCCCTGCATGAGGGTTACCCTGGCATTAAAAATATGTGTAGCAAGTAGGAAAGGAGATTCGGGCACCAGATGAGTTTGCAAAGACTTCCACCACTTTATTTCATCCCCATATCAGACAGGAAACACAAACAAAAAAGCAAAGGCCTGAGGTAACGATCGGTGTCAGCACACAGAGAGAATCTGATTATTGGTGATCTGCAGTATCACCAAAAATACAGATATATACCTGATTATTGATGATCTGCAGAATCACCAATATTACAAGTATAACTAACCTCTGGACACCTATAAAGTGTGAGTGTTTGGTGCAACAGTAATAACTTTGAGTGGGACCACCCGAGGAGCAGGTGGTCCTTGGCTGTATGAGAATTACCTCCCACAGGGAAGTGTGAAGACCTTCCACCAGCCTGAGACTTCCAAAGGGGTGGAGTCCCAGGCTGAGTAGCAGGAAGGCCCTGTGGCTAAGTGACACCTAGAAGGCGGGTGTCACAAGCAGGACTGGAGACTAATCTCTCTATGGAGAGGGATAGCTCGCATGGTCGGGCAGGCTAGGTCGGCAACACTTGGGCAGATAAAGTACAGAGACAGAAGGCTGATTCGGTAACCAGGAGCAGGCAGGGTTGGCAACAGGTAATCAGATATGCGTAGGTACCGAATCAGAAAGCAGCAGGATAGTCAGGAAAGCAATAGGTCATAACAGATATCTAACAATGCCTAGTCTTGGGTGTGAGGTCCGTGGTCTCAACACCCTGGAACTAGTTTGAGGTATAACACAATGATAACACAGTGTCCCTAGTCTTGGGTGTGAGGTCCGTGGTCTCAACACCCTGGAACTAGTCTGAAGTATAATACAATGGTAACACAGTATCCCTAGTCTTGGGTGTGAGGTCCGTGGTCTCAACACCCTGGAACTAGTCTGAAGTATAACACAATAGCAACACAGTATCCCTAGTCTTGGGTGTGAGGTCCGTGGTCTCAACACCCTGGAACTAGTCTGAAGTATAACACAGTAGTAATCTGGCTCAGTGTGAATTCCCAGGTCCTCCTGGTTCTAACACACTGTGGGATCTGACTATGGTCTGAGTGCTTTCACGTAAGTGTTCGCAACGGCAGACAACCTTAGACTGACCAGCAATAACTATATATAGAGCGGCGCTCTCCGGCGCCACCCATCGCTGATCAATCAATAAGCACTCGCTCTGAGATCAGCTGACCAACCTGGTCAGCTGATCCCTCCTCGTCTGCCATAAAGGTTCTGCCTCTCAGCGCGCGCGCGTATTCCTCAACCTGTGTGCACTAACAGACCCAGACGCACGCTGCCGCGTGCAACCCGCCGAGCCAGACGCGGAACCAGCCGCCTTGCCTCCAGTCCATGCGGTGGCTTTTCAGCAATCTATTACACCTGACAGCTGTTTTGCAAGAAGCCGCTTGCTTCCTCAGAGCACCACTTTATTTCACCCCTATATCAGACAGGATACACACACAAAAAAGCAAAGGCCTGACGGCTGTTTCGGAAGCGGCCGCAAGCGTATGCTTGCAAAATGACTGCTTTTTTTTGTGTGTGTATCCCATCTGATATGGGGGTGAAATAAAGTGGTGGAAGTCTTTGCAAACTCATCTGGTGCCCAGATCTCCTTTCCTTCTTGCTACACGGTTGACTGTATTCCGGAGGAACAGTGAGTTATCCACTAAACCCCCTAGGGGTCTGCCAGTGAAGCACCTAGTGCCAATCACCCTCTTTCTATATTGGCATTAAAATATGAAAGCTCTCACTAGCAGTTATATGTAGTAGCCAAATTTGGATGAACACTTCAGAAGGGGGAGGGTAACATTTGTGATTACTCGCAATGCTCCAGCCAGATTGCAGTTCATCAGTAGCAGATGACACAAAGTTCATGGTCTCGACCTCAAATAGATTACACAGGGCCTTTCCTAGGTCAAAGTTTTTTCTTGTGGTTGATTAATTTTCTAAATGGTTGTAAGTTGCTCCTGTTACTCCAGCAACAACTTCAATATTAATAAACATGCCATAGAAGTTATTTGCAAAGCATGGATTACCTAATACTAATAATTGTGTTTGATAATGAAGCAGAGTTCAAATCCGTGGAATTCAAGGCATTTATGGAAAGTAACCTGCTTTGCCTTTCCACCCATCTTCAAATGGGCAAGCTGAGTGAATGGTCAAGACTTCAAAAAATGTGCAAAACAGAATTATAGATGGAAAAGACTCGCTAATTATCTGTTGCAGCAGCATTTAACTCACTGTGCTAACATTTGGTGTAATCAAGTAGAGCTTTTGATAAATCTTTGAGTGAAAACATGTTTAGATTTGCAATCTACATGCTACCACTTGGTACAGTTATTCAACAACATGGCCTGATGTACTACTGCTATACCGATGATATGCAGCTATACCAGGCATGGGCAAACTTGGCCCTCCAGCTATTAAGGAACTACAAGTCCCACAATGCATTGCAGGAGTCCGACAGCCAGTCATGACTCATAAAGGCAAATGCATTGTGGGACTTTTAGTTCCGGAGCAGCTGGAGGGCCGAGTTTGCCTATGTCTGAGTTATACTAATCCTTAAAACCTGGTAGAACAGACCCTACTCCAAAATAATTTCTTTCTTAGCTGAGTGGATAAATGACAACTGGCTGAAAGTGATGACAAAACTGAGGTCCTTCTTGTCCAAGGCCAGTTTGTGACATCAAAACAGCTCTATTCTAAATGAACACTAATTAGGATAGGGAACTCAAACGTAAATAGCTCTGACCTGTGTGTGGCCTTGGTGTGCTGATCGATGGGGAATTATTTATTTTATTTATTTATTGTATTTATAAAGCACCAACATATTACGCAGCACTGGACATTAGTTAAGGTTACAGAAAATATTTAGGGATGACATACAGCATAAGACAATACAGGAATACATGCAAACCAGATCACGCAGCACAGTACGAGTACAAGGTAATGCTTAGTCAGTCACTGGATGGGAGCATGGAGATTAGGCAAGTCGGGTTCACTCTGATCCATAGGATGGGTATACGGTAATGGAGGTGCGTGATCAGGTAGGAGACATAAGGAGGAGGGCCCTGCCCCGAAGGCTTACAATCTAGAGGGAGAGGCGGGGACACGAAAGGTAGGGGACCAGAGTTCAGCTGTGGTTTTAGAGCACTAGTGAGGGGGGTAGGCCAGAGTGAAAAGGTGAGGTTTGAGGGCCTTCTTGAAGATGTTAAAGGAGGGGGAAAGCCTAATGGGGGGAGGTAGGGAGTTCCATAGCTTTTGAGCAACTCTTGAGAAGTCCTGGAGGCATGCATGGGATTGGGTGATGCAAGGGGCAGTCAGGCGAAGTTCATTGGAGGAGCGGAGTGAGCAGCTAGGTGTGTACCTCTGGGTAAGTTTGGAAATGTAGGTTGGGCAGGTTTTGTGGACAGATTAGTTATTATATAGTATTTATATAGCACCAACATCTTCCACAGCGCTGTACAGAGTATATTGTCTTGTAACTTTTCTGTCCTTCAGAAGGGCTCACAATCTAATCCCTACCATAGTCATATGTGTAGGGATAAGCCAATTAACTTATGTTATGTTTTGGTGATGTGGGCGGAAACCCAAGTGCCCGGAGGAAACCCGCTCAGACACAGGGAGAACATATAAACTCCGCGCAGATAGTGCCCTGGCTGGGATTTGAACTGGGGACCCAACGCTGCAAGGCAAGTGCGCTAATCACTACGCCACTGTGCTGCCCAAATCTCGGCTATATCAAATATTCCTAATTTCATCTGAGTACCATTGCAAAAATTAAACATCTCATTCCCCCAGAGGATCTTCCAACCCTAGTTTAAGCCTTCATCATATCATGGCTGGACTACTCTTGCAGGCCTTCCAAACAAGGACCTGTGCCACCTGCAATTAGTACAGAATGCTGCTGACAGATTGCTAACAAACCAGCCTCGCCACTGTCACATTACACCGATTCTTCGCTCACTGCACTGGCTATCTGTAGAATGGAGAATACTCTTTAAGTTTGGACTGTTTACATTCAAATCCCTACACAATTTGTGCCCTGGAGACATGAAGGACTTGCTGAAACTGCACCACACTTTTCACCTTAGATCAGCAGGATCCATTAACTTGGTCACTCCCAGAGTGCACCTCAAAACCTTTTAAGTCAGAGCTTTGTGCCATGCTGCCCCTACCCATTGGAATTCCCTACCACACCCAGTAAAGACAGCCCCATCCCTGGAGTTATTCAAATCCAGACTGAAAAGCCACCTTTTTAGCCTGGCATTTGAGGACTTGTAGAATTCTTCCTCTGTACCAAAATTTACCAATCAACCAATTACTGGTCTGAGCCATTATTATGCACTTGCACTTGTGGGAGAAAAGCGCTTTATAAATGGTGTATGTTTTTGTTGTTGAATAAAGAGGAGAAGTTCTATAATAATACAAAGGCTTTAGAAGTCCAGGTGTTTGAGCCTGGAAACAAGGTATATTGCAAGAGTTAAGCCCTCAATTCTAAATGGATACCTGCAACCATTCTGAAAGCCACTAAGCATGTGTCAAACATGATTACAACAGTTGATGGTCGAGTAATTCTCAGACATATTGACTAGTTATAGAATTGACTATGGGACAGTGTACAGATCGGGGAGTGCCTATTACAAGTAAGTTTCAGATAAACTCATCTCATCACTTATCCAACAAGAGGGAGAAACTCCTATACAGTGTGACACCAAAGGCTGACTTCAAGATGAAGCTCTTACTGTGGAGGCCAGTGCACATGAAGAGCTTCCAAGCCCCCAATAAGAGCACTTAGAAGGGTCATTAACCACGAAAGTTATTCAGCGAACTTAGTCATCTAGAACAGGTGTGATGTAATGTATTAAATATACTGCAATATCAAGAAAAGCCACTAGATGGTAATGTTATTGTTATTCACAGCTCTTTCCACTATACTTGCTGTTTAGTTCCCTTTTCTATCTCTCTTCCTCTCTCTATGACCACAGTGTTAAGTAGGTTGAAAAAGGTTTTCTTATACTGCACTACCATATCATTGAATGTAAGTCAAACTCGTGTATAAGTGGACCCCAGTATTTTGCACTCTAAAGAATTTTTTAATGACTCAAATATAAGTCTATCCAGCAAATGTAATGACTGCACTGCATAAAGCATTATAATCATTAGCCCCTCCTGGCCCCCAAGTGCAGCCAATAATGCCTCTGGGTCACCACATGCAGCTATTAACTCTCTGGGTCCCCAAGTGCATACCCACTCCCTCTCCTTAGTAAGCAGTTTAGCCAAGAACACATTAATGCACTGCCAAAAATAGGGCAGTGCCATATAAATGTATAATAAAGTAATATTTAGGAATGATCAATATACCCAAACATCTCCACTTTGGTCTCGTGTCAAGGCCCCACTCGGCTTACTGCAAATCACCACCTATTCACAGTGTGGCGGGTGCATTGCAGTGCAATGGCATGCGCATGTTAACAGTAGGAGTAAAGCCTATTTTTCATTGACTGTATGCTTCACTGTATGCAATATGTTACACAGGGAACAAAATGCAACATCCCACTGTTAATGTGGCCTAAAGGACATTGAATCCAGAAGGTTTGTTGTTTTGTGCAATTTTTTTTTTGTATTTGTACTGTCATGAACCTTAACATTTCACATGCGAACTAATGTTTTTAGTACCGGTATCTAAGATGTACCTGTTTGGTTTATAGCAATTTCTCTGAGCATTGCACAGTCTGACCTTGGAGTAAATTTCTTGGATGTATGTACACTACTGGGAAGATTGCCAACCGTTTTGAATGTTTCACACTTGTGAATAATCTTTCTTACTACTAAATGATGGACATCAGAATGTTTGGGCATGGATTTAAAACTTTTCCCAGGTTGATGGGCAGCAATAACTGCTTCTCTAACATCATTGCTGATGTCTTTCCTCCTTGGCATTGTGTTAACACACACCTGAATGCCCCAGACAGCAATCTGCCACAACTTCTGCTTAGAGAGGTAGTCACACTTGCTGATGATAAATTAATACAGTGCATTTGATTAGCAGCACCTGGCTGCCATTTACCATCTTCATTCCTATGGAAAATGTAAGAGGGGAATTACTTTTTAACACACCACTTCTGCATTTTGACATAGCCTTTATTAAATAAATCATGAAATAATAAGACTGTAATATGCCATGGGTCGTTGTGCACTTGTGGTTGTACTTATCCAATTTTAAAACCTGCTTAGGACCAGACAGTTGTTTATTATTATGTCCTCGTACGGAAAACCTTGGCGTAGAAAGGGTGTACTTTCATAGTCTCATGACTGTACATTCCACACAACGGCCTCAATTCATAAAAGGCTTTGCGGTAAAAAAATCTGCGAGGGAAAATACCGCATTCGGTATTTTAGACCTTTGTGTGCTAATTCATAAAGATTTTCACAGCTGCCTTTGATGTTCGGTAAATTACCGCAGCCAATTGAGCGGTACAGCTGAAGAATGGCGATATATCTCTTTTGTTACAAGCGGGAATTACGGTTCCCTGCACAGACTCACACAGACTTTGGCTCCCTGCACAGATGACTCACAGACTTCGGCTCCTTGCATAGATCACTCACACAGACTTCGGCTCTCGGCACAGATGACTCACACAGACTTTGGCTCCCTGCACAGATGACTCACACAGACTTCGGCTCCCTGCACAGATGACTCACACAGACTTCGGCTCCCTGCACAGACTCACAGAGACTTCGGCTCCCTGCACAGACTTTCGGCTCCCTGCACTTTGCATTGTTAAGACCTCACCAGAGGCAGTGTTCTCCCCAGAAATTTTTTCCAGCCGGGTGGCATGAAAAAGTAGCCGGGTGGCGTGCGAGGGGGGAATGCAACTCTGCTTACAGAATAAAAAGAGGATGAGGAGGCAAACCGATGTACCTGCTAAGTACACACAATGCAATTTCCGGACAAATTTACTGTCAGTTCGACAATTTTCAACATGCCTGATCTGATTTCCGATTTT
Source organism: Hyperolius riggenbachi (assembly GCF_040937935.1). Taxonomy (NCBI): domain Eukaryota; kingdom Metazoa; phylum Chordata; class Amphibia; order Anura; family Hyperoliidae; genus Hyperolius; species Hyperolius riggenbachi. Next base: position 252,478,826 of record NC_090651.1, read on the forward strand.
CTGTTCACTTCTATAGGAAATCGTGCAGAAATCAGATAGGACATGTTGGGAATAATCGATCTGACAGTAGATCTGTCAGAAAATTGCATTGTGTGTACCTAGCAGATTGTTTCAGATTAAGGTGCTCAGGTCCCTTTTTAAGCAGACCTGAACAGACAACCTCCTCTCTGCTCTAAAAGATGCACAACAGCATAACCTTTAAAGGACAACTGTAGTTAGAAGAATATGGAGATTGCCATATTTATTTCTTCTTAAACAATACCAGTTGCCTGGCAGCCCTGCTGATCTATTTGGCTGCAGTAGTGTCTGAATCACACCAGAAACAAGCATGCAGCTAATCTTGTCAGATCTGTCAATATGATCAGAAACATCGGATATGCTGCATGCTTGTTCAGAGGCTAGGGTAAAAGTATTAGAGGCAGGGGATCAGCAGGACAGCCAGGCGACTGGCATTGCTTATATGTAAATAATTATGGCAGCTTCCATATCAGTTTCACTTCAGTTGTCCTTTAAAGAAAAACATTTGTTACAGCTGATACAAATGCTGCAATAAATCTGCAGTGTGTCTACTTCCTGCTTTCTTGTAAGCAGACATGTTAACATTCAGGGCTTTTCAAATGAGCTTCTCTGCAGTCATGTGACACAGAAAGAGATCAAATTAGACAGGCTAAACTGTGTGTGTAAATACAGGGTGCATTTCTCTGCTTTCCTTCTGTCCTGTGCAAGAGTTCAGCTCCACTAAATTTCCCCAGTGTGCAGGGGGAGGGGCAGCACTACAGATACAAAGCTGGGGCCAGCGAGAAACACACACAGCAGGAGACAAGTGCACAGGGGGCTGCCTACAGACAGCCTGTCATTCAACATGCTCTGCATGGCTGCGTCTCCTCTGCTCACCCCCCCCCCCCCCCCCCCAAAGTAAATAAACATGCAGAGGCCTGAAGGGGCATCACTTCTCCTGATCTCCGTGTCTCCCTCCAGCTGGATTAAACGTGCAGCTGCCGGTTTCAACTACTCAGGCATGTTGTTTAGCTGCAGTCTGCAGGAGAAAGAGAGACTACGTGAGCCGCTCTGAGGCTGTCCCGGAAACTCACGTGGCTCTCATCTCACTCCTGGAAGCTGCTGCTGTGTGGGCGTTTTTTTTGCTTTACTGCTCTCTCCGGTTTCATTAACGAGAGTGAGAGGCACCGTAATAAAACAGATCCTATCACTTGGAGAGCAGTAGGAAGAATCGGAGCAGGAGTCCCGCCCCTTACAACCCGCCCAGCCAATCCCTCCCTGTCTCACCAGAACACTTGAGCTGACAGGCAGAGGAGCGCTCCTTCAGTGTACAGCATCAGCCTTTGCTATTGTGCGAGGCTGGCGCTGACTGAAAGCAGGCAATGGAGCGCTCCTAAGTGAAGTTTACTAGAAGCCCCAGGCGAGCACATGACAACAGGCGGGCGGGGCTTCAAATCAGCCGGGCGGCCCGCCCACCTAATTAGCCCTGGGGAGAACACTGAGAGGTGTCAGTAACTTGTCAAGACCCAGGGGAGAACTGGCCAGGGGGGAAGGGGGGGACTTCCCCCCCAGGCTGCCTCTCATTTAATGATTTAGGGCTGGTACAGTGCCTGGTGCATTCATGTTTTTGTACAAGGCAATGTGAACCACTAGGCTGGCTGAGGCAAATAAATGCCCAATTACAGAGCAATTAGAGGGTGGGCAAGCTGGTAAATATACATAGCATGATATAGAGCAGAGGCTTGCCTGCAGGGTCTGTGGGAACAAATCTGGTCTCACCATTGTTAAAATGGCTGCATGTGCACAGCTACATAAGGTATTGTCTAGGTTGAAAAGTATTCTACAATCCTAAGACTCCAAAAGGGCTGCTTGAAAACAGTCCCTAGACTCCAGAAGGGCTGCTGGCAGACAGTCCCTAGACACCAGGACGTCTGCAGGCAGACAGTCCCTAGACTCCAAAGGGGCTGCTTTCAGGACTTGTGTGAGAGATTGGCAGGGACAGGATTGATATTATAGGCAAGTAGCCTCTGTGTGATTTGGCTGCAATACAGATAAGCTCTCTGATCCATCTCAGGCTATTCTCATCTCTCTCCCACTACTGGAATATAGCACATGGGGCACGTGTGTGATGTCATTTGGGCTGGGGCTGCTGTAAAAATGGGCCTCTAATTTGTGTTTTCCCCCCAGGCCAAAAGGTCCCAGTCCTTCCCTGTCAAGACCTCACCAGAGGTGTCGGTAATCATCGTCTCGCTTACCGCTTGTTGAAGGCTTTATGAATTGACATTTGCTGACAATTTACTGACATGTGTTGGCGGTAACTACAGCCAAGTCGGTAATTTTCCTCACTGCTCTGTAATTTTAGTTTTTCATGTGGTAACAGCCTTTATGAATTGATACTTAGCTAAGTGCTTGGGAAAGTCTGCTGTTTTCAGCATTACCGCATGCGGGAATGCTTTATGAACTGAGGCCAATATGCATCAATAATGAGCCTGAATTAGGCCTTTAACTCCCAATGTCTATACTGCTTCCCAACAGAGTGAGGACCTTCACTTGTGTGTGTACAACCACATGGGTGATGACTTCCTCCAATTTAGAAGAATATGACTATACTATACACACTTCATTCCAGGCATGTCCCAGGTAGGCTGTGGTACATTTACCCAGTTACATATACTCATCTATAAAACAAACCTCTAATTTATATAAAAGAATGGGTTAAGCACTTTTCCTGGATTGCTGCCATGGGAAGATATGGCTCCCATTTGTGGTTTTACTTGGCCGTCTGAGCACGCATCAACCTGTGGAACAAATCAAAAGCCCCCGGCAGAAATAAAACAAATCTGATATCAAGGTAATTTTCAAGTCAGACTGCTGGAATGATCTAGTTGAGAGGGCGGAGACTGAGAAAGGACATTATTTACAGCTCTCTGCAGCTCCCCCTTAGAGTTAGTCAGAATTGAGAAATACAAGGCCTGATTACACGGTGCAGTTCAGAAGGATGCAGCTGTATACGTCCTTACAGGTTGTGCAGATGCAAACTGAACACCCAGACTGACCTCATGATCTCTGCCAGTAAGTCCTCCTCGCTGACTACAGCGCTGAAGAGGAAGGGTGTCTAGACTGTACAGCTCCCTATGAAGTCATTAGCACAGCAAGCCACTTGAGGTTAAGGCTTAAAGAAACCACTTCTGTTTTCTTTTAAACACGTGCTGCACTCTTCTACTTCACACAGCTCTGCATGAGGCCCTGTCAGGACAATAAAGCCATGCTGCGCTCAGCGTTCCAGTAATTATGTTCTCATGTGCACCATGCCATTTAACATTACAGTCTCTCTGAGCCTTATTCCTCTGCACTTGTCATACTGGGGCATGGCTGTAGAACATTGTTGACCTCACCTATGAAGTGTCTGATTGCAGAACAGTTGCAGTTCCTCTTCTAGCAATCCTACAGCTTCTCCTATTACTTTTCCTTGCACAGTTCAGAAGTTTAAAGTGTACCCAAGATGACATGTGACATAGGGCTTGATTCACTAAGACAAATAGCATGCCTTATCAGAGCTAACTCGCCTTATCAGAGTTAACACGCCATATCGGAGTTAACAGGCCTTATCAGAGTAGCATACCGAGTGCTATGAACTTATGCATGCTGATTGGCGAAGACAAGAGCTACACTTGTCCTGCCCTGAGCCCCTGCGGGTCCAATCACTTTAAAGGACATTATCCCCGTACTTTGTTTGGCCCAATAGGCTGCCTGTCAAGTTTCCTGTCAAGTGACAGGCAGCCTATTGGGCCAATCAAAGTGCGTGGATAATGTCCTGTGTAATATATGTGTACAGTGCCACAATATTACACAGCACAGTACATAGAGCCATCCATATTGGTTACTTTCCCCAAAGGAGAAGGAGTCATACACACGTCACAGTCATTTTGTGATGCATTAGGAAACCGATGCAACAATACAAACAGTACACCAAAGTCTTCTGATTTTGTGACGTTTATTAAACATATAAAACATGCAATGTGATGTCCCAGAGTCACCCAGGCGTTCTTATTGAGGCATGTCTTCAGGAATGGTTACCAGACCACAAGTTACTATGAACTGCATGAGAAGAGAGCTACATACTGTTCATCCATTAGTATATAACACTATTCTGAAACACAATATGTAATGGATTGCGGAGACACCGCTGCGCGGCCTGGCAGCGGGGCGGCTGTCTCCGCGTTCAGGCCGACGGTTTCCGCACAGCAGCGTGCGTCTGGTGTGTCTGAGCCTAGTAGTGCACACAGATGGAGAGCTATGCGCGTGCTAGGAGGCAGGACCTTTGTGCCAATAGGAGAGGGATCAGCTGATCAGGACGATCAGCTGGTCCCAGCGTAGTAGCTGATTGGCTAAGTGGGGCTGGGCGGCGCTGAGGAGCGCTGCTCTATATATACTTGCCTGTCAGTTGCTGGTTGTCTGCCGTTGCGAATACTTACGTGTGAGCACTCAGACCAGTCAAATCCCACAGAGTGTTAGAACCAGGAGGACCTGGGAATTCACACTTAGCCAGAATACGTTTGTGTTATATGTTAGACCAGTTCCAGGGTGTTGAGACCACGGACCTCACACCCAAGCTTAGGGAAACTGTGTCATTGCTGTGTTATACTTTAGACCAGTTCCAGGGTGTTGAGACCACGGACCTCACACCCAAGCTTAGGGATACTGTGTCATTGCTGTGTTATACTTTAGACCAGTTCCAGGGTGTTGTGACCAAGGACCTCACACCCAAGCTTAGGGACTCTGTGTCATTACTGTGTTACTCTAGACTAGTTCCCGGGTGTCGAGATCAAGGAGCTCACACCCCAGTCTAGGACTCTGTTATATTTATATGTTTGGACTATTTGCTCTGTTGACCTTTCTCTCGCTTTGTGATTCGGTACCTCTGCATATCTGTCTACCTGTTGCCAGACCCTGCCTGTACCGGTTACCAAATCAGTCTTCTGTCTCTGTACCTCATCTGCTCGTGTGTTGCCGACCTGGCCTGCCCGACTATCCTAGTTGTCACTCTCCCTGAGTGCTCAGTCTATCAGTATTAGCAGTGACACCATTCCATCAGGTGTCAGCTGCAACCGGGACTCCCGCTCCTCAGAGAGTCCGGCCTGTTAGCAGCCAGTGGTCCCTCCCTCTGGCTACAGTACAATTCACCATCTAACACTGTTTTCCCTGGTTACCAGGTCCTCACAATCAAGAGATAGTTTCTGCACTGCCCGGGGTCACCTGCCCCTCAGGTGGCTCTTGGCCGAGTCTCTTATATCTCCCGCGCCTCGGGAGATAGCCTCCAGTTCATCCAATACATTTACTCATTAGGTGTCCAGAGGTTAGTCATACTTGTATTATTGGTGATTCTGCAGATCATCCATAATCGAGTATACATCTGTATTGTTGATGATTCTGCAGATCATCAACAATCAGATTCTCTCTGTGTGCTGACACCGATCATTACACAGTACATGTGGAATTGCTGCATGTATAAAGCTGATATTAAAAACTACCTGTAAACCCCATTAACTATCTTAAAGGAGAAGTGTATTCCTTACTCCCCCTGGTTCATTCACGATGCAAAGTCTGGGCAAAACTCCCATTAGCGGTCACAGGTAGAAACAGTCTAGTTAAAATGATACTCCTACCTAAAATCCTATACATCATACATCACTCCTCTGTTTATATCCCATGCACTTTTTTTATAAAATTGAAATCCATACTCCTTAGCTTTATCTGGGGAAAAGGTAGAGCCAAGTTAAAGAGCTCGCTACTACAAAATCCGACCAATCTAGGTGGCATTGCATTTCTCGTATTTCAAAAGTATTACTGGGCAGCACAACTACAACACATTTCAGCATGGTTCCTAGTCCCAGCCTCCACAAATACCGAAGCGCTAGGATATCCACAAGACCCAACTTCTGGAAGCCCAGCCCTCGATACTCTCCGCTGCTTTGTCCCTCGAGATAAAAAACATAATACAATCCTTATGCAGGCTGCACAGGTTTGGAAATATGTTAACAAATTATACAGTGATAAAGGCATTGGAAAGCATACTCCCTTGTGGGATAACCCCAATCTCACTGAATTTAAGACTATACCTGATTCTCCATTCTGGATATCCAAAGGAGTGATCATGCTGGGTAATATTACCAGTAGAGCTCGGATACCCCTTTTTAAAATCCAAATTGATTCGGATCCAGATACCCAGATATCCGGATCGGAATTGGACATCCGAATCCGAACGTTCTGATATCCACGTACATGCGGATAACTGAACGCATTATCTGGGCTATCCGGGTGGATTCGGATATCCGGATTGAAAAAATTGAAGTGGCCTATAAATAGTTTCCAAAACGTTTTTTGAGGTAAATTATGCATGTAGCATCATGTTTTTTTTTAAAGGGAAACACTAATTTATTATGTGGGGAGTTAAAAATACACACAAAAAATGGCTGTAAATTAACATCAGGACTAGGTTCCAGACAGCGGTCGTGCCGCCCACATTGTGTCCAAAGTCCAAACGCACATCTGGGACATGACAGTTTTCAGCTCAGACACCTCCAAAAAATTACACAGCAATTGTGTTTAGATAGTTCACCATGGCATCTAATGTTGGTACCACGGCACAGTTAAAACATTAGGAGAGGTTCCAGGAAGCGGTCGCACTGCCGCAGTTGGGGCCTCCCCACAACTCGGACAGCACAAACACCTCCAAAAAAATTACACAGCAATTGTGTTTAGATAGTTCCCCATGGCACCAAGTGTTGGTACCACGGCACAGTAAAACATTAGGAGAGGTTCCAGAAAGCGGTCATACTACCACAGTTAGGGCCTCCCCACAACTCAGACAGAACAGAGATCTCCCAAAAAATTACACAGCAATTGTGTTTACATCGTTCACCATGGCGCCTAGTGTGTTGGTACCACGGCTGTAGACAATTTTTGAACGAGGCTCATGACTCAAGACGGAGCCTGGAGGTTGTGGTGGTAAAGGGTGGTAAGGCAGGCATAGTGATTTCCAGCCACTTCATTTCCCACTCTTGCCAACAACAGGGGCCAGGAATTCACCAACCACCCAAGCCTGGTTTATTTTGAGAAACAAAAGAAAAAACAGGGCACCGAGAGCCTAATAGTGCAATATAGTTTTAACAGAGAAAATCTGTCTAAATAGTTCGTGCAGAATTATACTCACAAAAAAGGGTCACCAGCAGGCAACCACTTGAAAGGCAGGTGGGGAGAATTGGTACCCGACCCCACTCGGGTATAAAAGTCGCTCTCTGTAGATAGGAGAAAAAAGGGGGCGTACCCCTCCACCAAGGGCGGATAAGTAATATGTATCAAACGCAGATAGAACAGAGGCGCCAAAAAGAGTAAAAACACTTATTTAAAAACAGTAAAAAGAGGGAAGGTAAGGTGGACTTACCTCCCTCTAGCAGTGGACAACAAAACTCTGAGGTAGAGTAGAATGCATTTATTAAACAGTGTAACTCCTAAAGATGCAACGCGTTTCGCGGGCCACAGCACCGCTTCCTCAGGCTATACAGGAGTTCAAAAAAGCTGTATCCAATCCAAGTATTGAATTGAAGTATTGAATGAGCGCTCATTCAATACTTGGATTGGATACAGCTTTTTTGAACTCCTGTATAGCCTGAGGAAGCGGTGCTGTGGCCCGCGAAACGCGTTGCATCTTTAGGAGTTACACTGTTTAATAAATGCATTCTACTCTACCTCAGAGTTTTGTTGTCCACTGCTAGAGGGAGGTAAGTCCACCTTACCTTCCCTCTTTTTACTGTTTTTAAATAAGTGTTTTTACTCTTTTTGGCGCCTCTGTTCTATCTGCGTTTGATACATATGGTTTATTTTGAGAAACATCAGGGACTTGCAGTGCTTCAGTGCGGCTGGTGGCGTGGTCACCGAGAAGCGCTCTCGTCTGTCCACCCAGTCTGTGGAAGACTGGGTGGACGCGTGGTCACCGAGAAGCGCTCTCGTCTGTCCACCCAGTCTGTGGAAGACTGGGTGGACAGACGAGAGCGCTTCTCGGTGACCACGCCACCAGCCGCACTGAAGCACCTTTCGGACAGCACGCTGGAAGGGGGGCAAGCATGGACTTCCAGGGCGTACTGCGCCAGCTCGCTCCAAATATCCAGGTGCTTGACCCAGTAGTCCAAGGGGTTCACAGGGGTGTCGCTGTCAAGCCCGCTGTAGGACCCCATGTAGTCTGCCACCATCCGGGTCAGGCGCTGGTTCTGGCTTGGATAGCCACATGCTGCTACAGGCACCTCCTCAGTCGGCAGCTGTACTGGTGTGGCGTACAGCGCCTTTGTGAGAGACAGCAGGTTTGATGGGCGCCTGCTGCTGATGGACGCAGGCACCTGCTGCTGTGCTGGCTGGACTGTGCCAGGAGGGGGAGGGGGGAGTCTGGGGGAAGACTTCCTCCAAGCGTCGAACCAGGGACCATTGCAAGTCCCTCATTCGCGCACAGGGTCTCCTCGTGCAGGCAGTAACTGATGCAGCTTCCCCTTCAGCTGTGGGTCCAGCATCAGGGTGATCCATATGTCCTCCCGAGCACGCATATGCTTGATCCTTAGGTCACTGCTCAGGCACTGCAGCATGTGCACTGCCATGGGGAAGAGAGCTGCCATCTCTGCTGACACATACTCTTCATCACCCCCAGTGCTGTCCTCCTCCTCTGATTCCTGAGCCTCCCCCTGCTCTCTCCACCCCCGCACCACTGCAGCTGCACTTGGCTGTGCCCCCTCATCTTCAAGGTCAGGGACTTCCAACTCCTCCAACTCCAAGTCCTCAACCTCCTCCTCCTGATACACAGAGGTGGACTGTGAAGGTTGCTGCTGCTGCTCCTGCTGGATCAAGGCTGCCTCTCTCACTTCCAGCAGAGCATCGAAGGCCTTGTCCAGCATGCCCACCATGGTACCCACTCACACACCAACACACGATCCTGGCTGACCATGTTGGTGGCCTCCAGGAAGGGTTCCAGTACCAAGCACACCAGCTGCATTTTTTCCCACTCTGCATTCAGGATGATGTCCGGGAGGTGGGTGGGCTCTGGCCAGGTATCGGTTGACAGCCTGCCTCTGTTCAACCAGACACTCCAACATGGCCAGGGTTAAGTTCCATCATGTTGCAACATCAATAATGAGCTGGTGCCGTGGGAGGTTCAGCTCCAGCTGCACGGCTTCCAGAGCTGCTGAGACACCACCCGAGCGGCAGAAATAACCCACCATTTTCCGAGCCGCTTTCAAAAGTGGGTCCATCCCCTGGTAGGTGCTCAGAAATTTCTGCACCACCAGGTTCAGGACATGGGCCAGACAAGGGATGTGGGTGAGGTCTCCCCGGTGGATGGCAGCAACCAGGTTGGCCCCATTGTCAGACACCACCTCTCCGACTCTGAGGCCTCTGGGGGTCAGCCAACTCCTCTCCTGGTCTCGGAGTTCGGCCAGGACATGGTCTGTTGTCAGTCTCTGCTTCCCCAGGCTCACCATCTCCAGCAGCTCTTGGCAGTGGCGGGCCTACACACTGCTGCTGAAGCGGGGCATTTGGCGGAGGCGGGTTTGCCGGAGGGTGGAACCGGATCTGAGGAACCTGCTGCACTTCCCCTGACCCTGCTGCGAGGTGGCACCACCCACTGGATTGCTGCTGTGTCCGATGCTGCTGTCCCCTCCTCACCCCCTTCCACCAAACTGACCCAGTGCACAGTAAATGAATTGTACCGACCTGTCCCACTCACCCACCGCATGATCCAGCCCACGCTCCACTTTGGCCAACGCAAAGCGTTGCAGTGCTGGGATGGCCGTGCGTGAGAAGTAGTGCCGGCTGGGTATTGGCCAATCCGGCGTTGCGCTCTGCAGGAGCGCACGCATGTTGCTCCCCTCCTGCACAAAGGAGTACGGGAGGAGCTGGGAGGACATAGCTCGTGCAAGCAGGCCATTCAGCTGGCGGATGTGACAGCTGCTGGGAGGCTGAGCCCTGATCACAAAGGACTCGCTCAAAGGGGTCTGTTAGTGTTTTTTGGTTGCACGGGAAGAGGAGGAGGGAGCAGAGGAGACCACTGAGGAGGACTAGCTGCCTGAGCAGGCCTCAGTGTCGGCAGGAGTGGCACTGGCAAAGGGGGTTCTGGTGGTGCTTTTGGTCGGAACACTGCCAGCGCCAGCTTCCTTCAGCCTCTTAAACTCCTCATGCTTGTGAAGATGTTTGTTCGCCAGGTGGTTGATTAAGCTGGAGGTGCTGTAGTTGGAGGGGTTACAACCTCTGCTCGGCTTCACCTGGCACATATTACAAGTCACAAACTTGCTGTCCACTGAGGGCAGATCAAAAAACTGCCAGATTGGGGATTGTAATTTTCCCTTACGCCCTGATTGGGTTACTTCTGCTTTTTTTCTCTCTGCGGTGGTTGGCCCTGCGGTGGTTGGGGCCTGGGGTTGAATGATGCGGCTGGTGGTAGCGGCAGAAGATGAAGCAGCAGGCTGTGGGTCCCGCATTCCATGCCCACTGCTGCTCCTGCCAATGCCAGTGATGCTGATCCTCCGTGCCATACCCACGGATGCATCCTCCTCCTCAGAGCCAACATCCCCCTCCTGTGGTTGGTAGTCACGGTCCTTAATCTCGTCATCATTATTATCAGCATCATACTCCTCCTCCTCAAACAATTGCTGGGATGTTGATGACCCCCAAACTCCTCATCTGCTGACACCTCAGGCAAGGAATCCCCTCCCCCAACAATCACCGTCACCATCTTTGACTCCTCTGCAAACCCCAGTTCGCTCGCGGTGTCCGGACTACAGAGCGCGCTGACTGAGGGTAGGCTGCTTGCTGGGGTCGACATGATGACCAACGAGTGGGTGGCTGCTGCTGCTCCTGCGAACAGGAGTGGTGGTGGGGGTGGAGGTGTCTGTTGTAGAGCTGGTGGTGGCCTGCTCATCCACCATCGCTGCATCACAGGCTCAGCGTCTTTCTCCTCCAATTTGCGGCACCGACCATGCTGAAAAATGACCACTACATGCTGCTGCGCATCTGCAGCGTGACTCCCCCTATCAGCTGGGCGCCCAGTGCATCCATGGCCAGTGGCTAGCAGCGGAATGGACACTGGTGCGGCAGAACTGCTGGCGGTGACGTTGCCAGCAATGTTCCCTCTCTTCTTGCCCTTGATGCCCTTCCCCCGGGTGCCAGTGATGATGTCACCAGATGGATGAGGGGTACTTGCACTTTATTGAAATCAGTGTTGGACTTTGATGAATCAGCACGGGGGGGCTGACAGACAACTGAGTAGAAGAAGAATACAGTGTGCACACTAACGGATGGTCTGTCACACACACTGACACTCAGCAGCACAGCAGAAATACAGTGATCTGTAGTAGTAAGCTAACACAGACAGTACTAGTCTCTAACAACTAAGCACTGCAGTATTCATTAACTACACAATTACACAGTAATCCCTATGGCCTAAACTATACTGTAGCTAAGGCAATATAGCACAGGCCTGGCCTGTGTGCACAAACAGCACACACAGACACAGACAGGACCTAGAGAGCTGCTGCAGCAGAGACTGTCACGCACATTAACGAAAATCACAATACTACAAGCTAGCTAAACAACAATAAAAGAGTGGTATAGTACAGGTGTTTATGTGCAAAAACGCTGGGTTTAACACAGTAGAAAGTACTTGCTTTAGCCAAACAGCACTGGAGTGTCTCTCAGTGAGCAGTCACAAAGCAAGGACGAGTTCCCTCAAAATGGCCGCTGCTTTATATACAGGGGGGGGGGGGGGGGGGGGGGGGATGGCCAGAGTTCCCCTTTATGATTGGCTTCTAGGGCTTCTGCTGGGAGCCCTCTGATTGGCTCAATGAAGTCATCTCGTTAGTTACAGTATTCGGATTTGGATATCCTACGGATATCCACGGATATCCGGGTACAGGGCCGGCCCGTCCATGAGGCGGGGTGAGGCGGGTTCCTCAGGCGGCAAAAAGTGGTGGGGCGGCACCAGGCATAAAGAGGAAGTGACTGCGCCTGGTGTTTGCCGCCTTTCTGGAGAGACTGGACTGGAGTGTGCTACCGCCGCCTGGCCCGCCTGATCGCCTAAATTTTCCTGCGCTGCAGACTCTGCAGTGAGGTCTCCCTGGCTGCACACCAAATCGTGAGTGACCCGGTGCACAGTGACGTCAGCCCTGCCACGTGACGTGCCGCCCACCCACCATGCCGCACTCCGCGTCCGAGCTCTGCCGCCTACTAGGTTTCTGTGAGGCTGCACCTGCTTGATGGTGGGCCGCAGGCAGAATCCGGGACCGGAAGTGACTGGAGTCACGCTGCCCGCTGCCCGCCATGGTAGTCACGGTCACTGAGTGCCGCCGTGACCGTTACAATGATGAGCCCGCCGTTGCCCCCCGGCCTTGCCCGCCAGCGCGAGATGGAGGAACAAGCTCGCCGCCTGCAGCTGCCTTCTGCCCGCCAGCGCAAGATGGATGCTGGATCATGCCCTCCGCCTGCCCTCCGCCATCGTCGCCGCCTGACCCCACCATCCACGGTGAGTCACTTTGCTGCCCCAGGCTCTGCTCTTCATGGTCGGGTCGGACTCCTTTCATTTTCTATTGTCACGTCATGATTAAAAATATATATATATTCAGACTGACTGGTATTTATTGTGGTAGTGTCTAGTGTGGTATTGTTATATGCAGAGGCCCTGCATATACAGGGGGGATATGCTATCATCCTGTGACTGCTGCTGTTATTTATTTTTCTCTATGTCTTATTGACTGTCTGTGTGCTATAAGGGGGTTGGGTCTGGGATATGCAGGAGGGGGGCAGCCACTTTGTAAGTTCACAACAGCACCATACAACCTAGGCCTAGCTATATTGCCAGTGCAGTGACTGACTGAAGCCCTAGTGGTTTGTGCCTAAGGAGGTAGAAAGCATGGACTGTGTGCTGTGCTCCAAGAATTGACATCTCTCTCATGCTGAATACACATGGTGTGTTCCTGCACTCGATTTCCCCACTCGATTTCCGGCGATTTATTTCCAACATGTCCGATTTGCATATCGATGGATCGTTAGGACGATTCGCATGTAAAGTATGCCAAATCGGCCTAACGATCCATCAAAATGCAAATCTGACATGTTGGAAATAAACGAATCGAGCGGGAAATCGAGTGTGGGAGCGCACCGTGTGTATTCAGCATCAGAGAGATGAACTCTGACAGTCACAGCAGGGTGGTGATTCAGAGCTGAGATTTCCAACTGCCACACCAGACCAACACACTGTCTCAGCAAACCGTCAGTCCCTGGATTATTCATTAAATCCTCTAACTTCATTAAATCCTCTAACACATCCACTTTTAAGGTAAGGGCTAAAGCCTGGTACACACTTTCAATTATGATTGGCCAATCACTGACCAATTTTACCACCTGCATGTAGTATGAGGAGCAACAGATACTGAAGACTATGAGCAGATTATGTAGGTATCCCTTATTATACTACATGGAGGCAGGTAGTAAAATTGGTCAATGATTGGCCAATCGTAATTGAAAGTGTGTATCAGGCTTAATTCCGCTAAGATAGACAGGAGGGAGAACAAGCAGAGCATGGAGGCAGTCAGGCAGAGACACACACCAGCAGATCCAATGTGAAGATAACCGCTGTTGAAGCTGTCTTCTTTAATCTTGTTTTAAGGAAGGAGGGGGGGGGGGGGTTTGGCCGGGGGGGGGGGGGGGGCGCCTTCACGATCTTTGCCTCAGGCAGCAGAACATCCAGGACCGGCCCTGTCCGGGTATGCGACCAAATATCCGCATAGTGCTATTCGAATTTGCACAGAAATCCGGAATCCGAATCCGAGTCGGATAGCTGAAAAAAGTTTGGCTATCCGGGATACCCGGATATCTGGATGAGCACCACTGAATATTACATCCAAGGGTCAGATTCTGTCGTTCTCTGAGATAGCAAATACATACTCCATCCCTGTTAACCAAGAATTTAGATACTGGCAGCTGAGACATGCCTTTAATAAACAATTTGATAAAACCCCCATACAAATTTATAACTCCCCTATCATAAAAAATGATTAAAAATGGCCCAATCAGGCATATGATTGGAGAGTTATATAAAACCATTCTGGATTACGGTGCAGAAGAACTTACCACCCCTTCACGAAATAAATGGGTATCTTGTGGATTGGATATCACAGATGAAGACTGGGATGACGCTCTTTTTGCTCCTAAAAATGTTTCCCCTTGTGTAAGGGAACGTATTACGCAAATGTATATACTGCAGCAGGCCTACCTAACCCCCAAACAAGTCTCCAAATATAACCTACAAGCCTCCAACATATGTCCCAAATGCCAAGCTTCCTCCCCAACCTTTTTCAATCTGATCTGGGAATGCCCAGTTATCTTTGCTTTCTGGGCCCAAATTACTAAATTTTTATATGATAAAATGGGTTGCCCTATGAATTCCGACCCCATATTGTGCCTCTTTGGTGTAATTCAGGATGAAGCACTTGATAATTCACTTAAAACCTTTCTATCTGAAGTCTTGTTTATGGGTAGCCTAGAGGTAGCATGTAGATGGCTATCGCCCATGCCACCTTCCTTTGAAAATTGGGTCAAATGAGTCAGTACTGCTCTGCCCTACAAAAAAAGTAGTATACTTATACAGAGGTGCACTAAAGAAATTTCATTTAATCTGGGACAGATGGAAAAACCGGTAGCATTGCTTCAAACTAATAACTACACACTCTAAGGACCCCCTGAATGTTTCTGCCTGTGTCATGCAAATTATTATGTCCTCTCAACTATTTAATCATTTAATCTACCACTGTTTGTAATGTTTGTGCTGGCTGATATATACCTTCCTGTATAAGCACACGTGACGTCACTTTCTCCGTGAATCAGTGCCGAATATTTGGTTTTGCAGTAATGCTCATGTATATCTGTTATATGCAAATGTATGCCTTGTAACTTTAAAATTCTGTTCAATAAACTTTGTTTTGGTTAAAAAAAAAAAGCTCCTGTAAGCAATAAAAACGTTCCCTTATCCGATTTTCAAAGCGGTTTTTACCATGTAACTTCATACTTGTCTTCATTTGTTTGCCTAAACCTATCTGATTTGTAGTATGGCAGCCTCAGCTCTTGGCTTTCAGGCATTTCCCCCCATCCTCCCAGAACCAGTATGAGCCAAAACCAATTTTGGGTACAACCCCCCTTTTTGTACTTGGCAAAATAAATGATTCTGATTCCACTACGGTATATTTGTTCTCTTAACTATGGTAAATCAAGTACATACGTTTGGTTATAATGTTCAGCTTCATCATTATCTTTCCTCCGTTACCCTGTTTCTGCCACTGTTCTACCACTATATTTCCTGTTCTTTGGTTCTGACTAATTGTCAGGACCTGTGACCCAGAATGAATTCCCCCGCGCATGCACAGTAACCGTCCTATGAGCCTCGCTGACAGCGCCAGCCGTGCTCCCAGGAGCTTTCAGTGTGTCCAGGACTCGCTGCATTGAAGCATGTTTTTTCAGTATATTAACAAACTTCTACCCCATGCGGGAAATCTTAGTGAATTTGGGGAATTTGGTGAAAAATTTTTGTAAAATACAGAGGGCTTGATTCACTAAGACAAATAGCATGCCTTATCCGAGTTAACACGTCTTATCAGAGATAATACGCCTTATCAAAGTTAACATGCCTTATCAGTGTAGCATAGCCCCTACGAACCCGTAGAGACTCAGAGCAGGACAAGTGGAGTGCCAATTAGCAGGCATGTTACTCTGATAAGGTGTGTTGACTTTGACAAGATGTGTTTTCTCTGATAAGGTGTGTTAACTCGGATAAGGCATTCTATTTGTCTTAGTGAATCAAGCCCATAATGCTGTATTTTACCGACCTCAATTATTTTACCAAACTGCCCTTAGTAAATTGAGGCCCATTTGTGTTTGTATGTACAGTTGTTTTCAAAATTATTCAACCCCCAATGCTGTAAAGGGTTTTAAGGAATTTAGTGTACATTTGTAATTGTGCTCAGAATGAAATCTTACAAGGACTTTTTAAAGAACCAAATGCAACTAAAATGACATCAATTGTTTTTGTAATACAGTATTAATTTTTTTGTGTGATTTCTTCATTGAAACAATTATTCAACCCCTTAAAGACTACCACTCTTAAGAACAGAGGTTCATTCAAGTGTTTTCGATCAGGTATTGAAATCACCTGTGGATGTTAACGAGCAACAATCAAGCATAATAAGCACCAATTAGGCAGATTTAAAATGACTGTGATACTCAGCTCCTTCTAGGGAGGTGGAGAAATTAACGGCAGAACTGTTAAGTAAGGACACTCTGGAGGCTTATAACAGCTTTAAACAACAATTGGATACAACTATTAAGGAGCTGAAAGAGGGAATCTTGAAGGGGAAGATCGAGAAATTTAAAAGAGATACAAAGGTTTACGAACTAAATAGAGTCTATACCTGGCGTTTGGTGAGACGGCTGGCACGTCAGTATCAGCAGCACCCTCCAGCAGCCGGCGGCGCTTCCGAGTCTGAGAACTCCGGCAGTGAGCAGGAGTACGCGACCCCTTTTCCTCATACACAAGGAGAGCCCAGGGGAGGTGGAGGCAATCCACCGAGAGGAAGGGGCGGACCTGCCGACGGAAGAGGAAGAAGCCGAGGCAGAGGAGGTCGGAGACCGCAAGGAGCCCCACAGCTACAGCCCCAGAACCGCCCGTTCACCCGCAGCCAACAATAGGAGCGATGTGTCGGCTGACGGACACATGCGGAGAGGACGCAGGCGGCGCCGGACACTCCGTGTTACATGTTACAGAAAGGGTGAGTCAAGATCGCATGAACAATGTGGCAATCAGTGTAAGGAATAATGAGCTGCATACTGATGTTACTAACAATAGAGAAGAGGGGACCCATATTAATCCAGGGGACCAGGTGACTTTGAATAGGGATGAGAGAGTAATCAATATCTCTAGCAAACAATTAACGCAGGAGGAGTATGCCCTGCTTAATAAAGGATTAGGCTTTGTACCTACATGTGGCATCAAGATGTTTGATGTGAAAGTTGATTTATATAAGTACACCAGAAACATCAAATGGAAAGTGTGGCATAGCCTAAATCGTCCCAGGAGAGACACTGGTACTATTAACCCCCGAGACTACACGGACTCACAGGATATCCCTAAGAGACTTAAAGGGAAGGTTCAGGGAGGGTGGGTACAAAATAAAAATCAATTTCCACTTACCTGGGGCTTCCTCCAGCCCGTGGCAGGCAGGAGGTGCCCTCGCCGCCGCTCCGCAGGCTCCCAGTGGTCTCCGGTGGCCGACCCGACCTGGCCAGGCCGGCTGCCAGGTCAGGCTCTTCTGCGCTCCAAGGCCCGGAACTTCTGCGTCCCACGCCGGCGCGCTGACGTCATCGGACGTCCTCCGGGCTCTACTGCGCATGCGCAGTAGTTCTGCGCCTGCGCAGAAGAGCCCGACCTGGCAGCCGGCCTGGCCAGGTCGGGTCGGCCACCGGAGACCACCGGAAGCCTGCGGAGCGGCGGCGAGGGCACCTCCTGCCTGCCACGGGCTGGAGGAAGCCCCAGGTAAGTGGAAATTGATTTTTATTTTTTACCCACCCTCCCTGAACCTTTCCTTTAAATCTTAAAATCAAAATGATCCGCCGCTATCCAGCAGTGCACTGGACCTATTTGAAAAACTAGTTATTAAGGAGACCACTAAGAGGTTGACCACTACAAGTAAAAAACAACATAATCTGACAAGGCAGGAACATGAGGCCCTGAACAAGCTTAAAAGGGACAAATCCATCATTGTAAAAAAGGCTGACAAAGGGGGAGCAATCGTAATTCAAGATCGTAATGATTACATTGCAGAGATAAAACGCCAGCTTGGCGACACTTCGATGTACAGACAACTGCCTGGTGATCCCACTATGAAGTTCAAATCAGAAATTGATATGATATTAGAGGAGGCAGCAGATATGGGTGTCATCAGTAGAGAACTTATGTCAGCACTAAAAAAGGATTCACCTAGGGTACCTGTGTTTTATACGCTGCCCAAGGTGCATAAAGATCTCAGACACCCACCAGGAAGGCCCATTGTGTCTGCTGTGGATTCATTATTGGAACCTTTGGGTGTTCTGATAGACACTTGGTTACAGCCCATTGTAAGATCTGACGAAAGGTGTTTAACTCAGTTTCTCAACACGTTAAGCCAAATTAATGCCAGAGATACAAGTCTGCTAGTGTCTATGGATGTGATCAATTTGTATAACAACATCATACATAGTGAGGCATTAATATCGGTCCAGGAACGACTGAAAAAAGATAGTAGGATCAATAATGAGTTGTTGTCATTTATTATGACTTTGTTGGAATTCAGTTTGTCTCATGCTTATTTCAGATTTGGTGATGATTTTTATCTGCAGGTCCTCGGGGTGCCAATGGGGGCCCCGTATGCCCCCACGGTAGCTAACATTGTGATGTCTGATTTTGAAATGCAGTATATTTTGGGTGGGGGGGGGCACTGGCATCCTGGGATACTGTAGATTCATAGATGATCTATTTTTTGGTTGGACAGGAAGTGAGATAGAGTTGCGCGTGTTTTTTGATGCCTTAAATCAGAAACATAGTACCTTAAAATTTAAAATGGAGTATGGTGACAGCAGCTTACACTTCCTTGACGTTGAGATCAGGAAGGGAGAACATGGTTTTGAAACCGATCTATACAGAAAAGAGACTGATAAGAATGACTTTCTTTTGGCCAGCAGCTGTCACCCTAGGCCATTGGTGAATGGGCTCCCTAAGAGCCAATATATTAGGGCAAGGAGGATTACCTCCACTGATAATTTATATCATAAACAGGCGCAACTCCTCACTGAGGATTTTGTGAGTAGGGGGTATAACAGAAAGCGATGTGAGGAGTTAGCATTGGAGGTGTCAGGGATGACCAGAGAAATGTTGAGACAATATAAAACTGTTGAATGTGATCAAGTAGATGAAGTAAATTTTGTCATCACATATTGCAGAGAATCTGCAATATTGAGAGACGTAATGTTGAAATTCTGGCCGGTGATTGAGATGGATCCATAAATTGCTCCAATCTGTAGAGCTCCACCTAGATTTGTGTATAGAAAAGCAAAGTCACTGAGAGACCATTTGGTAAGGGCTGACATTGGTAGGACACGGGGTGTAGTCCAGAGATTTCTGGGCCCCCCTAAGACAGGGACATTCCCGTGCCTCCACTGCCAGCATTGTAACAACATCATTAAGGGCCCTGAGGTACATCACCCCCGCACAGGAGCAGCTGTCACACTTAGAGATTTTGCCACATGCGACACAAAGGGGGTGGTTTATTACATCAAGTGCCCCTGCGGCCTGGGGTACGTGGGTCAGTCCACAAGGGAAATCAAGATTAGGCTCAACGAACACAAAAGTAACATCCAGGTCCTGAAAAAAGCCAGGGATAGGGGAGAGGACATAAACACAGTGTCCCCCCTGGCACGACATTTTGTCGAGTCAAGACATAGCGTGAGCCAATTAAGATGGCAGATATTGGAAGTTGTATCCTCTCAGGAGGGCAAGCCCCACAGAAACACGCTCCTTAGACGTGAGGCCTACTGGATGGAGTGTTTGGGGACTCAATCACCTGGTGGCTTGAATGAAGACTTTAGTCTCAGATGTTTTCTTTAACAGGTAGCAGCTCTTTACCCTGGAAAGGGTTAACTAGTAACTAAGCATGTGCCCGCCCCCCAATTGTTGGGTGTGGTGTGTTAAGGTGTGTCTATATATGTTGCACTGTCATATCAGAAGTTTGAGCACTTGATAAAGGGCCGATGCCCGAAACGTCGTGCTGTTTTATTGTACTGTATACATTTCTGCTATAATGGAATAAACACCAGTGATTTATATCACATCCGTCTGTGGGTCAAGTCCTGGATGGGCATTTCTATGATTGTGGACTTTGAAATTGAGAGGTGTGATGGACCCCTCATCCCAATAGGACTCCCTGTGATCTGCATGATAATATCCTGAGGCTGGTGAACTATCTTGCATTGTTACTCAGCTCCTTCTAGACATTTACTGGTGTGTTTACAAACATGGTGAAGTCAAGAGAATGGTTCAGGAAGACAAGAGAAGAGGTGATTTCTTTTCACAGGAAGGGCAATGGCTATAAGAAAATTGTAAAGATGTTAAACATACCAAGAGACACCATAGGAAGCATAATTCACAAATTCAAGGCAAAGGACACTGTTGAAACGCTACCTGGTCATGGCAGAAAGAAGATGCTGACTTTGACTGCTGTGCGTTACCTGAAGCGCAAAGTGGAGAAAAATCCCTGTGTGACTGCTGAGGAACTGAAAAAAGATTTGTTAGATCCGGGTACTGAAGTTTCAGCTCCGACAATAAGGCGCACACTGAGTAATGAAGGCCTCCATGCCAGAACTCCCAGGCGCAACCCTTTGCTGTCTCCAAAGAATAAGAAGAGTCGACTGCAGTATGCCAAAAGTCATGTAGACAAACTACAAAAGTTTTGGGGTAGTGTTCTGTGGACTGATGAAACAAAATTAGAACTGTTTGGGCCCATGGATCAACGCTGTTTGGAGGAGGAAGAACAAGGCCTATGAAGAAAAGAACACCTTGCCTACTGTGAAGCATGGCGGGGGGGGGGGGGGCAATCATGCTTTGGGGCTGTTTTGCTTCTGCAGGTACAGGGAAGCTTCAGCGTCTGCAAGGTACCATGAATTCTCTTCAGTACCAGGAGATATTGGATGAAAATGTGATGCAGTCCGTCACAAACCTGAGGCTTGGGAGACGTTGGACCTTTCAACAGGACAATGATCCCAAGCATACCTCCAAGTCCACTAGAGCATGGTTGCAGATTAAAGGCTGGAACATTTTGGAGTGGCCATCGCAGTCACCAGACTTAAATCCGATTGAGAACCTCTGGTGGGACTTAAAGAAAGCAGTTGCAGCACGAAAGCCTAAGAATGTGACTGAACTGGAGATTTAATTGTAAACAAATTGAACTTTGATTTAATTGTAAACAAGAAGACTGAAATGATCAAAATCAATATCAAACTGGCCAAAACACTCAATTTCAGTGGGGGTTGAATAATTTTGAACACAACTAAGTGCTAGAATGCAGTTGATTTTTTTGCATGTGAAAAACTCATTAAGGGCCTGTTTCCACTGGGTACAAATACACAGCATTTCCTCGCATCCGAGCTAGACAGGGAAATGCTGCATTATTAGCATTATTATTTATTTATATTCCGCAGTGCTGTACAGAGTATATATTGTCTTGTCACTTAGCTTTTCCTCAGAGGGGCTCACAATCTAATCCATACCATAGTCATATGTTCATATAGTGTAATGTATTGTAAAGTCTTGGGCCCATTTAGGGGGAAGCCAATTAACTTATCTGTATGTTTTTGTGCTGTGGGAGGAAACCAGAGTGCCCAGAGGAAACCCACGCAGACATGGGGAGAACATATAAACTCTGTGTCGATAATGCCCTGGCTGGGATTCGAGCCAAGGAGCCAGCGCTGCAAGGCGAGAATATGAACCACTATGCCACCGTACTGCCCACCAACATCCTGCCATCCAAATTGCATGACGGTGCAATTCTAGATAACATGCAGCAATTTTTCGTAGCACGCATCTGGATCCCTACAGCCATGCATGGCACAGCTATAGCAATTTGGTTGCGGCTTAGCAGCAGCACAGGTGCCTTGTCTAATTCTGAAACAGACACGACACCCAGAGGCAATAAGCTCTCAAGAGTGAACTAGAGAGTAACCAAGCAGCTCGGGGTGACTCAAACCACTAGGAATGTATAGAGGGCAAAAAGAGCCCTCCTACTAAAAAGCAATGCTTGGTGTGATTTGACTTCTTAAAACAGAAGGTACTTGCGATAATTCAGCTTTAAGTGAACATGTGTGGTTACCCACAATACACTGCTACTGAATATGCAAATTATCTCTTTATGCCCCTGGAGCCAGGCTTACGGTGACCATACGTCCCGCTTTACCCGGGACGCGTCCCGCCTTCGGGGGGCGCTGTCCCAGGCTGCATGAGGTCCCGGGAAACGTCCCGCTTTGAGCAGCGGGACGTCCCGGCCTCGGGACTCTGGCCACCGTACAATGAACTAGCCGCAGCGTCTACTAGACGCTGCGCTAGTTCATTCCCCGCAGCCCCGCTCCAGCCTGCAATGTTCTCCGGCAGGCACAGTCAGGCAGAGCAGGGCTACGGGAAGATGGCGTCCGGAGGCGGAGCCCTGTATTGGAGACTATTTGTCTCCAGTACAGGGCTCCGCCTCCGGACGCCATCTTGCCGTAGCCCTGCTCTGCCTGTGAGAGGCTGAGCGGGAGATTGAACATCATCCAGGCCAGGGGGAGCTGCACCTGAGGCACCAGAGGCCGGCTGCGTGAGGGGACGTCTTCTGCCAGGTGAGTAAATGCCTTTTCTTGCAGGTGAAGTGTTTGGCCGCATTGCGTGTATTTTGTACTGACATGTTTGCCCGCAGTGCGTTTATCTTGTACTGACATGTTTGGCCGCATTGCGTGTATTTTGTACTGACATGTTTGCCCGCAGTGCGTTTATCTTGTACTGACATGTTTGGCCGCATTGCGTGTATTTTGTACTGACATGTTTGCCCACAGTGCGTTTATCTTGTACTGACATGTTTGGCCGCATTGCGTGTATTTTGTACTGACATGTTTGCCCGCAGTGCGTTTATCTTGTACTGACATGTTTGGCCGCAGTGCGTTTATCTTGTACTGACATGTTTGCCCGCAGTGCGTTTATCTTGTACTGACATGTTTGCCCGCAGTGCGTTTATCTTGTACTGACATGTTTGCCCGCAGTGCGTTTATCTTGTACTGACATGTTTGCCCGCAGTGCGTTTATCTTGTACTGACATGTTTGCCCGCAGTGCGTTTATCTTGTACTGACATGTTTGCCCGCAGTGCGTTTATCTTGTACTGACATGTTTGCCCGCAGTGCGTTTATCTTGTACTGACATGTTTGGCCGCATTGCGTGTATTTTGTACTGACATGTTTGCCCGCAGTGCGTTTATCTTGTACTGACATGTTTGCCCGCAGTGCGTTTATCTTGTACTGACATGTTTGCCCGCAGTGCGTTTATCTTGTACTGACATGTTTGCCCGCAGTGCGTTTATCTTGTACTGACATGTTTGGCCGCAGTGCGTTTATCTTGTACTGACATGTTTGCCCACAGTGCGTTTATCTTGTACTGACATGTTTGGCCGCATTGCGTGTATTTTGTACTGACATGTTTGCCCGCAGTGCGTTTATCTTGTACTGACATGTTTGGCCGCAGTGCGTTTATCTTGTACTGACATGTTTGCCCGCAGTGCGTTTATCTTGTACTGACATGTTTGCCCGCAGTGCGTTTATCTTGTACTGACATGTTTGCCCGCAGTGCGTTTATCTTGTACTGACATGTTTGCCCGCAGTGCGTTTATCTTGTACTGACATGTTTGCCCGCAGTGCGTTTATCTTGTACTGACATGTTTGCCCGCAGTGCGTTTATCTTGTACTGACATGTTTGCCCGCAGTGCGTTTATCTTGTACTGACATGTTTGGCCGCATTGCGTGTATTTTGTACTGACATGTTTGCCCGCAGTGCGTTTATCTTGTACTGACATGTTTGCCCGCAGTGCGTTTATCTTGTACTGACATGTTTGCCCGCAGTGCGTTTATCTTGTACTGACATGTTTGCCCGCAGTGCGTTTATCTTGTACTGACATGTTTGCCCGCAGTGCGTTTATCTTGTACTGACATGTTTGCCCGCAGTGCGTTTATCTTGTACTGACATGTTTGCCCGCAGTGCGTTTATCTTGTACTGACATGTTTGCCCGCAGTGCGTTTATCTTGTACTGACATGTTTGCCCGCAGTGCGTTTATCTTGTACTGACATGTTTGCCCGCAGTGCGTTTATCTTGTACTGACATGTTTGCCCGCAGTGCGTTTATCTTGTACTGACATGTTTGCCCGCAGTGCGTTTATCTTGTACTGACATGTTTGCCCGCAGTGCGTTTATCTTGTACTGACATGTTTGCCCGCAGTGCGTTTATTTTGTACTGACATGTTTGCCCGCAGTGCGTTTATCTTGTACTGACATGTTTGCCCGCAGTGCGTTTATTTTGTACTGACATGTTTGCCCGCAGTGCGTTTATTTTATGCTGACATGTTTGCCCGCAATGCGATTATTTTGTGCTGAAATGTTGCCCATTGCGTTTATTTTGTGGTGTCTGGGGTAACTGTTGCTGCATTTATTATTTAATGGTCATAGTTGGCTGTGTTTGCTGCTTTGCGGTTATGGCATACTATTAAATAGCATCACACAGTTTCTGCACACCTATGATGTGAATCCACGTTTGACCACATCACGGCGTAAACACTGCTTTCTTATGCCTCGCTGTTGCATCATTCTGTTAGCTCCGCCCATAGAATGTCATGACCACGCCCATTTTTCGCGCGCGCTGCAGACACCAAATTTTTCGGCGCAGCCCCCCCCCCCACCCCCACCCAATTCACCCCGTCCCAGGTTGAGCCTACAAAAATCTGGTCACTCTAGCCAGGCTAGCACGCAGAACCGATGGTGTATATCAGGCCCATAGCTTTAAATTTTACAGAGCTACATCAACCCTACATGTAGACAGCCTGTTTCAGACTTTTTGTCCTCCTCAGTACATTATTTAACATTCTATGCAGAGTATGCACACAAAAACCAAGTGTGAATGCTGCCTTATGCCTGGAATACACGGGTCGTTTGCGCGGCTCGATTATGCCGCTGGATCGATTCCCGTTCGTCCCCGCGGGCGATTCACTTATCTTCTGCTCGTTTTCCTTATCTTTTTCTATTGTCCCGCCCGCGGTATCGAGTGCGGAATCGATCCGGCGGGAGATCGGACACGTCGGAAATTATGAATCGAGCCACCTAATGGCTCGATCGAGCCGCGGAAACGCACCGTGTATTCCCGGCATTATGCATAGCGTACAAATGCCTGCATTTTACTTTGTAGTGGTTTCTTTTTTACTCGTGGGAGAATACATAAATTTTCAGAAAACCATATATGTTTAACCACTTCACAGCTCCAGTACAGTATATCTACTCCCCTGCAGACTTCATCTAACCGCCCAGGGGAGTAAATATACGTACTCCCGCTGCTACCACTGCTGTAAGCGCTCCCGCTTATTTGTGCGCTCGTTCATGTTGCCATCTGCCCACCAGGAGATCAATGAATGGGAAAGCAATTCCTAATCATTGATCTAAGTCCCCGTAGCAATTATCGGCGCCTTTTATGAGAAGCTGCACGATCATTCTAATAAATAAAAGTTTCCCATCTTCAGTACACTTCCTGTAAGCATACATATTTTGCTTACAGGACGTGTAAAAAAAAAAAGACTGAGGCCATCTTGTGGCCAAATAGTAAAACTACATCTAAAAGTATTTTTTTTAAATGCAAAGACCTGTTTTTACATTTTAAATTAACCCCTTACCTCCCACACTCCCCAATAGTTACCAACATTTATTTTTTTTGTAAAAAAATACAATGAAATAAATTTACAATTATAAAAAATGCATAAATAGTTTTCTTAGGGACTGAACTTTTTTAATATGTATGTCAAGACGGTATAATACTGTTACTTTATAAATTATGGGCTTTTTATTAATGATGGATGCAAAACTGAAAAAAATGCATCTTTATTTCCTAATAAAATATTGGTGCAAGACATTGTGATAGGGACATCATTTAAATGGTGTAATAACCAGTACAAATGGGCACATAAATTACGTGGATTTTAATTATGGTAGCATGCATTATTTAAAAATGATAATGGCCGAAAACTGAAAAATAAGGATTTTTTTCCAATTTTTTTCTTATTTTTCCATTAAAAAACATTTAGAATAAAATAATTCTTGGCATAATTTACCACCCAAAGTAAGCCTAATTAGTGATAAAAAAAACACATTTAACACATTTCATTCTGATAAGTAGAGATAAAGTTATTGGCAAATGAATGGAAGGAGCTGAAAGGTGAAAATTGCTTGGATGCTGAAGGGGTAAAACCCCTCAGTTGTGAAGTGGTTAAAGCATTCCTTAAAGCAGGCGTTCTGGCTGGGGAAGTGGAAATGGAAGCAGAAGGCTGTCACACCAGGAAGATTTATGAGAATGTTTCTTAGACTTTGTCTGGACTTCAGTACATATGGGCTGGTTAGCTCTCTCAGACGATCTGCAAACGCTTTGGTGCCCATAATTAAAAACAAAAACCTAGATGATCCTCAAACATCTTTCCTGCACACATCAAATAGCGGCCCACGTGATTCTAACACGCAGAGCTTTTTCATGGCCACCTAGCCAAGGTTTCTTGCTAACAGATGTGTGCATTATGTCTCCAGTTTCCACGCTGAATATATACAGTGGAATTGTTCTGAAAATGTCTCATACAAAACAGGAAATGTAGATCTCCATGCACATCAATTCGTATACAGCCTAGCTTGATGAATCAAACAGCGGCAAGCTGAGCCGATAGGTGGGAGAAAAGAGACGCTGGAAAAGATGAGAACAATTATCCCCCCCAAAAAAGGTCTTCTTTGCATCTGTGGACATCTGTTCCTGCTAAGGATTCCTGCTTTTATTCAGCTCTTAAAATGTAATACTTCATTAAACACATGTATTCAGGACATCTTAATGGAGCCGTCTGACCCACAGATTGTCCATTGTGTCTGCTGCTACAGAGAGACAGAATTCAGTAAATACCAGCAGGCCAGTGAGGCATAGCGAGGTCCACAGGTGTGTGACTTAACAGCTTTCTTCTCTGCTAGTAGACAAGGCTCGCCAAAGGCTTTTACACAATGGGCCTCATTTACTAATGTTCTCCAGCCTGGAGGACACCGAAATACATAAGCAATCGTGAAAAGCTGGCCTGGTATTATTAAAAAATGTTATTTTGTTAGGGGCAGGGGTCTGCATGCCATATCAAATAATAATGGTTGCTGAAAGGTTAGTTCATTTTCAGACTTTCTGCATTTACAATCAAGTACCCTCAAGATGAGAGAACTTTTTATTTTTTTAATTAATTCAGGCTGGTTTTGCAAGATCACCTATAAATGCTAGGCTGAAGATGTGTTAGTATAGTATATCAGTTCTGCACATACCTTAAATTATATTGGCTAATGCAACTACAGGTTGCAACTAAATTTGTGGGAAATACTGTATGTTGTTATCAGTTTCTTGTCCAGTCATTTGTCAAACATTCACATGCCGAACTATTGTCCAACAGACCAAGTTAACGACAGTTGGTCGGAAAAGTAGCAGGTGTGTACAAGCCTTCCAATAATCCTTATATTCTAAGGGATAGATAAGATTTTTTTTGTTTGTTTTGAAGTGAAGAGAGGAATATAGTCATCTTCAGGGTATTTAACACAGTATCAATTCAGACCTAATCTTCAAAAAAAAAAAAAAAAACTGAACCAAACTGAGTACGCACAAAGGCAAAATGAACATTTCTCTCTTTATAGCAACAGGTTGTAAGTGCCTGGTGGCTAAATAACAGGAGACACAAATTAAAGAGGCCTGTGAACAGGTTAGGGCCAGAGAGGCCATCTTTGGCCCTATCCTCTGCTGCAGTTCTTTGACATTTATTTCTATTGATATCTCTTTATATGAAATTCCTGTAATCCTTTACACACAAACATTCAGACAACCATTCTTTCAAAAAATTATTCAGACAAACTGAAAAGTCTACTCACTAAAACAAACTACAGCAGGCAAAACATACTATCATATCTATAACAGATATTTATAAGAATTGACATTGATACACATTCTCACTGCTGTTCCCTTGTCTTGTCTCCCTCTGGTGTCTTTTCCTTCTTTCATTGCTCCACTGAGGTTGTCTGTGCCACCTGCCCCTTGAAAAGGGTGACTGGGGCCTTGGTTAGAATCGCTATCTGAACTTGGATTCTCTGTGTCGACATCTCTTTTTTGAAATGTTTGGCTTGTGTTTAGGTTCGAGTTTTGGCTTCGGTTGTCTGGGTTTCGGCCAACATTCATATGGGGAGAGTCTGGTTCCGGGGTTCGGCACTCCATGTAGCCAAGGATAGACCCTCCATTCCTTGTGGTCCAGACACACCAATTAATACTTTTCCCTCATCTTCTAATGCATGAATTTATGATAATACTCAATACCTTTGTCAAGGTTAATCAGCTACTTTCTAAAGGTGCACCATCTTTTGCAAAACTCAGTCTTATTTCTCAGTCTTATTTCTGATTGGCAGATATCTACGCTACGCCCACATCCTTAGTGACACATTAATGGGGAGTGGCAAAGTTGCACGGACGAGCCAATCGGATTGTGGCTATGCTGGAGACATTGTCTCCATGGGAGGAACTCCAATGACGCGCCATGGACAGCTGGGAATGTGGTTACCTTCCCTTGTGACAGAGTCCTAATGCATGGCACCTTGATGACGCACTACAGGCAAGCCAATCAGGATTTTGCTGCCATGGAGACATCCTCTTCCTGGGCGGTACCATAGCTCAACGTTTATAATATGGGAGGACTTGGGATGCATGTGACCCTTGTGCGGGGAGCACTGGGGATCCCTCCCAAGGCAGCTGAATGGCAGCGATGGCTGTCAGTCATGGTAGCAATGGCAACAGGGTGGGAACAGGGTTTGAATCTTTTCAGGACATGGGAGTTGTGGCAGTTTACAGCACTGGCTGCATGTTAATAAATGTATGTGAGCATTGGTAGTACCTTGTGCACTGTATCTCGTATGACCATTTATATTGTGTAGACTAAGCTTAAAACTGGTTGGGGTGGGGTTGGGTATTGGGGATTAGTGTTGTATTTAAATGCATGTTTGCACTGTAAACCACACGCCTTGATAAAGGGGGACCCTGCGAGGCCCCAAAAACATTTGTCAGAATACTTCTGGATTTGGCACAATCAAGAGTGTGCTACAACTGAAGAAATTGGTGTGCTATAAACTTTGTCCTATAAATAGCATAAAAGAGCACGTGGACCATGCAGATTAAAAGCTTTGATTACTGTCCGTGTCTGGAGTTCCACTAGAATGTCTGGAGGCCGATCTTCATAGATAATTTCTCCTCTTTGGTTGGAACATTGCGTAAGACCATACTGCTGACTACCAGATGGTACTGTGGAAGTATATGATTCACACATACATTTTACTGTATAATGCATCTCTGGCAAATTCAGAGAACAGCAAGAGTTTGCAGACTGGAAAAAAAAAACACTAAACCAGCATTTCCCAACATGGGTGTTGCGGCAAGAATCCCAAGGTAACGCAGCTGCCTTCCCTTGCATAAAACTGCTCATCGTGTGGAATGTGTCAGTGGTTACATTTATCTCTCTCTGCTCCGGATCACAATCCTTTCCATTCCCAGCCACATGCACTGCCGCTTCTCTTCTAAGTTACAATGGTAATCAGTGGCTGGATAGTGTTAAGGGCTCTGCCTCTGACACAGGAGACCTAGGTTCAAATCTTGGCTCTTCTTGTTCAGTAAACCAGCACCTATTTAGCAAGGAGTCCTTGGGCTAGACTCCCTAGCACTGCTACAGCCTACTGAGTGCGCTGGTGGCTGTAGCTCAAGTGCTTTGAGTCCGTCAGGAGAAAAACGCAATATAACTCTTGTCTTGTTATATGACATTGCATCACCATCGGGTTAGTGTACCCAAGACCCAGTTTGAGCAGCTGGGTAAGGACTCGTGGTAACGGTTTCATAATTTCGATCTTAATAGCAAAATTGTGATTGCAAAAAATGATGCATAATTACACATACATGTGAAATTTTCATAATTATGATTATTTTCGTAATTACGTAATTATAAGTCACACAGTGCTGCTGCCGCTGTGCGCGTGCACGTGAGATTAGTGAGGAAAAAAAAAACAGAAAAAATACACCTTTATTTCCAAATAATATATTGTCACCAAACTTTGTACTAGGGACATAATTAAAGTCTTGTAATAACCAGGACAAATAGGCAGATAAAATGTGTGGGTTTTATGTACAGTAGCAGTGTTTATATTAAAACTATGGGGGATGAAATTGGGAAAATATAGTATATATTTTTTCCTTTATTTCCCCTTTAATATTCATAGAAAATAAAGTAATTACTGAAAACAAATATCAACCCCAAAAAGCCTAATTGGTGGTGAAAAAAAACAGGAGTTAGATCATTTCATTGTGATAAGTAGTGATTAAGCTATAGGGATGAGCACTGCAAGGTGAAAATCGATCTTGTCCGTTAGGGTAAAAAACCGCTTTGGGGTGAAGTGATTAAATTACATTAACGCAAAATTATGATGCGACATTATGTTTAACGACAAAATTAATTATGAGTTTGTTGAAATCTATGAATTACGATTTTGCATCATAAATGTAAATTACAATGCGAAGCTGCGCATATGCAAAATTTTGGCTCATCACTAGTAAGGACAGTGATTGCAGCAGAACAGATGAATGTAACCATCCAACCTCTGCAAGCATGACTTTGCACTCTTCGGAAACTCTAAACAGAGGAGCACTAATAGGGGACACTATAATGACATGACAGATACTGTAACTAATGGAATTATAATGCAGGGAACTATAATATGGGGTTTCCGTAATGGCTCTATAATAAAGAAAACTGTAAATAGTGGAGTGATATTGGGAGTACTAACTGGTACCACTAGAGTAAAACTGATGCACTATAGCAGCGGTGGCGAACCTATGGCACGCGTGCCAGGCCCGGCACGCGTAGCCTAATCTGCTGGCATGCCACCGCTACTTATGAACTGGCCGCAGCGTCTACTAGACGCCGCCGCACCAGTTCATATCCCGCAACCCCGCAGTCTCCCGGGAGGCAGACCAGGGCTACGGCAAGATGGCTGCCGAAGCCCTGTACTGGAGACTATTTGTGTCTCCAGTACAGGGCTTCGGGCGCTATCTTCCCGTAGCCCTGCACTCTGCCTGTGAGCGGCAGCGCGGGAGACTGCAGGAGGAACGTCCGGGGGAGATGCGCGCCAGAGCCCAGCCGAGAGAGAAGACTTCTGTCAGGTGAGTACATTACTTTTTTTTTCAGGTAAAATGCGGCCCACTGTGTTATTTTCTGGTGAAATGTTTTGTCACATTGTGTTTATGTCCTGTGACATGCTGCCCACTGTGTTTGTTTTCTGGTGAAATGTGGCCCACTGCGTTTTTCTGGTGAAATGTGGCCCACTGCGTTTGTTTTCTGGTGAAATGCTGCCCGCTGCGTTTGTTTTCTGGTGAAATGTGGCCCACTGCGTTTGTTTTCTGGTGAAATGCTGCCCGCTGCGTTTGTTTTCTGGTAAAATGCTGCCCGCTGCGTTTGTTTTCTGGTGAAATGTGGCCCACTGCATTTGTTTTCTGGTAAAATGTGGCCCACTGCGTTTGTTTTCTGGTGAAATGCTGCCCGCTGCGTTTGTTTTCTGGTAAAATGTGGCCCACTGCGTTTGTTTTCTGGTGAAATGCTGCCCGCTGCGTTTGTTTTCTGGTAAAAATGTGGCCCACTGCGTTTGTTTTCTGGTGAAATGCTACCCGCTGCGTTTGTTTTGTGGTGAAATGTGGCCCACTGCGTTTGTTTTCTGGTGAAATGCTACCCTCTGCATTTGTTTTGTGGTGAAATGTGGCCCACTGCGTTTGTTTTCTGGTGAAATGCTGCCCACTGCGTTTGTTTTCTGGTGAAATGTGGCCCACTGCGTTTGTTTGCTGGTGAAATGCTACCCTCTGCGTTTGTTTTCTGGTGAAATATGGCCCACTGCGTTTGTTTTCTGGTGAAATGCTGCCCGCTGCGTTTGTTTTCTGGTGAAATGTAGCCCACTGCGTTTGTTTGCTGGTGAAATGCTACCCTCTGCGTTTGTTTTCTGGTGAAATGTGGCCCACTGTGTTTGTTTGCTGGTGAAATGCTACCCTCTGCGTTTGTTTTCTGGTGAAATGTGGCCCACTGCGTTTGTTTGCAGGTGAAATGCTACCCTCTGCGTTTGTTTTCTGGTGAAATATGGCCCACTGCGTTTGTTTTCTGGTGAAATGCTACCCTCTGCGTTTGTTTTCTGGTGAAATGTGGCCCACTGCGTTTGTTTGCTGGTGAAATGCTACCCTCTGCGTTTGTTTTCTGGTGAAATGTGGCCCACTGCATTTGTGCACTCGGCCTCTGAAAGGTTAGCCATCACTGCACTATAGTAAAGAGTACTATTAGAAAAGAGCAATATTATAATAGAGGTTCCAACAGGCACTATGTTGAGGAAAGCACTAACTGGTGTCACTATATGAGGGGAAAGTACTACATGGGATGTTTTGATCGCATATGCACATGCATGGAACAGGCAGAGTTCTTCTTTAGCTTAAAACCACTGAGATACATAGACTAGCAGCTGAGGTAGAGTTCCTCTATAGCCCAGCCTGTTTTTGACACTGGAAAAAAACCAGGCCCCCTCTCTCTAGACATTCCTCAAAAGAAATTTGATTTCTTGCTACTTAAATATCCTATGATTTATCTACTTGGGCAAAATCTGCATCAGCTAAAATATCCGCAGCACAAACGTAAGGATATTATGTTAGGAGAAAAGATCATTGCCATGCTGAGAGACACCACCTCATGATTTGAAAAGATCTGGCAGCCCTGGTTGTACTGAAAGAGTAGAAATAAACTTTAAATATATGACGCCTGTATTTTTTCTTTTTTTGCATATAATTTTCAAGTGCATTGTAAACTATATGATTAGCTTTAGAACCTAAAGCTGAAGAATAACCTACCGTATGTTGTTTGTTATCGGTTTATTTTTAGTTTACATTGCATGCATGGTATGTATTACTTATTTTAATTACCAATTTTGATGATTATTAGATTTTACTAATTGTATGTTTACATTAGAAAACAAAAATAAAAATCTTTCTGCGAAACTAAAAATTACAGATTGTCCAGCAAGCTCATGACGAGTCAGAATTCCTAGGTGTGTGTACGGAGGTGAAAGAGACCAAAAAGCATCCTTACTAAGATGGTATGAAAATCAGAAGTTTGCCTTCTTAAAAAAAGAAGGTATTTGTTGTAATTATTCAGGTCAGAGCTCACTACAAGCCGAATTATCACAAATACCTTTTGTTTTAAGAAGGGAAACTTTTGATTTGAAACTTAAAGAAATTAGATATATAGCCATTGTTGTCCCCATACAAGGAGCTGGGATCTGACCACCAAAAACCTGCTGATGGGCTGATTGACACCTGTTGTAACCTGTATAACTATGTATACACAAGGTTCCGACTAGCATATGTGGGCGCTGTAAATCTAGGGTTCCAGCCAAAGTGGGTGTGGTAGTGACTTGAAGCTGAGCTGTACAATCTCTCCAAACCACAAATACTACACATTCTTATCCATTCTGATTTATAGTACGAATAATAGATGGATCACTCAGTGGTGTACCTAGGTTATATGACACCTGGTGCTGATTATTTACACACACCCACTCCATAATAAATGCAAAAGTAATTATCCACATAAAAATTACAGCAAATGTTACCTCCAACATCTGAAATGCAGCAAACATAACACTAGATATAAAAAGCAGCAAACGTTATCCCTCTATCCCACATATGAAATGTAGGAAATGATACCCACCACATATGGAGTGCAGGAAAAGTTACCCCCACATATAAAAAAACAGAAAACATTACCTCCAAAATATAAAAATCAGCAAATGTTACCCCACACATATGAAATGCAGAAAACGCTAACCCCACATATGAAAAGCAGCAACTGTTACAACCCACATGTGTACTGCAGCATGTAATTCTCTGTGACAGCTATACTAGTATTGCTAGGTGATAGGCAAAGTAAGTCACCCACTCACACATAATTCTGTATTGTTTTAAAACACCGTCCCCAACTTGTAAGATTGCTGTGGCCATTTTAGTCTGAAGTTACATAGTTACATAGTTATTTTGGTTGAAAAAAGACATACGTCCATCGAGTTCAACCAGTATAAAGTACAACACCAGCCTGCTCCCTTACATATCCCTGTTGATCCAGAGGAAGGCGAAAAAACCCTTACAAGGCATGGTCCAATTAGCCCCTAAAGGGAAAAATTCCTTCCCGACTCCAGATTGCAATCAGATAAAATCCCTGGATCAACATCATTAGGCATTACCTAGTAATTGTAGCCATGGATGTCTTTCAACGCAAGGAAAGCATCTAAGCCCCCTTTAAATGCAGGTATACAGTTTGCCATAACGACTTCCTGTGGCAATGCATTCCACATCTTAATCACTCTAACTGTAAAGAACCCTTTCCTAAATAAATGGCTAAAACGTTTTTCCTCCATGCGCAGATCATGTCCTCTAGTCCTTTGAGAAGGCCTAGGGACAAAAAGCTCATCCGCCAAGCTATTATATTGCCCTCTGATGTATTTATACATGTTAGTTAGATCCCCTCTAAGGCGTCTTTTCTCTAGACTAAATAAACCCAGTTTATCTAACCTTTCTTGATAAGTGAGACCTTCCATCTCACGTATCAATTTTGTTGCTCGTCTCTGCACCTGCTCTAAAACTGCAATATCTTTTTTGTAATGTGGTGCCCAGAACTGAATTCCATATTCCAGATGTGACCTTACTAGAGAGTTAAACAGGGGCAATATTATGCTAGCATCTCGAGTTTTTATTTCCCTTTTAATGCATCCCAAAATTTTGTTAGCTTTAGCTGCAGCTGCTTGGCATTGAGTACGATTATTTAACTTGTTGTCAATGAGTACTCCTAAGTCCTTCTCCAAGTTTGATGTCCCCAACTGTATCCCATTTATTTTGTATAGTGCTAGACCATTAGTACGTCCAAAATGCATGACCTTACATTTGTCAACATTGAATTTCATCTGCCATGTATGTGCCCATATAGCCATCCTATCCAGATCCTGTTGCAATATGACACTATCTTCCTGAGAGTTGATGATTCTGCACAATTTTGTATCATCTGCAAAAATAGCAACATTGCTCACTACTGCATCTACTAGGTCATTAATAAATAAATTGAAGAGCACTGGACCCAGAACAGACCCCTGTGGGACCCCACTGCTAACAGTCTCCCATTTTGAGTACGATCCATTGACCACAACTCTTTGTTTTCTGTCCATTAGCCAGTTCCCTATCCATGAACACAGACTCTTCCCCAGTCCTTGCATCCTCAACTTTTGCACCAGACTTTTGTGGGGAACAGTGTTGAAGGCCTTTGCAAAGTCCAAGTATATCACATCTACAGCATTCCCAATATCCATATTAGCATTCACTACCTCATAAAAGGTGAGCATGTTAGTCAAACAGGACCTGTCTTTAGTAAACCCATGTTGATGCTGAGAAATAAGATTATTTTCAACTATGAAGTCATGTATAGTATCTCTTAGTAACCCCTCAAATAGTTTGCATACAACTGATGTTAAGCTTACAGGTCTATAATTTCCTGGATCTGATTTTTTGCCCTTCTTAAATAATGGGAAAACGTGGGCTGTACGCCAATCCACTGGGACTCTGCCAGTTGCAAGAGAGTCACAAAAGTTAAGATAAAAGGGGTTTATCTATAACTGAACTTAATTCCCTTAGGACCCGAGGATGCATGCCATCCGGGCCAGGTGCCTTGTCTATTTTTAATTTATTTAGTCTTGCCTTCACTTCTTCCTGCGTTAAGTATTTAATATTACAGTTAGAAGATTGAGACTCTTCCGCCTCTGTAGTTTGCAACAGTGCTGTTTCTTTTGTGAAGACAGAAGCAAAGAAAGCATTTAATAACTCTACCTTACCTTGGTCATCCACCATTGAGTTCCCACCCTCATCCTTTAGGAGTCCTATACAGTCAACCTTTCTTTTTTTAGAGTTAATGTACTGTAAAACTTTTTTGGGTTAGATTTGATATCCTTAGCGATTTGTTTTTCAGCTTCAATCTTTGCCTGCCTAATTTCTTTTTTACAATTTTTATTGCACTCCTTATAATTGCTTAGTGCAGCCTCGGTCCCCTCCTGTTTTAAGACCTTATAGGCATTCTTTTTCCTCTTCATTTTATCTCTAACCTTTCTATTCATGCATAGAGGCCTTTTTTTATTCCTAGACATTTTGTTTCCATATGGGATATACATACTACAGTATTGATTGAGTATAAGTTTAAAAGCTTGCCATTTCCCTTCAGTGTCTTCCCCTTGTAGTACATTATCCCAGTTCACCAAACTTAGTGCCTGCCTAATTTGATTGAACTTTGCTTTTCTAAAATTCATAGTTTTAGTGGTCCCGCTGCCCCGTGGCCTATCAGTCACCAGATCAAACGTTATCATGTTGTGATCACTATTTCCCAAATGTTCTTGAACCTGCACATTTGATACATTATCTGGTCTATTAGAAATGATCAGATCCAGTAACGCATTCCCCCTAGTTGGTTCAGTTACCATTTGAGTCAAGTAATTGTCCTGTAGTGCTGCCAGAAATCTGCTGCTTTTACCAGAATGGGTAGCCTCAATACTCCAGTCAATGTCTGGAAAGTTGAAGTCGCCCATAATTATGACCTCATTTTTACTTGCAGCTTTTTCAATCTGCTGTAGTAATCGCAGTTCTGCAGCTTCATTAATAAGTGTTTTTGAAACTGTGGCCACCCCCACCTGTATTGCTGCAGCCCGCCCCCAGCCTGGCAGCCACCTATTAGGCCATAACTGCAGTGCTGGGGTGGGGCTGAGACAGCGTAGGTGGGAGTGGCTACAGCTTCAGGAACAATTTGGGCAAAATCCGCCATGGTGGTTTTGCCAATGAGCAGCAGAGTTTAAAAATATTACAGAATTACAGGTGGGCATTTGAGTTACTTCTCCTGGCCCCTACCAATACTAGTATACATGCCACAGAGGACTACAATGAACCTTTTAATTGATTTCCCCCCCCCCCCCCCCGCCACACACACACACACACACACACACACAACTATGCTGGAAGTGTTCCAATAATGATGGGCATGATCTCAGAGAGATAATCCTCCTCCCCCACTGTCTGCAGCACCTCTTCTCTTCATGCCTCTTCTTCCAATGGCGCCATGCAGTGACAGAGGGGGTGGAGATACATCATAGCCACAGCCATTGCAGTCCTGCTAGTCAGACAGACTAAAGAGAGCTTTGCAGCATCATGGGAATGGATTCTAAAGGGCAGGCTGCGGAAGTGCTGTGTGGATTTAGAGATTAGCGCCATGGCAAGCGGTGCTACACTAATTAATGGCACAGTGATGACCACTGACATCGTGCCCTGACATCTGGGGCACAGTGCCAGTCTATAGTGATGCCACAGTCTCTGTCCGGACTGAGGTTGCTTTCTTGAGGGTACTGGTTAAGAGCTCTGCCTTTGACATGGAAGATCAGGGTATGAATCCTGGCTAGGGTCAGTACCTATTCAGTAAGAAGTTCTTGGGCAAGACTTCCTAAAACTACAGGGTGGCCTTTTGAGCACACCCTTAGCGGCTGCAGTTCTTGAGCGCTTTGAGTCCAACAGAAGAAAAGCACTATACAAATGTTAGGATTATTACTGAATGCTGTAAAGTTTATGTTGGATTATTATGGCTCTGTACAAATTAACAAACTGACACACCATTGCATTCCAGTGGTTCTGGAGGTGTGTTT
This sequence comes from Hyperolius riggenbachi, assembly GCF_040937935.1. Classification (NCBI taxonomy): domain Eukaryota; kingdom Metazoa; phylum Chordata; class Amphibia; order Anura; family Hyperoliidae; genus Hyperolius; species Hyperolius riggenbachi. The sequence goes on from NC_090651.1 coordinate 252,516,538, forward strand.
AGCTTCTAAGGGTACAATGGTTAATTTGCATATATTCAGCAGTGATGCCTGGGAGACATCTCGAGCTCACTCCAACCTGAATTATCGCAAATTCTTTCTGTTTTAAGAAAGCAAACTTTTGTTTTTGTTCAGGTTAAGGCTGACAGAATTAAACTCACACCACAGATTCACTATTAACAGCAGGAAAAAGGATATTACAAAATATACTGATCTCCCAATACCAACACACTTTTGTTTACCTGGATACAGTTTAACCACTTCCCGACCACCCCCAGCCGATGGGCGGCGGCAAAGTCCGGGCCCAAACGACCGCAATACGCCCATCGGCGGGGGCGGCTGCGGGAGTGGCTATGCGGCGATCGCGTCATTCGTGACGCGATCAGCCGCCGGGGACTGGCTCCGCCCACCGTTCACTGTAACCCGCCGGCCGTTCAGAAGCGCCGGCGGGTTACTAGCACCCGGATCGCCGCTGAAACAATGTATAATAGGCTTTGTAATGTATACAAAGCCTATTATACTGGCTGCCTCCTGCCCTGGTGGTCCCAGTGTCCGAGGGACCACCAGGGCAGGCTGCAGCCACCCTAGTCTGCACCCAAGCACACTGATTCCCCCCCCTCCCCCTGATCGCCCACAGCACCCCTCAGACCCCCCCCCCCCCTGCCCACCCCCCAGACCACTGTTTGCACCCAGTCACCCCCCTAATCACCCATCAATCACTCCCTGTCACTATCCGTCAACGCTATTTTTTTTTTAGACCCTAATCTGCCCCCTACTCCCTCCTGATCACCCCCCACCCCTCAGATTGTCCCCAGACCCCCCCCTATGTACTGTATGCATCTATCCCCCCTGATCACCTGTCAATCACCCGTCAATCAACCCCTGTCACTGCCACCCATCAATCAGCCCCTAACCTGCCCCTTGCGGGCAATCTGATCACCCACCCACACCAATAGATCGCCCGCAGGTCCGACATCAGATCACCTCCCAAGTGCAGTGTTTACATCTCTTCTCTCCTCTAAACACCCACTAATTACCCATCAATCACCCCCTATCACCACCTGTCACTGTTACCCATCAGATTAGACCCTAATCTGCCCCTAGGGCACCCAATCACCCGCCCACACCTCAGAACGCCCTCAGACCCCAGCCCTGATCACCTCGCCAGTGCATTGCTTGCATCTATTTCCCCCCTCTAATCACACCTTGAGACACCCATCAATCACCTCCTGTCACCCCCTAGCACACCTACCCATCAGATCAGGCCCTAATTTGCCCCGTGTGGGCTCCTGATCACTCAGCCAAACCCTCAGATCCCCCTCAGACCCCCTTCCGATCACCTCCCCAGTGCATTGATTGCATCTATTTTCCCCTCTAACCGCCCCCTGAGACACCTATCAATCACCTCCTGTCACCCCCCTAGCACTCCTATCCATCAGATCAGGCCCAATACATCCTGTCATCTAAGAGGCCACCCTGCTTATGACCGGTTCCACAAAATTTGCCCCCTCATAGACCACCTGTCATCAAAATTTGCAGATGCTTATACCCCTGAACAGTCATTTTGAGAAATTTGGTTTCCAGACTACTCACAGTTTTAGGCCCGTAAAATGCCAGGGCAGTATAGGAACCCCACAAGTGACCCCATTTTAGAAAGAAGACACCCCAAGGTATTCTGTTAGGTGTATGAGGAGTTCATAGAAGATTTTTTTTTTTTTTGTCACAAGTTAGCGGAAATTGGATTTTTATTGTTTTTTTCACAAAGTGTCATTTTTCACTAACTTGTGACAAAAAATAAAATCTTCTATAAACTCACTATACCCCTAACGGAATACCTTGGGGTGTCTTCTTTCTAAAATGGGGTCACTTGTGGGGTTCCTATACTGCCCTGGCATTTTAGGGGCCCTAAACCGTGAGGAGTAGTCTAGAAAACAAATGCCTCAAAATGACCTGTGAATAGGACGTTGGGCCCCTTAGCGCACCTAGGCTGCAAAAAAGTGTCACACATGTGGTATCGCCATACTCAGGAGAAGTAGTATAATGTGTTTTGTGGTGTATTTTTACACATACCCATGCTGGGTGGGAGAAATCTCTCTGTAAATGGACAATTGTGTGTAAAAAAAATCAAAAGATTGTCATTTACAGAGATATTTCTCCCACCCAGCATGGTTATATGTAAAAATACACCACAAAACACATTATACTACTTCTTCTGAGTACGGCGATACCACATGTGTGGCACTTTTTTGCACCCTAACTGCGCTAAGGGGCCCAAAGTCCAATGAGTACCTTTAGGATTTCACAGGTCATTTTGCGACATTTGGGTTCAAGACTACTCCTCACGGTTTAGGGCCCCTAAAATGCCAGGGCAGTATAGGAACCCCACAAATGACCCCATTTTAGAAAGAAGACACCCCAAGGTATTCCGTTAGGAGTACGGCGAGTTCATAGAAGATTTTATTTTTTGTCACAAGTTAGCGGAAAATGACACTTTGTGAAAAAAAACAATTAAAATCAATTTCCGCTAACTTGTGACAAAAAAAAAAAATCTTCTATGAACTCACCATACTCCTAACGGAATACCTTGGAGTGTCTTCTTTCTAAAATGGGGTAATTTGTGGGGTTCCTATACTGTCCTGGCATTTTAGGGGCCCTAAACCGTGAGGAGTAGTCTTGAAACCAAATTTCTCAAAATGACCTGTGAAATCCCAAAGGTACTCATTGGACTTTGGGCCCCTTAGCGCAGTTAGGGTGCAAAAAAGTGCCACACATGTGGTATCGCCGTACTCAGGAGAAGTAGTATAATGTGTTTTGGGGTGTATTTTTCCACATACCCATGCTGAGTGGGAGAAATATCTCTATAAATAGACAATTGTGTGTAAAAAAAATTAAAAAATTGTCATTTACAGAGATATTTCTCCCACCCAGCATGGGTATGTGTAAAAATACACCCCAAAACACATTATACTACTTCTCCTGAGTACGGCAATACCACATGTGTGGCACTTTTTTGCAGCCTAACTGCGCTAAGGGGCCCAAAGTCCAATGAGCATCTTTAGGCTTTACAGGGGTGCTTACAATTAGGCACCCCCCAAAATGTCAGGACAGTGAACACACCCCACAAATTACCCCATTTTGGAAAGTAGACACTTCAAGGTATTCAGAGAGGAGCATAGTGAGTCCGTGGCAGATTTCATTTTTTTTTGTCGCAAGTTAGAAGAAATGGAAACTTTTTTTTTTTTTTGTCACAAAGTGTCATTTTCCGCTAACTTGTGACAAAAAATGAAATCTTCTATGAACTCACCATGCCTCTCACTGAATACTTTGGGATGTCTTCTTTCCAAAATGGGGTCATTTGGGGGGTATTTGTACTATCCTGCAATTTTAGCCCCTCATGAAACCTGACAGGTGCGCAGAAAAGTCAGAGATGCTTGAAAATGGGAAAATTCACTTTTGGCACCATAGTTTGTAAACGCTATAACTTTTACCAAATCCAATAAATATACACTGAATGTTTTTTTTTTTATCAAAGACATGTAGCAGAATAACTTTCGCGCTCAAATGTATAGGAAATTTTACTTTATTTGAAAAATGTCAGCACAGAAAGTTAAAAAAGTCATTTTTTTGACAAAATTCATGTCTTTTTTGATGAATATAATAAAAAGTAAAACTCGCAGCAGCAATCAAATAGCACCAAAAGAAAGCTGTATTAGTGACAAGAAAAGGAGGTAAAATTCATTTAGGTGGTAGGTTGTATGAGCGAGCAATAAACCGTGAAATCTGCAGTGGTCTGAATGGAGAAAAAGGCTCTGGTCCTTAACCTCCTGAGCGGTCTGGACGAGCTCAGCTCGTCCATCACCGCCGGAGGCTGCCGCTCAGGCCCTGCTGGGCCGATTTTTATCAAATAAAGTGCAGCACACGCAGCCGGCACTTTGCCAGCCGCGTGTGCTGCCTGATCGCCGCCGCTCTGCGGCGATTCGCCGCGAGCAGCGGCGAAAGAGGGCCCCCCTAGCCGCCTGAGCCCTGCGCAGCCGGAACAAAAAGTTCCGGCCAGCGCTAAGGGCTGGATCGGAGGCGGCTGACGTCAGGACGTCGGCTGACGTCGATGACGTCACTCCGCTCGTCGCTATGGCGACGATATAAGCAAAACAAGGAAGGCCGCTCATTGCGGCCTTCCTTGTTTATTCTGGGCGCCGGAGGCGATCGGAAGATCGCCTCCGGAGCGCCCTCTAGTGGGCTTTCATGCAGCCAACTTTCAGTTGGCTGCATGAAATAGTTTTTTTTTTATTTAAAAAAAACCCTCCCGCAGCCACCCTGGCGATTTAATCAGAACGCCAGGGTGGTTAAGGGGCGAAAAGACTGTGGTCCTCAAGTGGTTAAGCGATTTTCGCATCACTGTATTAATGGATGGCTTCAAATCGGGAAACATGAGACTAACACAAGAAACTAAGTTTATACATTGGTTCAAAACTGTAGAAGATGGTTTAAACAAGGACTCTAACTTCTTGTGCTGGTACGATGGGTTTTAAATGCCACAATTCTTTTAAATTTAAATTTTTCTATCTTTTCATTCATTTTTGTGCCATATGCTGTGTAAGATGGAATTCACTGTCACTATTCATTTTATTTGCTTTCAGGTGCTGGATTTAAATGCCACAATTCTCTTATGGCCCATACTCATGGGCTACAAATGTCGCCCGTGAGTATGAGACGTTGCACGGGCGCGCACCCCGAACCGTCGCTCATGTCGCCAGGCGACTGACCGCGGTTAATCGCCTGGCGACAGTTGCCGCCGCAACTCCGCCACAACTGTCGCTAGTCCGCGTGAGCATGCGGACTAGCAACAGCAACATAATTGAAATAGACGGCGCTTCCGGCGAGGGGGGAGGAACGTCGGCAACAGCTTCCGTCGCACCGCTGGTCCCTCTTCCGCCTGTGTACGCGGAGGGACCTGGCGACGAGCTGTTGCCGGCCTGTCGCGCACACGCTCACGTGTGCTGGCGACAGGCCACTTTTGTAGCCCGTGAGTATGGGCCATTAAGCTTAGAATTAATGGTGCATGTATCCAGGCCAGTTACCATTTCAATTCGGAATTTACGATGTCTCCCCATCACCAGAGTCTGCTTTATGTCATGTTGAGGATTCTATTGATCTCATCAATTTAGATAGGATGCCTGGGAAAGCCTCCTCAGTAACAGTTAAGGCATCTAATTACATTTATGTTTGCTAAAGAATGTTTCTCCTCTGTATGTCAGTGTATATAAGCTGTGTTTTTCAGTTTTGGTCAGGAACCAGGCCGACGAAGGCTTTTTATAAGTCGAAAGCTCACTGTTTATCCATCTCTAAGTTAGCCAATAAATGGTATAATCCTGATTCAAAACTTCTTACAATTAAAATCACAGAGGGCACTATAATGAATGGAGCACTATGGGGAGTACAATAATAAGGGAAGAACTAAGGCTCACTATAATAAAGGGAGCACTATGGAGTCCACTATAATAAAGGGAGCACTAAAACAGAACACTAACTAATGAAGGAAGCACTAAGGTGGTGCACTATAATGAAGGAAGCACTAACACCGAACACTGACTATTTAGTGTAGGAAGCACTAACAAAGGTGCGCTATAATGAAGGAAGCACTGACTAAGGTTCGCTATAAGGAAGGAAGCACTAACTAAGGTTCGCTATAATGAAGGGTGCACTAAGATACACTATAGGGGTGCACTAAAACAGAGCACTGACAAATGAAGGAAGGGGGCACTATGGAGTATACTATAATGCTATGAGGAAGGGCATACTATGGGGAGTATTTCCATACTGAATGGAGAACTATAATGGGGAGTGGGCATACAATGTGCAGACAAGGACATCATGGATTAGTATGGTGATGGGATCAAGGATTAGAGATGGTCAATGAGGTGTAAATAATTCTGTCTTGCATGCAAATGTAATGCAGAATGTATGCAACTTGGAATAGGGCCAATAAAATTTGCTCTAACTGCATTTGAGTGGTCCAGTTCCAAGCTGTATACAATTTGCATGAAATTATAAAATTTACATGTAAGCCAGAATTATTTGCATCTCATTGACCATCTCTATAAAGGAACACCAAAAACTGGTACATACTGCAAGTACCAGAACGCTGTAATGCCAGATGTTGTATACAGCCGCCCTCAAGCTTGACAATGCCCAGGACTACCTTTTCAAATTTACCAAAACACAAAGTGCCATGGCTAAGGAACCACTGCACTAAACATTTGCTTTAGCTCACAGCCAGAAAAAAAAAAAAAAAAGAAGGAACTGAGCAGAAGTCCCATAAATCAAACTGTTGAGCTAAACTGCTCTGCATGTGATCACAGAATGTTATCAGACAGCTCCAGCCTTTCAAGTCACTAACAGTCTCCATATTAGTAGCTTAAATTAGTAGCATTGCGGTTGTGTGAATAATCCCTTTCTATGTCTAGAGAAGCTCCTTCCAGACATGTTATCTTGGGTCCTGCTACCACAGTAGTCTAGTCTATTCAGATTACAATCTGCTTCCACAGAACTTTGTAAGTAGCTTGCAGGTCACACCACTAACAACCACTTATATTTAGTCGAATTCCAAGTCCATCAATTCGGAAAGAATGTGGAGACACCTGCCCTTGGGGCATGAACACTACGTCATGGTCAGAACATATACAGGGGATATATATACATATATATATATATATATATATATATATATATATATATATATATATATATATAAATGAAACACACACGCGTAACAGTTTCCGAGAAAACAGTCATAAAAATGCACTTAAAGGACTCACTCAGCCATATTTACTGGATGAATCACTCAGTCATCCACAATGTGTTCTCTATTTTCCACAGTAAAGCAGATATGACATTTTTTCTAATTTTGTTTTTATTTACAAATAAACGTGTAATAATGGACATACAATAACTGATTTTCGACCACTACCAAGCAATACTTATGATGAACCATGTAAAGCTGACCACACACCTATAGATTGCCTCCAGATGTGGTAAAACAATTGATTCTTCTTTGATCGTTATTGGTTTAGAAAGGAATCCGTTTCTAACACACAACACATGGATTTTCAATATTTATTAAAAATCGATCGAAACACAGCAATGCACTGTTTTTTTATGGGCCATCGATAAAGCCCAGTTGACCTAGATTTTTCATCCTGTCCGATCAATCACTTTGATTTTTGGTCAAAATAGATTTAAATTCAGTCGATCAGACCTTTTGAAGGGATCGTTTCCCAGCACCTCATGAATCATGGGTTCCAGATCTATGGGCTTACTATTCAGCAAAACAGAGATCGGTTGGTCCATTCTATAATTTTTTCCTAATTTGTTATTTTAAAGAGGAAACCTCTTTCGAGTTTATTGCACTCCATGTGGTGCCTGCACAACAAATCACCAGCATTTATTCTGCCTGGGATGTTCTGCCCAGCTGTATACCAGAACTAGTTTAACCACTTTACATTCAAAAGTTTTTACAAGCACACCTGAACTGTAACAAAAAAGATGTATTTTACTTACCTGGTTCTTCTTCCAGCCCCCATAGTATTTCAGGCCCTTCTGTGTCTTTGGGGTCCACTCCATTGTGACTGTCCCCCTCAGAAAGATCTCTGACAAGGCTGGGTTTGTGTGCATGGGTAGTCCCATCTGCTCTCCTCCTCCATAGCACTATCATCACTGGAAGCGCTCTGCGATGCACCGTACAATTCTTTCGCAAATAGTGCATGTGCAGAATGCTCCTGGCTATGGGAGCGCTATGGAGGAAGAGCATGGACGGGACCACCCAGTGCACAGTAGCCTGCGACTAAGCCTTGTTGCAGTTCTTTCTGAGGGGACAGGGGCACAATGGAGGGGACCCTGAAGTCACAGTGTGGCCTGAAATACTACTGGGAGCTAGAAGAAGCCCTAGGTACGGTTATCTTTTTTTGTCACAGTTCAGGTGTGCTTTAAGGCCTCTTTCACACCAAGACGTTGCGTTTTAGGGGACGTTAAGATCACATAACGTGCCCCTAACGCAACGCATGGTGGTGTTGAAGTTGGACGTCAGATTGAGCAGCGTTATGCGGCTATTGGTGCGCTGTTTTAGTTCTATCTATACTGATAGAACAGCCGCTCCAGGATAGTGATGGGAAGTCCGGATCTTTTCAAGGATTCGGATGATTCGAATCGGATCCCTGAAAAGATCCGGATCTTTGAACCAAATTATTTGAATCATTTTACTAGGGAAGCAGACTGGGGGTGAAATGACTAGCAGGACAGGACTTTCCCTGAACTGTACTTTCTGTATGTTCCTGTTTCTTCCAGATAGACATCCACTGTGAACCGAATCGTTCATTGTGATGATCCGGATGATTCAACTCACAAAAAAGATCCGGATCAAATGAACGATTCATTCATGATCCGGACAACACTATGAGTCCAGGTTACGTCATCACAGTGCAGTGAATATTAATTAGCCATGTGGATAGTCACTGAGCATGTGCAAGCAGTCTAACGCAGCTAAAGCCCAGTATAACGCACAGCATGCTGCACTTTCCCAGAACGTGCAGCGTTACAATGTAACGCAACGTGGGCACTGTGAACAGCCCATTGATTTTTCATTACTGTGCGGTGGGCTGCGTTACAGGCTGCTCTAACGTGCGCTTGTAACTTCTAAGGGCCATATGCAATTCAGTTTTTCACCTGAATTTTCTCCCAGGTGATATTTTGAAACTTGACAATAAAATGCGTTTTAAACCCCTAACAAGCAAAAAAATACTCAAAATAATTTTGATAGTACCTTTTCTCCTACTTTTTGGTACTTTTTCCTTTGCAAATTGCTGAAAACTTATTCTAAATTGAAGATGAAAAATTATCTCCTAGGAGAAAAGCCAGGTGAAAAAGTAAATTGCATATGGGCCCAACTGTGAAAGCAGCCTTAAGGTTTCTGACGAATCTGACATTTCAGTGTTCCTATTGATACAGCCATAACTTTTTCATGACTTCTGACACATAAGTGAAAAATTAAAATGCAGAAAGCACTTTTTTAGTTTTCACCCTTCCTAATTATCACATTATAAGCGCTACTGTTATAAAATACCCCAAAATATAGTCCTCGGTTCTTCCTGGGGAAAGTGATGCCACACATAATTATGTCATTACTAGCTGGACATGTAGCAGACAGTTCATCCCAGTAAGTGTATTTGGTTTTATCTCAACGTTTTTTTTTTCTTCACATTTAATTTCGAAGTGTTGTTCTCTCTTTGCAGACAAACATGTCCGAACAGCAAACAATTACCACAAGTGCCACCATTTTCAAAAGTAGATATCCAGTGCTACTGAAGTATGAGTATTTTTCATCTTTCAAATTCTTGTGGTTTTGCTTAAATGCCTCCAAACGTGAAGGGTGGTTTGAAAAGGTGTTAATTTCATTGCTAAACATTGTTCTTGTGACAGGTGTGTCTGCAATAAAACGGCAGAAAATGTATTAGCTGAATGATGCCCGTGCTGTGTTTAGTGTATTGCATGTAACCCCTACCTAGTCCATCAACCACTTGTGTCACCAGTACCTAGCTTTACTAAGCCCCACCTAGCTTCAGTAAACCTGGATTAATCCATTCCTCTCACCGTAACACCCTCGCTAGTGTTTTAAAACCACCAACCCATTATTAACCCCTTTACTAATATTTTTTTTTCTTTCTGTCTGTCACCTGGCAATCCTATTTTTCCATTGTTCTATTGATTGCTCTCCTACTGGATGCCCCTAAATTGTGCTCTGCACTTCTCATAGCAACGGCATGAGTTACTCTTCTATAGCACAGTGGTGGGTCTGTAGGCATTGGCAGGGGGCGGTTAAGGTTACCATCAGTAGAGGGGAAGTTAAGTGTAGGGGGGTAGCTAGAAACCATGGGGACCCACAGCAAAATACCAGTTTGCCCCCCCCCCCCCAAAAAAAAGACACCTTTGTTCCCTCCTACACATACCAGTTTTAGGAGGCCAGTGGCACCCCTAAGAATTAGGCCCCCAGGAGCCGACGGTACCACCAGTATTAGGTAGTTTTACAGCATAGTCAGAGGGTCTTCCAGTAATAGTCCCTCAGTATAGGTAGTCAGAGGGGCACCAGTAGTCCCAGTATAGATAACCTCCTTTCCTTTGCTCTGCTTGCATTACTTAGTACTTAAGGGGGCCTACTAAGGACCCCATTATCACTACTGGCCATTGCCTCCGGGCCCTCCATTGCTACAGGCCCCATAGCAGCTATGGCGATTCCTACGCCACTGGTTCAGTGTGAGAATATGGCTAGGTTTCATTTTAGTAAAATATTGTATTATTTACTGATATTTTACTATTGTAACTGCGAATTTACAATAAGTAGAATATCTGTAAATTTACCAATATTCCACTTGCCGGAATTGGGCGCCCAAATTTGCTGTTACCTTTTTTTTCATGCACGCCTTTGGAAAGCTTAAAAACCATTTGATGCTGAGGATTCTTTTAAAGTGCTGCTTGGTATGAACATCTTCCATTGATTCACAGCTGTTTTTTTAAAGGACACCTGAAGGAATATTGTGAATGCCATATTTATTTCCTGTTAAACAATACCAGTTGCCTGGCTGTATTGCTAATCATCTGCCTCTTATACTTTTAGGCTGGTTTTACAGCAAGACGCCTGCGCAGTACAGCCCGGAGGACGTCCGATGACGTCAGCGCGCCCGCGTGGGACGCAGAAGTGCCGGGCCTTGGAGCGCAGAAGAGCCCGACCTGGCAGCCAGCCTGGCCAGGTCGGGTCGGCCACCGGGAGCCTGCGGAGCGGCGGCGAGGGCACCTCCTGCCTGCCACGGGCTGGAGGAAGCCTCAGGTAAGTGGAAATTGAATTCTATTTTTTCACTCCCCTCCCTGAACCTTCCCTTTAAAGCAGCCAGTAACGCAGCCTAACTCACAGCACTGTAAAATCAGTTGTGCTGTTCACAGTGCACACGTTACGTTACATTGTAACGCAGCACGTTTAAACAAAGTGCTGCATGCTGTACGTTATACTTGGCTAAGCAGCGTTAGACTGCTTGCACATGCTCAGTAATGTTGGAGGAGGAGGTCTCCCCTCCTCCTCAGCGGCCAGCCACATGGCTATTTAATATTCACTGCACTGTGGTGACTTGGTGAGACTCATAGTGTTGTCCGGATCATGAACGAATCGTTCATTTGAGCTGGATCTTTTTTGTAAGTCAAATCATCCGGATCATCACAATGTTCGGTTCACAGTGGATGTCTGTCTGGAAGAAACAGGAACATACAGAATGTACAGTACAGGGAAAGTCCTGTCCTGCTAGTCATTTCACCCCCAGTCTGCTTCCCTAGTAAAATGATTCAACTGATTTGGTTCAAAGATCCAGATCTTTTCAATGATCAAATTCAAATGATCCAAATCCCTAAAAAGATCCTGACTTCCTATCACTATCCTGGAGCAGCTGGTTTGAGAGCTGCATAACGCAGCTCAATCTGACGTCCACCTTCAAAACCACCATGCGTTGCGTTAGGGGCACGTTATGCGACCATAACGTCCCCTAAAACGCAACGTCTTGGTGGGAAAGTAGCCTTAGCCATACACCCTGAACAAGCATGCAGATCAGATGTTTGACTGAAGTTTGACCGGATTAGCCGCATGCTTGTTTCGGGTGTGTCATTTAGACACTACTGATGCATGAAAGATTAGTAGGACGTCAGGAAACTGGTATTGCTTAAAAGAAAATAAATTTGGCAGCCTCCATATCCCTCTCAGTTCAGGTATCCTTAAAGCTAGATCTACACGGCACGATGTTACTTATCAATCGAGCCGCTGATGCGGCTCAATAAGATCCAACAGGTCCAATCTCGCCGCCGCTCAATCCCCCGCCAGCGGACAATAGCGGAGAATCGAGCGGAAGATAAGCTGCGCCGGCGGGGACGAGCGGGTATCGAATCCGGCGGACGAGTGGGGATGCGGAAGAGGCGATCCGGCGGCTAATCGAGACGCCGGATCGCTCCGTGTAGATCTAGCTTTAAAGTGCATTAAAATATAACACCTATAGTGTGACCAAGCTATTCAGGTCTTCTTTGGAAACTAAAGTGAACCATATACACATTGATTTTACCGTTTAATTCCCAGCAGATTTGCTATCTATTGCACAACTGAGCTAAACTCAATGAAAAACTAGTGATCGGACAAGACAAATTACTGTTGATTGAAAGTGGGGCAAGAGTGGCAGTATATAGACAGCCCAAGCAGTGCAGTGCTGCAATCAATTTTCAATAGAATTCTTGCTGACAGTTATTGGAATAAATGTGCTGTGTGGTAGGAATCAATCCTTCTCTGATCAGATTCCGATCAGGGAAGGATCAACTGTTTTGAGTGGCTATGTATGTATGCTCACCTTAAAGAAAACCTGTACTGAAAATTAAAAGTCAAAATAAACATACACAAGTCATACTTACCTCCTGTATAGTCTACTGTTCAATCCATTTTTCCTCTCCTGCGTCCTGTTTGTCCACTGTGATCAATGGAATTCTCCGTCCTCCATTTTGAAAATAGCCATTACCCCATAACAGCTTCCTGGTCAGCACACAGTTAAACTGTAACATCGCCAACTTGAGCCATAGGGAAACATGGACACATTTCTCCTCTCAGCTGTAACTGACAGCAACTGATATATAACTGACAGCAACTGATATATTTCAGTTCTGACAAAATGTTGTCAGAACTGGAAGGGATCATTGTCAGAAGAAAATGGTGAGCTTCTGAGAGGAACTGATGGCAAGGTAACTATGTAATATTTATTTGAAGTTACCTCATGTGTTTATTTTAAATAATTTTACTCAGTACAGGTTCTCTTTAAAGCTGTATAGCGGTTGTCTGCTGGAGAACTGCAAGTCAGCTTTAGCAACTATTCCATAACTGCCACAGTCACCTAACCCAGAGCAGAGAGTGCAATGTACTAAGGTACGGTTTACACCTCTGTGCTGAAAAACACACATTAATAGACCTGTGAAATTTCTGTGTGGTGAAACAGCGTCTTGGGACACATAGTCCATCAGAGCACTCTATGCAAAATGCACCCAGACTGTTGGATGCTGGCGACAGGGAGCACACTCCCCTCAATCAGAATAATTTTCTATTTAGCCAGCTAAATTTAAACCTAATGGAATTTAATTTGGCAGTTGCTCATAAAATACAATAGAACATTCAACACCGGCAATATACTTTAGGACCACTATCTCAAAAAATTGAAGAAGGATGTGTACGCAAATGTATAAAATGTACATTTGTTCCAGAGTAAAATGCACTATAAATGTATTTTTCCTCACATTGCTGGCACTTACAGTAGGTTGTAAAAATCAGAAAGGTTTGATTTTGGACTAGTCTAGTTCATTTTCTCATGGGGGAGTCTCAGGGTTTTCTTGATTTTCAAAAACACTTACTGAATGGCAGTTGCGCAGTCCAACTGACAACAGTGTGTGAGTAGGGAGGCCGGTTGGCATCGTTATATAGATCCTTTCCTGGGAGTGCTTTTGTATAGAATGAAAAAAAAAAAAAATCACCTATGAGGTGATGGATAGGCCTGTGGTTCTCAACCTGGGTCTGCAGACCCCTGGGGGTACATAGGCCTCAATTCACTAAGATCATGCTGGAGATAATAAGGCAAGAGAAAACTTACCTCCACATAAGAGAGTTATCTTATCTCTTCATTCCTTAAAGAGACTCTGTAACATTAAAAAGATCCCCTGGGGGGTACTCACCTCGGGTGGGGGAAGCCTCCGGATCCTAATGAGGCTTCCCACGCCGTCCTCTGTCCCATGGGGGTCTCACTGCAGCCCTCCGAACAGCCGGCGACTGTGCCGACTGTCAGTTCAATATTTACCTTTGCTGGCTCCAGCGGGGGCGCTGTGGCGACTTTCGGCACGGAAATAGACGGAAATACCCGATCTCCGTCGGGTCCGCTCTACTGCGCAGGCGCCGGAAACTTGCGCCTGCGCAGTAGAGCAGACCCGACGGCGATCGGGTATTTCCGCCTACTTCGGCGCCGACAGCCGTCAGAGCGCCTGCGCAGGAGCCAGGAAGGTAAATATTACGTCACCGCTGCACGGAGGGCTGCAGCGAGACTCCTGACGGATGGAGGACGGCGTGGGAAGCCTCATTAGGATCCGGAGGCTTCCCCCACCCGAGGTGAGTACCCCCCAGGGGCCGTTTTGTCGTTACAGTTCCTCTTTAAGTTACCTTCTCTGTAGTTATTTTATCTCCTCTGTAGTTATTTTCACACGCAGTTAATAAAGCCTGTCTAACTCTGGAGTTATTTTAAGGATTGAAGAGTTAACTTAAAGACAGAAGAGTTAACTTTAGGTTTGCCTGAGGTAAAATGTTTCCTGAATACTACATGCCTTATCACCATGGTAACAACTCTAGAAGAGTTATTAAAGACAGGAGATAAGCTTAGTGAATTGAGGACATTGTCACCTGTCAGTAGGTCTCCCAGGGGCCACAGACAAAATGGCAGATCTTACCCCCAAGTTTGACGGTAAGATGTCTGTCACAGCTGCAGGAGTCTCGGTGACAGTACAGCAGAAGGGCTATGGGAAAATGGCATCCACAAACCCCAGCACTGGAGGCTTTTTGTGCCCCCGGTGCTGGGCTCCGCCCCCCATTTTACTGTAGCCCTGAACTGCCTGCCAGTATGGGAGATTAGCAGCAGATGCTGTAATGACAACTGGGGAGGGACGGTGGAAGAGAGTAGAGAAGTTACCTGTCAGGTGAGTTCATTTTTATTTTCAGATGCCACTGCCACCACAGATATTAGGGAGTACTAACTGCCCCACTATGCATATTTTAGAGGAAATACTGCCACATTATGCCTATTTTTTGAGAGAAAAGCTACCACATTATGTGTATTCTGGGAAAACCACTGCCTAATTACGTGCATTTCAGGAGAAAAAAATTGATGGATTCCATTAATCTGATTGAATTGGCTAGCAGGAATTCAGCTGTAAATAGGTCAAATTGTTTACGATTATGGAAATGATCACTTGGCCATGGGATTGTACCATTAATGGGCACCTTAAAGGAAATCTCAGACAAAAAAACACTCCCCTCTGCTCTACTTACCTGGGGATTCCTCCAGCCCCTTGCAGCCGACATGTCCCACGCCGCAGCTTCGCTCTCAGCCATCTGCACAGTACACTCCAGACAATGTGGGCTTGATTGACAGCAGCACTCGTGCTGGCACAGTAGAGGACGACCTCTAGGTCAGCCTCTGCACCGGTAGGCACCCCTGGCCAGCGGATGAGAGCGGAGCTGCAGCATGGGATATGTCCATTGCAAGGGGCTGGAGGAAGCCCTGGGTAAGTAGAGAAGTAGACGTTCCTTTACAGTGAACCTCCAGACTAAAAATCTACTCAGCACTGAAAAGGCTTGGAGTTTAACAGTTTCACAGCATCGGAACGGTTTTTCTTACCCAAGCCTTATTTTTAGCTGCACAGAAGCGAAGCTCCGCCCCATTAAAGAAATTTGCCTGGGCACCCCAATGCTGTGCAAAGGATGGGATTTCTGATGTTGCCAGATGGGAGGGGTGATCAGAACACAGGACAGTTGGAACTGTGTCTCATGCTCCCTGTCACCTCCTTTCAAACAAAAAGATGGCTGCCATCATGAAATCACAAACATTTGCCTGTTCTTTTAAAACAGGGTGGGTAAGAGATTATATTTTCAATTTTAATTAATATACCTAATGTAACTTAATGACAGTATGTTTGTTTAGGCTGAAGTTCCTCTTTAAGGATGAGGACCTTTAGTTAATTTGGCCATTAACTATCCAGTTAATATATTTGCATATACTTTTTTTCCTTAAAGGGGAACTGAAGTAAGAGGTATATGGAGGCTGCCATATTTATTTCCTTTTAATCAATACCAGTTGCCTAGCAGCCCTGCTGATCCTCTGCCTCTAATACTATTCGCCATAGCCCCTGAACAAGCATGCAACAGATCATGTGTTTCAGACTATAGTCACATCTGACAAGACTAGCTGCATGCTTGTTTCTGGTGTTATTCAGATACTACTGCAGAGAAATAGACCAGCAGGGGTGCCAGGCAACTGGTATTGCTTAAAAGGAAATAAATATGGCAGCCTCCGTATAACTCTTACTTCAGTTCCTTTTTAACACGCTTAACTAAATAGTATTCTGTATTACTCAACACACGCATGCACACACGTTTCTCCCAGTACCATTGCAGGTGCCCATAAGTTTTTCCAACAGGTCAAAACACTTAATCCTCAGCACAGAATCTGGGTGTTATTAATTTTAGAGGGTGCTTACAGTAGCCTTCACGTAAGTAATGCCTATTCGTCCTAAGCCATCACAGGAAATATGCTTACCAGACCCAGGCACAAGGCCTAGAATGCTTGTTGTAATCCTCACTCAATCGCTGTTGCTTCACTATTAATATAAATTTAAACATATACATTCATGCATTTTCTAGATAATGTCTCTGCTGGAGAAAAAAAAAAAAAAAAAAAAGAAAAAAGGATAAAACTACTATGCAATAACGATAATAAATATCTTCGTCCAATGGTGTTTTGACACAGAAAAAGCACTTGGGATTACAACTGAAACAGCTGTAACAGTTGGCAAGGATTTGAATTCCATTCCCAGCCCTTGTCTGTACTCTGCACTGCACCAAAGTGTATCATGTTAGAGGGGAAATATCTGAACCCTGATGTATAGTTATATTTTTAATGGACACTGAATAGGTTTATTTTTTTTTATTAAAATGTGTAATGTTAGCAGCATCTACCATTTTAAGGTCATGTTCAGTAAAATGGAAAACCCTATTTGTCACCCACATATGGGCAGAGCACTGCGAGCCAAACTACATTTTTCTTAGGCAGAGGCTGTGTCAAACTACTTATGGACTGAAATACACCAACTCCACTGCGCTCACAATCTTGTGAACTTTCCTTGACAATCACAATGTAAGGTCCCCAGATCTGACGAAGGCGTAGGACGCCAAAACGCGTAATGACGCAATAGGCGCAAGGCAGCTGCCGGAGTTTCCTTCCGTGTCCCTGTACCCGCTGGCGCTGGACTTCTTTGGGGTCCCCCTCACTACTGGCCACAGTGTGGATGCGTGCTGAGTGGAGTTGGAGAGGACGAGGAGGAGCTGAGACTTACACGTAAAGTGTGATATGCGATTTTTAAAGTGATACATTGTACGTTTTTATTTACTTGTGCGTGAAGAGACTCATTAAAAAGGTTAATGCACCAGAGAGCGCTCTTTGTATCCCCTTTCTACTTACGGAATGAGACTGAGGCCTGCATTGCAAATTGTGCCCACCCCTTCCTCTGCCACTAAGCTGCTCCAGCAGGCCAACTGTCACCATCTCTAGTCATATGATTTTGGGAATAGGATTAGTGGGTGCTGGTCTTGTGACAGCTGACCAATGGGAGCAGCTTAGTGAGTTAGCATTGAAGGGAGGGGACACCATTGGAGTCTCACACCACCATAAACAGTTGAACGAGCGTTCGCTTTAAAATTTTGGCAGGCACATTTGCCTTGGCAAGAACTTATCAACTGGGCCAGAGGTAGACAGTTGCATTGTGAAAAATTAGGTTTGAGCTAGCAACAGTAGAAGAGAAACATGCTAATCAAAGTCTATTTACTTGCAATGAGAATTTGGTATGGTATCAATGATATATCATGCAACCTTCCACTGTGCTTCATTAAAGGAGGTCTCCTGAGTCTCAGTGTTCCCAAATTCAGGTAGACTTCCAGGAGCCATGTGTAGGAGGCAACCCGCACAGGCACCATCTTAGATCACCCTGGTATGTAGGTAGAATAACTCCTTCATCAGATACACTCCTGTCCCATAAATGCATCATATACATGAGTTGGGTCTAGAAACAGATTTTGATTAGAACCTGTAGAGTTGCTGGAGGTCAGGAGAGAGTTGATTAGTAACAGGAGGCAATGCTTCTGCAGTTGTAAGGATCCACAATATCCTGCTTTACCAAGTTTCATCGGCAGTGATCTACTACAGTGATCCTTAAAAAACTTAGAGAACTACCATATCTCAAGATTAAGGCTCCTAATCCACCATGCTTTGATCAGTGGATCACCTGGTCCAATCTCAAATAACTATATGGGTTAAAAATGAAAAGGGTGGCTAACAATGCCAATACCCTCAACTCTGTGGACATCTACAAGGTGTACCACATCATGGTAAAAGCAGTGCTGTTCTTGGCAAAATGTAACAAGTCAGCTTTTCCAAGGTACCAAAATGTATTAAAATGTAAATAACATTTTGGGTGGTCTTTCCCTTTAATTGAACTGGTGACAGGATTAACCCTTGGCATAATAAGGAATCCAAGTTTAACAAAGACCGTGCCATGCGTTACTCTAAGTATTAATTTGTGTAATGTAGACTAAGAACCTGTCAAAGCCAGAAACCACCCAGAATTTCAGAAGTGCAGATCCTCTGGCCAACGCACAGTGAGAAAACTGTATATGTTACAGGTTGGGTGCACAGAAGGTCACCACACAAAAAGCCAACTGTTCCTGAAAAAAGACTAAGTTCCACGCATGCATTCTGCAGCAGAGTATTGTGCACAGACCAAACGAAGGTATTAAATGTTCTAAAACTTTGGCAGATACCCCAAGGCTGGAACAACTGGCTCACTCCTTGCAGCAATATGTTTGATGAGTGGGACTGGGAGCGCTCTCTGAAGTCACACGTACAAGGCTAATCCAAGAAATTCTAGACATATCCCAACAGACATTTCAGCTTCAACACTGGCATACATCTAGGGTCAGGGAATGGCTACATTCTGCAGACTTGCAGCCAAGATGTCCCAATGAAGAATTCTTACAACATAGATAAGCCCTGCAACTGAAAAATATAAGGGAGGGGAAAGGATTTCAAAGGATGTTTTTCTTCCTGTCGAACAAAACAACCCAGCAGTGCAAACTGTACAATTTGTCCAGTCTGGCAGCAGCAGGAGTTTACAGTCAGATGTACTTACAAGTGCAGAGAGGTGGTATATAGTGACATGCAGCATTACAACAGGCTGCTGAAGTGATGTGCTGCAAATATAAAGAATACAATACAAAATCTGGGGAAAAACAAATCTCAGTGATGTGCAGTGAGGTGCTTCTGCCTGTCTGAGTTATTAATAGTACAGTTCCACACTTTATTAGGCAATTAACATCACGTGATAATGACTGACCAATGCGAGAACAAAGCAATATCATCCTCACACTATAAAATGTGGCTGTGATGGATGGTCAAGGTGCTCAGCACAAGCTCTCATGATGCCAATTGGTGTCCGACACAAGATCATCCAACGCCTACTGAAGCACATACGCTATCCCATCTTGAAGGAAGGTGCCTAAGTGCAACGAAGATTGCTGCAGACCAGAAAGAGTGCTCATGCTCACCATCAAGTGTCTCCAAAGGCCACATGAGCAACACAACTGGGCTTCTGCTAACATCTGGGTGTTAGATACCACAGGACACCTTCAGAGGCCTTGCTTCAACAGCGTTGTATTAAGGGCAAATGAAGACCTACACATTAAGCAGATGGTGTTAAAGTTTTTGCTGCTCAGTTTGTCGTGCCATTTTTCCCTTCAAAGTTGATTCTACATGTTATGGTCAAGCCTCCTTTTAGGAAGAAATTTGCAATATATTTGCAATATTGATCTCTTATGCAGGGAGCACACTGACAGTTTTCTGTGCCTGTTCTTTTGCATGCATTTTCTGCATACATGTTTGTGTGTGAGGAAAACATGCATGCTTTTCACACAAGCTAATATAATTGATAGAGAAAATGTATACATCGCTGCCTTTTTTTTCCTCTGCATTCCAAAATATGAATTTAAAGAGGAACTCCGGTGAAAATAATAAAAAAGTGCTTCATTTTTACAATGATTATGTATAAATTATTTAGTCAGCAGTAAAAATGTCACCATGTGGTAAATACTGGCAGGTGATGTCAGTGGAAGGAGATGCCGCTTGCTTTTTTTTGGCAGTTGAACCCAGCTGTGAACAGCTGTTAATTTCCCACAATGCAATGAGGTTCACAGACAGGAAACAATCCCACTGTGGGAGGGGTTTCAAAACAATATCAGCCATATAGAGCCCCCTGATCAGTTTGTGAAAAGGAAAAGATTTCTCATGGGAAAGGGAGTATCAGTTACTGATTGGCATGAAGTTCAATTCTTGGTCACAGTTCCTCTAAGGGTTCTTTAGCTCATAGATTAAAGTGGAATAAAACAGATAACATTCAATTAAAAAAGTGTTTTTCCTACTTATTACCCATTCAGTTACCATATTTGCTTTTGTGCACAAGTAATATTGTCTGTTTACAAATTACGTTCCCAAAGTCCAGTTTATCTGCCCTGAAAGCTGCCATTGCATTTTACTCACAGATTTTAATACATAAATACTGCAGCTACCTAGTGATTTCTCATATGCCTCTGCTTATCAGCTCAGTACAGTTTCAGCATATGGCTGGCTGTAACTAATTGTAGGAACGTAGGAATGTAAACAAAGGTTAATGTTATCACCTCTTCGGGCGTGGATCAAAAGCTGAAGGAGCTTTCCATTAAAGAAAAACGTTCTGTGTTTAACTGTTTGAATGCTGTTCTGCTACAATTTTTTTTCTCTTTTTTTGTGGTAGTAGGTTTAAGGCTGTCTAATTTTTAACAAAGAGAAAATGCTGAGTTTCAGCCCATTTTAGCACTGGTTCCACGTTTTCATGTGCAGAAAGTGAGCACGAAAACAGACAAGTGTGCTTCCAGTCTTATGAATAATTTAAAGTTCATTTAACCGTGCCTTGAGAGCTCCTCTGCCCAGGTACAGCACTGAAGCATGAAGCTTGCAATAATCCAGAGAGAGAGAACATGCTGCATGCAATCATTTACATCACAGAATGATTACAAAAGCTGTATCCTCTCCCAGAGTCTGTATGTTCCCGTTGCTAGGGCTCAGCCTATAAACAAAGTAAGCTCCGGCCTCATTTATTTTAAGTATTTGCTACAGCTGGAACTCGACCATGTTTGGGTGTCTAGCCTAAGCAAGCTCTTATTTGTGAGACTCCCACAGAGAACAGGCTGCCTCAGTTCAGTTTATAGCCAGGCTTCACATTCCTCAGAAGGGGGAGACATGCACGAGACAGTCCACATATGGTTAAAGGGTGCTTAAACTGGAAACAGAAAAAAAAAACACTTCCTCTTTACCTTGATATAGCCCGTCTGCCAATGCTCCATTTTTGGAGTAAATTAGAAGTCTAGAGACAATGTCAAGACTACACTGGAAGGAAGTTTGAATCTGAAGGCAAAGAGGACACAGCGGCATGTTATAATGTTACACAACTAAGAAAATAAGATCCTGAGCATTCACTGGGCCTGAGCTACTAAGGTTTCTGAGCTGGAGAACATAAGTAATTCTGCAAACCTGGCCTGGGGGGACTTATAAGAAAATCTCCACTAGTAGGTGACAAAAGCTGGTGAATTAGCACCCATGACACTTCTACCATAAAGCTTTCCTTTTACCTTTGCTGCCAAGCTCCACCCATATTTCACTTCTGACAGCCCGTTTTTTAATTTTTACATAGGTCAAGGAAATCCACATTCCAGAGTGAAAGTTCATTAAATGCACCTTAAAATAGATATTTACTGAAAGTAGAATGCATATAAACTTAAAATATAGTAGTAGTTTACTGTATGCCATGTGATTATTTTGCCAGGGTTTGCCAAAGTAAGATTTCCATAAAAATACAAAAAACAAAAAGAACCTCCCATATACAAACTAGATACAAAATATAAGCCTGAGTTTAATTATTAAAGAAAGTCTATCCATGAGGATCTGTGTGGCGATACATCATACAACAATGAAACATCAGGGATCACTTATGCTCAGAATACACGGTTCGTTTTTGAGGCGATTAGATGGCTCGATAATTTCCAATCGCCCTTTCGCCGCTCAATTTCTGATAGAAGTGAATGGAAAAGGAAGAAAAACGAGCAAAAAAAGATAAGAGAATCGAGCGGCAAAAACGATCGAGAGGAGAATTGAGAGCCAGAAAGGAATAGTGTATTCCCAGCATAAGGGACATCGTCTATCAGAGGATCCATCATCTCCATCACCAAGTAGACACTAGGGATATTGACTCCACATGAAGCCCAAGGCTGGTACGCAGGCTAGACTGTTTTCAACCAAGGCGGATGGTCGGAGCAGTCAAAGCTGAGAACCTATTTGTACAAGTCTCCTAAAATCCACCGTGGTCACTTTAAAAACCTCCCTGGCGTTATGATTATTTCCAGCATTGGAGTCTAAAAGCCATGCAATTTCTTCACAAGCTTTGAGACACTAAGAACAAAAAACACCACAGAGATCTGCAGCAGGTCCTGCATATAACTCACTCGGGCACGGGGTTACTGCTCTGAGATGTGGACTTCCGCCGCCCCAAGCGAGACTCGGGATTACCGCTTAGAATGATCTGACATACTGGATCTTTAAGTCGCAAAAAGCTGCTTCCCTGTGCGCAGTACAGTTAACTCTCCTTCACAGACAGTGGGCCATATGCAATTCACTTATTCACTTGCATTTTCTTCTAGGTGATATTTTCACATCTTGTAAATAAATGCTTTTTAAACTGCCAGCAAGCACAAAAATACTCGATTTTGACAGTGCCTTTCCAACTACTGTTTGGACTTTTTCCATTGCAAATTGCTAAAAAGTTTAAAATGAATGGGAAAAATTTTCTAGAATACTCAGGAGAAAAGTTGAATTGCATATGGATCACAGAGTGTTTCGCTCAGCTTTTGCCTACCGTTGCATCTGTAGTTGCAGAGACTATGCCCCTTATTCAATTCACTTTTCTCTTAAGGCATATTTTTACACCTGGCCAATAAAAAGGTATTTAAGTGAGCCTTAACTGAGAGGGATATGGATGTTTCCTTTTAAACAATACCAGTTACTTGGCACTCCTGATCCCTTTTGCTGCAGTAGTGGCTGAATCACAGACCTGAAACAAGCATGCAGCTAATCCAGTCTGACCTCTGTCAGAGCACCTGATCTGCATGCCTGTTCACGGGCTGTGGCTAAAAAAGTATTAGAGACACAGGATCAGCAGGGGAGTCAGGCAACTGGTATTTTTAAAGGAAAAATTAATATCCTTTCAGTTTAGGTTCCCTTTAAGCCACTAGCAAGCAAGAACATTTTTTTGGCACCATTTTTCACCTATTTTAAAGTGGATCAGAGATGAACTTTTACTCATTGCATAATTGTGTTCCTCACATATAGTTTATAGGGTATTCCTCAAGCCAAATACTTTTGTTTTAATACTCTAATTCTCTATAAACTAAACAAGCCTCGCCCACAGCTTCTCCAAAACACCAAGGCACTCAGACCTATGTAGCAAGGGCTTATGGGAGCTCAGTCTGGGCAGGAGGATGAGGAAGAGGTTACTAGCCAGAGATTTCAGAGGCAGAGGGGAGGGGGGAGTGAATTTTTCACAGGCTGAGGGGTGGAGATGCAGTTGCAGATTACCTGTGTAATGACAAACAGAACATGGCCGCTCTCATTGTATCACAAGAATACATCAAACTGTTGAAGCTGTATGCAGCCAGATTTGCTGTGTAAGCCATCTAAACGTTAGATAAGATACTGTATATAGACAAGTTACTTGTTATAGTTAGTTTTTCATATCGGATCCGCTTTAATTGCAAAGTACTTAAAAAAATAAAATTACAGAATAAGACCCTGTTCACAGTGCTCAGTTGCGTTGCAGGATAATTCTGCATGTCAACTCACTTCCCATACAATTCTATGGGCCTGTTCACAGTACGGCGTTGCAAATTGCGTTATTCTAACTCGCTGCATGCATGCTTTGTATTAAAGTCTATGTCTAGTCTCCCTTACAGTTCACACACATTTTATGCAACTGACCACTGTGAATCTAGCATAAGTACCATCTCAGATATACAATTCCCCTTCAGAGTTCTGCAAGGAATGGAAACTAGATTTTTGAAAAAGTGAATCCCATTCTGTACATTTTTTTTCTATTTACCCATAAATACTCCATCTTAATTCCAGCCTAGTAATAGTCTACAAAGTATTTACTAGGAGGATGTCTTGAGTACCTACTAAAATTAATTCAGCATACTGCAGTGCATGTAAGAGTCGGTGGAGAAATGGGCATCCTGGTGCTCTAGTGGTGGGACTGCCCACTTAAAAGTCCTTACTGAAATCTGTAGATTGGTAGAAAACAATGCTAATAAATTATTTCTCTCAGAGAAATAGGTTTCCCAATCCATACAGACCTACAAAACATTACTGAAGAGACACTTGCTGGCAGCAGCCTAATACTGAGGCAATGGAAATCTAACCAGGCCCCACCTACACTGCAAAGGATATAGAAAATCAAATCTAGGAGACAAGAGAAGATATACCTCTTGGAAGTACAGAGGGCCATAGATAAATATCCCAATTGTTTGTAACTTGCTAAATGTGTTCTAACTTCTAGTAGTGACTAGCTTCAAACATGTTGACTCTTCCCTATGAACTAAGGCCCCATGCAGCAATTGTCTTCTGAGATGTTCCTCTTGGATCCATTCCTCCCAGTCAGGTAGCCCCCTTCTCCCAAAAACCAGTTAAAACAATTTGTAAGGTTCCCATGGACAGTGTCCTATTAGCAGGGACGGATTTAGCTCTAGGCAGGCGCCTAGCAGCGCCAGTTTGAGAGGCAGCGCGCCATCCTTGATTTGCCCTGATGCCACTGCCTCATAGAGGAGAGGGACTTAAATGGGCATGCTGGATGGCTCCAGATTTGTGGGTGTGCCAGAGGATGGAGTTGAGGGTGCCAAATGTTCTATGCCTGTAGCCTCCCGAGATATAAATCCAGCCCTGGTCCTATACCTTTTAGGTCACTTCCACACTTGTGCGTTGATTGTCGCTTTTTTTTTTTTAAAGAAATGTACAGTGATGCAATCCACAGAAACAGAAATGCATAGACTGCACTGTGGTATTTCTATTCATCGGATCTGCATGATTTTTCAGGGAGTATGGCTAAAAGTATTAGAGGCAGAGGACCAGCAGGGCAGTGAGGCAATTTGCATGGTTTATAAAAAGGGAGGGGGGGAAATAGCACCAGCTTCACTTCAGATATCCTAAGGCAAACCTGTAGCTCATCTATACCGATCAGGAAGAGCAAAGTGTGTAATATGACAAGGACATACAGATGCATTTTGTGCAAACTATAAATAGAATTTTTTTTTTTTTTTTTTTTTTTTTTTTTTAGAAGACTTGACCCACATTATATGTGAATACATAAAGCCAGTGTTTCCCCAAACCCATTCTCCAGCTCAACCTGCACATCATGAGTTTCGTTTTCAGCTGTCGATGGGCATCATGCCTGCCACAGCCAGGGCCAAGCTGGCTCAGTGGCCATCAACAGCTGAAAACTAAACTCAGCTGCGGTGGAGGACTGGTTTGGCTCGGCGCAGGCACAGGATGGCTGTGGGGGGGGCTAGTAGAAGCTCCAAGTAAGCATCCCTATAAAGTATCTTTGAAGTAGTTCACCAATGTTAACCATTTACCGACATCCTATCGTATTAAAACGTCATGCTTACCGCTATTAACGGCAACATGACGTTTTAATACGTCGCGCATTCCCGCCGCTGCTACCGCCGTGTGCGCGCCGCTACCGCCGCCATTACCGTCGGGATCCCGTGCTGGGTGATTGGGAAAGAAGACCGAACGGTCCTCTACCCAATCGCAGTGCCTGGAGTGAATGGACGTGACCGCGAACAGTGGCTACGTCCATTCACATAAACAGGAAATGTAACAGTTTAATAAAGTGTAGTAAAAAAAAAAAAAGTGAACACGTCCTATGAGTGGTATATTACACCTACAAAATACATACATTTTTAAGTATATACACATTAATAAAATTACACTTCCAACCCTCCCCCCCCCCCCCCCCCCCCCCCCTAAAAAAACTTGTAAAAAAAAAAAATCAGCTTAAAAAATAAAATAAATAGTTGCCTTAGGGACTCAGCTTTTTTTATTCTATATTTTATGGGGGAAAATTAATTTTAATTTATTACATAGGGGCTTGTAATTATGGCCAGAACAAACAGAAAAATAACCACTTATATTTCAAAATAATATACTGTCGCCATACATTGTGATAGGGACATAATTTAAACGGTTTAATTATCGGGACCACTGGGCAAATAAAACGTGTTTATTTTATCCACAGGAGAATGTTTAATTTTAAAACTATAATGGCTGAACACAGAAAAAAAAGAAAAAAAAAATAATTTCTCAGTTTCTCATTAACCACTTCGGGACCACAGTCTTTTCGCCCCTTAAGGACCAGAGCCTTTTTCTCCATTCAGACCACTGCAGCTTTCACGGTTTATTGCTCGGTCATAAAACCTACCACCTAAATGAATTTTACCTCCTTTTCTTGTCACTAATACAGCTTTCTTTTGATGCTATTTGATTGCTGCTGCGAGTTTTACTTTTTATTATATTCATCAAAAAAGACATGAATTTTGTCAAAAAAATGACTTTTTTAACTTTCTGTGCTGACATTTTTCAAATAAAGTAAAATTTCCTATACATTTGAGCGCGAAAGTTATTCTGCTACATGTCTTTGATAAAAAAAAAAACATTCAGTGTATATTTATTGGATTGGGTAAAAGTTATAGCGTTTACAAACTATGGTGCCAAAAGTGAATTTTCCCATTTTCAAGCATCTCTGACTTTTCTGCGCACCTGTCATGTTTCATGAGGGGCTAAAATTCCAGGATAGTACAAATACCCCCCAAATGACCCCATTTTGGAAAGAAGACATCCCAAAGTATTCAGTGAGAGGCATGGTGAGTTCATAGAAGATTTTATTTTTTGTCACAAGTTAGCGGAAAATGACAGTTTGTGACAAAAAAAAAAAAAAAAAAAAAGTTTCCATTTCTTCTAACTTGCGACAAAAAAAAATGAAATCTGCCACGGACTCACTATGCTCCTCTCTGAATACCTTGAAGTGTCTACTTTCCAGAATGGGGTCATTTGTGGGGTGTGTTTACTGTCCTGGCATTTGGGGGGTGCCTAATTGTAAGCACCCCTGTAAAGCCTAAAGATGCTCATTGGACTTTGGGCCCCTTAGCGCAGTTAGGCCGCAAAAAAGTGCCACACATGTGGTATTGCCGTACTCAGGAAAAGTAGTATAATGTGTTTTGGGGTGTATTTTTACACATACACATGCTGGGTGGGAGAAATATCTCCGTAAATGACAATTTTTTTATTTTTTTTACACACAATTGTCTATTTATAGAGATATTTCTCCCACTCAGCATGGGTATGTGGAAAAATACACCCCAAAACACATTATACTACTTCTCCTGAGTACGGCGATACCACATGTGTGGCACTTTTTTGCACCCTAACTGCGCTAAGGGGCCCAAAGTCCAATGAGTACCTTTAGGATTTCACAGGTCATTTTGAGAAATTTCGTTTCAAGACTACTCCTCACGGTTTAGGGCCCCTAAAATGCCAGGACAGTATAGGAACCCCACAAATTACCCCATTTTAGAAAGAAGACACCCCAAGGTATTCCGTTAGATGTATGGTGAGTTCATAGAAGATTTTTTTTTTTTGTCACAAGTTAGCGGAAATTGATTGTAATTGTTTTTTTTCACAAAGTGTCATTTTCCGCTAACTTGTGACAAAAAATAAAATCTTCTATGAACTCGCCATTCTCCTAACGGAATACCTTGGGGTGTCTTCTTTCTAAAATGGAGTCATTTGTGGGGTTCCTATACTGCCCTGGCATTTTAGGGGCCCTAAACCGTGAGGAGTAGTCTTGAAACCAAATGTGGCAAAATGACCTGTGAAATCCTAAAGGTACTCATTGGACTTTGGGCCCCTTAGCGCACTTAGGGTGCAAAAAAGTGCCACACATGTGGTACCGCCGTACTCAGGAGAAGTAGTATAATGTGTTTTGGGGTGTATTTTTACACATACCCATGCTGGGTGGGAGAAATATCTCTGTAAATGACAATTATTTGATTTTTTTTACACACAATTGTCCATTTACAGAGAGATTTCTCCCACCCAGCATGGGTATGTATAAAAATACACCCCAAAACACATTATACTACTTCTTCTGAGTACGGCGATACCACATGTGTGACACTTTTTTGCAACCTAGGTGCGCTAAGGGGCCTAACGTCCTATTCACAGGTCATTTTGAGGCATTTGGATTCTAGACTACTCCTCACGGTTTAGGGCCCCTAAAATGCCAGGGCAGTATAGGAACCCCACAAGTGACCCCATTTTAGAAAGAAGACACCCCAAGGTATTCTGTTAGGAGTATGGTGAGTTCATAGAAGATTTTTTTTTTGTCACAAGTTAGCGGAAAATGACACTTTGTGAAAAAAAAAACAATACATATCAATTTCCGCTAACTTGTGACAAAAAATAAAATCTTCTATGAACTCATCATACACCTAAAAGAATACCTTGGGGTGTCTTCTTTCTAAAATGGGGTCACTTGTGGGGTTCCTATACTGCCCTGGCATTTTAGGGGCCCTAAACCGTGAGGAGTAGTCTTGAACCCAAATGTCTCAAAATGACCTGTGAAATCCTAAAGGTACTCATTGGACTTTGGGCCCCTTAGCACAGTTAGGCTGCAAAAAAGTGTCACACATGTGGTATCGCCGTACTCAGAAGAAGTAGTATAATGTGTTTTGTGGTGTATTTTTACATATAACCATGCTGGGTGGGAGAAATATCTCTGTAAATGACACATTTTTGATTTTTTTTACACACAATTGTCCATTTACAGAGAGATTTCTCCCACCCAGCATGGGTATGTGTAAAAATACACCACAAAACACATTATACTACTTCTCCTGAGTATGGCGATACCACATGTGTGACACTTTTTTGCAGCCTAGGTGCGCTAAGGGGCCCAACGTCCTATTCACAGGTCATTTTGAGGCATTTGTTTTCTAGACTACTCCTCACGGTTTAGGGCCCCTAAAATGCCAGGGCAGTATAGGAACCCCACAAGTGACCCCATTTTAGAAAGAAGACACCCCAAGGTATTCCGTTAGGGGTATGGTGAGTTCATAGAAGATTTTATTTTTTCTCACAAGTTAGTGAAAAATGACACTTTGTGAAAAAAACAATAACAATCCAATTTCCGCTAACTTTTGACAAAAAATAAAATATTCTATGAACTCATCATACACCTAACAGAATACCTTGGGGTGTCTTCTTTCTAAAATGGGGTCACTTGTGGGGTTCCTATACTGCCCTGGCATTTTACGGGCCCAAAACTGTGAGTAGTCTGGAAACCAAATTTCTCAAAATGACTGTTCAGGGGTATAAGCATCTGCAAATTTTGATGACAGGTGGTCTATGAGGGGGCAAATTTTGTGGAATCGGTCATAAGCAGGGTGGCCTCTTAGATGACAGGATGTATTGGGCCTGATCTGATGGATAGGAGTGCTAGGGGGGTGACAGGAGGTGATTGATGGGTGTCTCAGGGGGCGGTTAGAGGGGAAAATAGATGCAATCAATGCACTGGGGAGGTGATCGGAAGGGGGTCTGAGGGGGATCTGAGGGTTTGGCCGAGTGATCAGGAGCCCACACGGGGCAAATTAGGGCCTGATCTGATGGGTAGGTGTGCTAGGGGGTGACAGGAGGTGATTGATGGGTGTCTCAAGGTGTGATTAGAGGGGGGAAATAGATGCAAGCAATGCACTGGCGAGGTGATCAGGGCTGGGGTCTGAGGGCGTTCTGAGGTGTGGGCGGGTGATTGGGTGCCCGCAAGGGGCAGATTAGGGTCTAATCTGATGGGTAACAGTGACAGGTGGTGATAGGGGGTGATTGATGGGTAATTAGTGGGTGTTTAGAGGAGAGAATAGATGTAAACAATGGATTTGGGAGGTGATCTGATGTCGGATCTGCGGGCGATCTATTGGTGTGGGTGGGTGATCAGATTGCCCGCAAGGGGCAGGTTAGGGGCTGATTGATGGGTGGCAGTGACAGGGGGTGATTGATGGGTGGCAGTGACAGGGGGTGATTGATGGGTGATTGACAGGTAATCAGTGGGTTATTACAGGGGAGAACAGATGTAAATATTGCACGGGCGAATTGATAAGGGGGGGGTCTGAGGGCAATCTGAGCGTGTGGGCAGGTGATTGGGTGCCCGCAAGGGGCAGATTAGGGTCTAATCTGATGGGTAACAGTGACAGGTGGTGATAGGGGGTGATTGATGGGTAATTAGTGGGTGTTTAGAGGAGAGAATAGATGTAAACAATGGATTTGGGAGGTGATCTGATGTCGGATCTGCGGGCGATCTATTGGTGTGGGTGGGTGATCAGATTGCCCGCAAGGGGCAGGTTAGGGGCTGATTGATGGGTGGCAGTGACAGGGGGTGATTGATGGGTGGCAGTGACAGGGGGTGATTGATGGGTGATTGACAGGTAATCAGTGGGTTATTACAGGGGAGAACAGATGTAAATATTGCACGGGCGAATTGATAAGGGGGGGGTCTGAGGGCAATCTGAGCGTGTGGGCAGGTGATTGGGTGCCCGCAAGGGGCAGATTAGGGTCTAATCTGATGGGTAACAGTGACAGGTGGTGATAGGGGGTGATTGATGGGTAATTAGTGGGTGTTTAGAGGAGAGAATAGATGTAAACAATGGATTTGGGAGGTGATCTGATGTCGGATCTGCGGGCGATCTATTGGTGTGGGGGGGTGATCAGATTGCCCGCAAGGGGCAGATCAGGGGCTGATTGATGGGTGGCAGTGACAGGGGGTGATTGACGGGTGATTGACAGGTGATTGACAGGTGATTGACAGGTGATTGACAGGTGATCAGGGGGGATAGATGCATACAGTACACGGGGGGGGGGGTCTGGGGGGGGTCTGGGGAGAATCTGAGGGGTGGGGGGGTGATCAGGAGGGAGTAGGGGGCAGATTAGGGACTTAAAAAAAAAATAGCGTTGACAGATAGTGACAGGGAGTGATTGATGGGTGATTAGGAGGGTGACTGGGTGCAAACAGTGGTCTGGGGGGTGGGCAGGGGGGGGTCTGAGGGGTGCTGTGGGCGATCAGGGGGCAGGGGGGGGGGAAATCAGTGTGTTTGGTGCAGACTAGGGTGGCTGCAGCCTGCCCTGGTGGTCCCTCGGACACTGGGACCACCAGGGCAGGAGGCAGCCAGTATAATAGGCTTTGTATACATTACAAAGCCTATTATACACTGTTGCAGCGGCGATCCGGATGCCAGTAACCCGCCGGCGCTTCCGAACGGCCGGCGGGTTACGGCGAACGGGGGGCGGAGCCAGTCCCCGGCGGCTGATCGCGTCACGAATGACGCGATCGCCGCATAGCCACTCCCGCAGCCGCCCCCGCCGATGGGCGTATTGCGGTCGTTTGGGCCCAGACTTTGCCGCCGCCCATCGGCTGGGGGCGGTCGTTATGTGGTTAAAATGCATTTAGAATAAAAAAATTCTTAGCAAAATGTACTATCCACAGAAAGCCTAATTGGTGGCGAAAAAAACGAGGTATAGATCATTTTCTTGTGATAAGTAGTAATAAAGTTATTAGGGAATAAAAGGGAGGAGCGCTGACAACTGAAAATTGCTCTGGTCCGTTAGGATAAAAACCCTTGGGGGTGAACTGGTTAAACAGGTTGAAAAACAAAAAAGTGCATAACGTGCAGAGTTATCACCTCACCAGTGCTGGCTGCAGTCACTTATGCCTCCAATAGCAACCAAGCAGCTCAGGGTTACCCAACCCACTAGGAAAGTATAGGGGGACGAAGACCAAAAAGCCCTCCAACTAGAAAGCAATGCTTGCTGCGATTTGCCTTCTTAAAACAGAAGGTACTTGCAATAATTCAGCTTTAAGTGAACCTCTGGTTACACACAATGCACGGCGACTGAATATGCAAATAATCTATTTATGCCCTAGAAGCCAGGCTTGCATTCAGAAATGGCATGCTATACACCAGCCGTTCTGGATGCAAGCCTGGCTTCAAGGGCCTAAAGAGATGTGCATATTCAGTAGCAGTGCATTGTGGGTAACCAGAGGTTCACTTAAAGCTGAATTATTGCAAGTACCTTCTGTTTTAAGAAGGCAAATCACACCATGATATGCCTCCAATCAATGCCGATCTATTCAAACCATCTAGCCCCATCACAGCTCACAAACACAAAAACAAACAAAAACCACTTAGGTTCAAAGAAGAGCCAATGCTGATACCTTACCTTAGGCCCCCCCCTTTTCACCTTAATCCATCTCTGCATCCAATACTTTAAACCTTGGACCCAGAACAAGTATACAAACGTTTGCCTACACTACCATTGTTTCAGGTGAGTGGTTATTGAAGTAAAGGAAGCCACGCGATCAATTACTCTGAGCAGAAACAAATTCCATGCATACACTTATGTTCTGCCAATCAAATGCAGCTCCTGCTCCAATTAGCCAATATCTTTCAGGCGGTCAATACTTTTAATTGATTTTTGGCCAAAATCAATAGACAAGTTTTGTGGCATTGATTTCCAGCAGATCACTAAATCTAACAGAAAAATTGGTGTATATGGCCTGCTAAGGTAAGCTCAGCAGAGCAGCCAGGCAACTGGCATTTGTTAAAAGTAAATATGAAAGCCTCCCTATCAGTACCCTTGTGGAAATCTAAAGGGTTTGTACAGTAGAGTGAGTAAGTGACCTGGCATAAGTGGTAAGGGGCAGCTTTTGCACTGTAGCTCTGTCCCCCAGCACTTGTCATTGTTATTACGTGGCGATGCTCGGTGCTGGAGGGGATCAAAGTGTGACTTTTCCAGCACTGTTCCACATGGTGGGACAAAGTGCTGGACCAGATCTGGTAGTGGTGTTGCTATAGGAAACCCAAATGCACTCACGTAGGATACATCTTGTGGCACAGCAGCAGAGGATAGGGCCAGCAGCGATCAGTGTCGGATTCGGTCCGACACTGAAGAGGATGACTATATTTTAATCGACAAACAAAGCCATCTACAGGCAGCCAGATTTACTATGTTGGACTAAGGGTACATACACACATCAGACTAAAATGAAAGATCAGACCAATCTTACCACCCTTCCTGTAGTATGAGAGCCATACTCTACACAGTCTTTTCTATGGAGCTGAACTAAACATCAGAAAAAAATCTTTGCAAGATGCTGCACACACAGATGCTGTACAGACACAAAAGATCAGTATCTGCAAAAGATCT
This sequence comes from Hyperolius riggenbachi, assembly GCF_040937935.1. Classification (NCBI taxonomy): domain Eukaryota; kingdom Metazoa; phylum Chordata; class Amphibia; order Anura; family Hyperoliidae; genus Hyperolius; species Hyperolius riggenbachi. The sequence continues at coordinate 252,549,846 of NC_090651.1, forward strand.
GTTCCTGCCAAAAATCCATTCCTGCAAATTGCAATGATAGTCTGAGATCTGCAGATCATCATACATACATGATTTAACTGACATTCATCTGCAGATCAAGCAATCTGAAAATCCATCCTGGTGGATCTGATCTGCAGATGAATGTCAGTTAAATCATGTGTGTATGATGATCTGCAGATCTCATAGACTATCATTGCAATTTGCAGGAATGGATTTTTGGCAGGAACAGATCTTTTGCAGATACTGATCTTTTGTGTCTGTACAGATCCGTGTGTGCAGCATCTTGCAAAGATTTTTTTCTGATGTTGAGTTCAGCTCCATAGAAAAGACTGTGTAGAGTATGGCTCTCATACTACATGAAGGGTGGTAAGATTGGTCTGTGATCTTTCATTTTAGTCTGATGTGTGTATGTACCCTAAGTCGGACATTGGACCTATAGAGGAAAGAGGTCAATGTTGGAGATGCACATTATGCCCACCAATTCAACTTCCTGCAAGTTCTATTACTGCACTGGAATTACAACTGTAGCATCTTGCTCATTATGCCAGAAACTGTCAAGCTGCTTTTACACAACTCTGACCAACCTTTCTAAGGTCTCAAACCCACAAGAAATCACTGCAGTGCTTTAAAATGGCCACGGTGCTGTGTGCAGAGATTCCTAGTGCGATTGCGATTCCCCAATGCTTGGAAGCGCTAACAGACAAAATAAAAAAAAAAACCCACACATACTTGCCAGGCTTCCGAACTGTCCATAGCCCCAATCCCCCAAAGGAAGAGGTCAGAGGTGCTTCTCTATGACCAGAGAAGAACCTGTGACCTTTCTTTAGGGGGCAGGTCTACAGAAAGAAGAACATCGCAAGCACACTAGTGTGTTCCCCACTACCCACTTTCATTGGCAAAGCATTTTTGAGAATCGCCAGCAATCCCAAAACGCTGCCAAAATGTCCCTAGTGGGTTCCAGCCCTAATTGTACGCCCCTTTCTTAAACTAAGGTTATCATTGCCTATATTATTCACAGATGATACAGAACACATAGGATATACATATCAGAACACTGATATCAATATCGCTGCAGAAGTCTGGACCTCTTTAGGTGTGTCTCCCAGACGTCAATACACTAGTAACTGTCACCAACAATGCTGATTACTTGTGCAGTGACAACTAACCAAGGTAGACAAGGAGATCCCAATTCCTGAAAAGGAATACATGTATACACCAGATGTGTCTTGAATTTGGTAACAAGGCACACTACTATTAACATGACAATACGATGCAGCCACAAACAGTGCAACAAGTAATATGGTTAGCAAGAAATTTGGTAGAGGGCAGGGCATGTACAATTAAAGTAAACGAGATAAATTGCAAAGTATTTTTATTTTTACTTACCTGGGACCTCCCTCCAACCCCCTCTAGTCCCTTCAGCTCCCTTGGAGTTCATCCAGTCCCCTCCTTTGCACCACTGAGGCACACAATCCAGCTGGGTTGGGGGACCATTGTTTACACCCCCCCCCCCCCGATCATGCACCCATATCGGGAAGCATTGTGTGAAAGTGCAGTTACAATCTTCATTACGATATGCAGAATGCTCCCAGCTACAGGAGCGAAATCAGAGTGTGTGCACATCCAGGGCTGTGCATGTGCAGTGGCCCACGACTCAGCAGATATGACTGACAGCAGCAACACCGAGGAGACTGGAAGGATGGCAAGTGAGGATATGGACTACAGCGGTCTGGAAAAAGCCTCAGGTAAGCATCCATTGATGCAAGCTATCTTAGATGCACTTAAAAACGGATCCGAGATGAAAAACCACACACACAAAAAAGTTTAGATAGTTTACACAGCATATCAATCTGCAAACAGCTTCAACAGTTTATGAATATTTATTCCTGGGGGCTGGAGATGCCATCAGCTTGCCTGTATGTAAATTCAGTCCCCTTTCCTCCTCCCCTCTGCCTCTGAAATCTCTGGCTAGTAACACCTCCCCCTCCCTAGAATGAGCTCCTATAAGCTCCCACTGTGAAACGCTGTGGGCGAGGCTTGTTTAGTTTATAGGGAATAGAGTATTAAAAAAAATAAAATAAAAATAAATTGTATTTGGCTTGAGGAATGCAATTATGCAAGGAGTAAACGTTTCTCAGATCCACTTTAAGTGGCAGACAATATGTGAAGCTTGGAACTGGGCTAATCAAAATAGTCAGGATCTGCATCTGGTTGGATAGTACCAAATTATATACGATTTGCATTACATCTGCATACAGGTCAAAGTTAGCATCTGGATCTCCTCTAGTGAGGATACACCCACAAGGCTGCATACAATTTTGATTGGCCAATTTTACTACCTCCATGTAGGACAACCGCCCAAGGATTGTGGAGGTAAGTTCTCATACTACATGGAAGTGGTAAAGATGGCCAATCAAAATTGAATGTGTGTATTAAAACAATCCAGTCCTTAGACCCATAACTTTCATCGTCCTAACAGCAAATATGGCGAATGACTTAACTGAAATGTTGCAGCTTTAAGAGAGGCAAGTTGCTCCTTATTACCAACATAGTAAAACCACACAACTTATTTCCTTGTACATACATTAGATGTTTCTCAGCTAAGACCATCTCTGACAAGAATCTAGCAGGTCTACAGGAGCCTGACGCATTGCCAAGGGGTCTGTAGTGCCGGATCATCTCAGCTTAGCGCAGAACAAGAGCATTGCTCTCCTTAACCCTCCAGTGCCACATGTTCTTTCTCCCAGCTCCATAGAAATAGAACACGTTGCTAGAGAGCGCAAACCTAAACTGCCAATCCCTGCAGGAAATGGTAATTGCATGTGTGAACACCTTTTGTTTTAAATACACCAACACTTAAAGTGGACCTGAACTCTTACACAGAACTAGAGGAAAACATAGAAATGCACCGTGTGTAATCAGAGTTTAGCCTGTCTAATTCCCCCTCATCTGTGACTAAGCACAAGTTTTCAATTTGATCTCATAGCAGGGTCAGCTGGCTGCCATAGCAGAGAAGCCAATTTGTACACACAGGATTTTAACAATATGGCTGCTTCCATGAAGGCAGGACGTACACAGACTGCAGATTTATTGCAGGATTTGCATCAGCTGTAAAAAAAAAAAAAAAAAAAAAAAGTTTTTCTTTAAAGGTCATTAAGCTGTGGTTTTTTTTAAATAGAGCAGAGGGGGCGTTCTGAGTTCAGATCCGCTTTAAAACACATTTATAGCTCTTTAATATGTCAAAGTGCCTGCTCCAAATCATAATCTGGCAGTTTCATTAGCGACTGCCTGCAGAAAAACAGACACTGGACCAAATATTTAATAAACTATTTTTCTTTATTACAGAATTTATTATCTACAGAATTATAAAGATTAAAACTGTACAAGTAACAAACTGTAGACAGAAGGGCAATAGTAAGCCACTTTTTGAGTTGGAAGACTACTTGCACAGAAAGTATTTCAGAAGGCAGAAAGAATCAAATCTTTGACAAATCCCTCATTGTGCAATACAGCAAGAGTCCTTCTCCAGCAAAACAAGATGGCTTCTAGGCAAGGTAGAGGAGGATGCCAATCTGCCCTTACAGTCTTGGCACTAATGTGCACTTAAAGGATCTGAGTCAGGTTCTCTTTTCGTACCCTACAGCAGCAGTATTTTTGGCTCCCATTACCTAAACACTGCAGACATCGCCATTCCATGGGTTGAGGCCATCACAGGGCCTGAACTGGGTGTATTGCCAGAACTGGCCATATTTAGCCTTACCCACAAAACGGCTGCCTTCAGCATTCAAAGGTAAAGGGGGCACTTTACACAAATTCACATACCTACAAACATAAAAACCAAGCCATTGTACCTGTGCATACTTAACATTTCATTCATTTAGATATGCATGGACTTTAAAGTGACCATGAAGAAGTTGATGGATACTGGGGTTAGTGAGGGGGTTATAGGTGCAGAGCAATGAGGAAGCAGGGGTGGATTTAGGAAGTCTGACCAATTGAGCTGGTCATTCAAGCACATCTAAAATTGGCAGGTGTAATAGTTGCCCATTATAAGAAGGGCCTGCTTTAATGCCTAATGTGACATAGCAAACTGGAAAACTGTAGCATATTTGATCCAGAAGCCTTTGGGACTAGCAATTTCCAAGAACCCTCACCTGTGCACACTCAGTACAAACAAAAATGCTGCTAAATAGGGAATCCTGTAGCAGAAGAGTACTACAAAAGCAGGAAGTGCTGCCTTCAGGACCTACAGTCAATGTAACAGTATATATTAACCAGCTAAACACCTTACAATACTGGCTATACATTACACTCATTTCACAGATGAAACCATTTCAGGGCAGGATGAAAAGGGAGGAGAGCTAGACCCTCAAGGTGTTAGTACAATCCACTTCCCTTTAGGTCATGTTCCAGTGACAAAAGCCTCTAGAACAAAAATGAGGAATTATGTAGACTGCAAAACACCTGCCAGTACTGCTAGCCCTTGCATCCACACCTCAACTTCAACAGGCAAAAACTTTGCAGTCCCCTAGAAACAAGATATTAGTTTAGTCTTCTAAAACCAAGCATTTCCCAATTAACGCAAGATTATATTGCACTTAAATTTCAAAAAGTCAACTTCCTGTTTCAGATTAATACTTGCTGTTTCCCCTGACTTCATGCAGAAAGAGTATGAGCTATGGTGTGGCAGCACAAGCTTCCCTTCCCCCAATAAAAGGCAAATAGCTGCAAATCTGTCTTTACCTACTTCCACGTAGGGGTGCTCTTCTGTTAAACCAAGCAGATTACCTGATACCAGACAACACAGCCCCTCCCAATAGTCAGGATAGGCAGAGTTGCAGCCAATATCTAGAGCTTGCACTTTAAGGTGTGACTGGGGGACAAAGTTATACATCCAATAAAAAATTAGCCAAGCTAGGTCTAGTCATTTAAAACCAAGTGAAAGTAGTCGGGAACTTAATCTAATCCAACAGACTTTAGTGTTTAGGCACAATAGCAGGTAAAAGACGGGACACACATTTAAAAAAAGTCAAATACTTAAGAGCCCATGACGTGGGCATATGAAAACAGGTATTCATCCTGTCCATAAAGCCAATTACATTAAAAAACATAAAAAAAAAACAAACAAACTCTTCAGTCTCATGTAAATATCCTTCATAGAAAAAAAAAAAAAAAAAAAAAAAGCTGATGTGGCAAGGTCCAAGAAGAAGAGTCCTGGAGGTATTTCATAGTCGGAAGCATGCAAGTGAGGAATCTGTACCACTATCTTCCTACAGACAAGCATTCAGGACAAGAGTGGAGCCTTGGGATGCATAGCATTGGGTTACAGGACCAGTCCAGTGCAGTACTATATGGCTTGTCAGTGATATAGTAGGTAGCCTTTTAAAGATGCTGGCAGTGGAAGTGCTTGGATTTCACTCAGTCTCTCTTTTCCCAATGCGAGACGGACAGACCGTCGGCACAAGTCCATTAGAGGCAAAGGTTCAGCTAGAAAGAAAAACATGAAAAATATATGTTATGCAATGATTCTGAGGAGCACCCTGAAATATTCCTTGTTTAGTAGAGATCCTAACATTAAATACATTGGGTGGCTGTGCAGTGAGGCCAACCCTTCAGGTAAAGCAGAATAAGGATATGAAAAAAAAAAAAAAAAAAAAAAAAAAAAAACACAACAGCATTCATGTATGAACATGAGCAATAGCACATTGCAGTTCAAGCTTGAAAACTAGTTTTTAATACAAACCATGGCGGTCCAGCAGGGGGGCAGATGGGATACAAAGACATGTTCCCTGCTGCATTACATGCCTCTGTGCCCCCTCCCCACTATAACCCCCCCAAATTGGCGACAACTGTCGCTATTTCAGAGAGTAACGGAAGGAGAGAGAGATTCCCTGCTCTAAATGCCCATGGGGTTCCTGCAGGCTTTCCACAGCTGCCATTGTGCAGCTGCCTCTCCCTGGCCACTCCCCCACCTTCCTGCATGCTGGGAGAGCATCTCTCTTCTTCCAGCGTCGTGAACCCAGAGGTCACAAAAGTGAAAGTGGCAGACTGCAGGCCAACAGAGTGGTGGAGACAGCAGCTACCTGACGGGCTACCCAGCCCCCCGGATCAGGTAGCATAGTTTTTATTTAATTTGACCGCACCTCGGGCTCCCTTAAAGTGTAGTGTTATATACTTTTAATTTTTGATTTAAGTGTCACTTTATTCTCGTTAGAACCTACTTGTATGTGACGCCGCTACATTTAAAGAGAACACAATTAGAGGAATATGGAGGCTGATAGGTTTGTTTCCTTTTAAATAATGCCAAATTCCTGGCTGTCCAGCTGATCATCTGCCTCTAATACTTAATGCTGGGAATACACCATGAGTTTGGCAGATAGGTGGCTCGATTGATCAAGATCTGACCGGTCGGAAATTATATTTTTTTCTAAACGACTTTCCTCATAGAAATGAATGGAAATTGATCAGAAAACCAATTGGGGTGGGGGGGGGGGGGGGGGGGGTAAAGCGGTCATAAATTAAATCTGCCAAACCAACTCATGTATTCCCAGCATAAGCCTTAAGGGTCCCATACACTGAGCAGATTGATCGCAAGTTGATTGACCGGCCAATCGATTTGCAGCCGATTGCAATCGATCTGACATGCTGGAAAATCTAGGTCGAACTGTTGAGATTGCTTATTTTGCATTGGACATATTGGAAATCTAAAGGCAAAAAAATGCCATCATATCGATTTTCAGTAGATTTCATACTGAAATTTATTGGAAATTGTTCCTAGTAAAAAAAAAAAAAAAAAAAAAAAAAAAAAAAAAGTTCCTAAACACAGATAGATCATAAATCTGACGATCTATCTGCTGCTAATCTAATGGAGTGTATGGCCAGACCCTGAACAAGCTTGCAGATCAGAGGTCTATGACAAATCTGACAAGATTAAAGGTGGCCATACACTCGTTAGATTAGCAGCAGATAGATCATCAGATAGATTTCCTATCTGATGTATTTAGGAACATTTTTTTTTTTACTAGGAACAGATTCCAATAGATTTCAGTTTCAAATCTATTGAAAATCGTTCTGATGGCATTTTTTTTGCCATCAGATTTCCTTTAGGGCCAATGCAAAATGTTAGGCAATCTCAACAGATCGACCTAGATTTTCCAGCCTGCCAGATAGATCATGATCAAAATTGGTAGCAAATCGGCTGAGTGTATGGGCCCCTTAACTGTATGCGCATTTCAGGTGTGTGATTTAGACCCCATTGAGCAGAGGAATCAGCAGGACAGCCAGGCAACTTCTATTGTTTAAAGCCCCATCTACACCATGGGACATTGTAGCGATCCGGCGGCTCGATTAGCCGCCGGATCGCCTCTTCCGCGTGCCCGCCGCGTCCCCGCGCCACATTCGATTCCCCGCTCGTCCCCGCTTATCTCCCGCACGATTCCCTGCCATTGTCCCCTTGCGGGGATCGAGCAGGGAATCGGCGGTGCGAAGATCCGTCCTGCCGGATCTTATCAATCGAGCCGCATCAGCGGCTCGATTGATCAGGAGCATCGCGGCCGCATCTACGCGTGTAGATGCGGCTTAAAAGTAAATAAATTGCACAGCTTCCATAGGTTTCACACCTCAGGCTCCTTTTAATGAGAATTCTAAGTCATTCTAAGTCAATAAGCCTCATGTAACTATATTCCTTCAGCTGCTCGCTACATATGCAAGCCCTTGTCTAGAGGAAACCTTTGCACCATAAGGCAGATATTAAACCCTTATACAACACAAAGTGAAGGAGTCCCATTGATAGTGGGCTGGTATGGAAAACAAACAATACAATCTGAGCCATCTATTAGGACACCTGGCCTAGAAGCACTGATTCATAGCAACTTTCTGCTGTAATGAGCTACACTATAGTTGTGCCCAGAGTTCAGACACATGCGGTTGTCAGATATTGACTGCTTTGAACATTCAACGTGCTTCTATACAGTATTCCTTAAAAGGAATCAGGCATCAGGATACCAAATCTAAACTTACTTACCTGGGGCTTTCTCCAGCCCCTCACAGCTGTATATCCCACGTTGTCTGCTCCGTTTGCAGCCCCCGGCCCGGAGTTCCCACATGGTGCAGACGATTACCTCAGGGTCGTCCTTACTGCGCCTGTGTGAAGCGCCACTGTCAATCAAGCCCACATCGTACAGTGTACTGCACCTGCGCAGTATGCCACAGGCAATGTGGGTTTGATTGACAGCGGCACTTCACACAGGCGCAGTAAGGACGACCTCGGCACCGTGCGGGGCCCCCCAGCCTGCGGCTGTGAACAGAGCTGTCTGCGTGGGACAGACAGCTGCGAGGGGCTGGAGAAAGCCCCAGGTAAATAAATCAGATTTGGTATCCTGATGCCTGAGGATTCCTTTAAAGAGGCACTATGATGAATTAAGATTATACTGCAGTGTTCTCCCCAGAATTTTTTTCTCCAGCTGGGTGGCATGGAAAAGGAGCCCGGTGGGGCCTGGTGGAGAATGTAGGGCCGGCGCATGGCTACTTACAGCATAGGAGTAGGATGAGGAGGTGAGCTGATGACAGCCGGGTGCTCACCAAAATTAGCCGAGGGGAGCACCCGCTTAAAAGAGCCTGGGGAGAACACTGTACAATTCGTCTAACAGAACTATAAAATAAAAATATTACAGTAGAAAGTTTTTATCACCTAATCTTCACGTCAGTAAAGTCTCGTCTTCATGACGGACTTTGGAAGAGTACACTCTTAATGGGAAGGATTAGGTTCAGCCATTATGGCAATTCCCCCCATGGGTCTTTGCACGGATTAGAACGTCTTCCACAGGAGCACCAGTGGGAGTGGTATCAGTCTAGCTGTGCTATTCGTATGGCCGTGTAGCACCTCTAGACCCTCACTGCAACATTTGCAGGCCCATTCCTGACATGTGCAGCACTCATCAGAATGAATGAGACATGGAGCAGCTGGGCATGCAAGTGCTATGTGAATTCCTAGAGTTGACACTAACGGCCCTTTTCCACCTGCAGTCGCTAGCTGAATCGCAAAACCGGCGATCCCGACGTTTTGCGGCCGCGATTTTGCTATGCACTGCATAGCAAAATCGCGGCAAATATCGCTCCGCCGCACGTTCGCGTAAAAAACGAATCGCGGTAGTGGAAATGACCTACCGCGATTCCTATGTTAAAAAGCAAACCGTAGCGATTGTAAAATTGCTAGCGGTTTGCGACTTTGCGATTCAGCCAGCGCAAACGCGCTGGTGGAAAAGGGTCCTAAACCAGGGGTGTCAAACTCAAATACAAAGTGGGCCAAAACTGAACACTAGGACCAAGTCGCGGGCCAACCTCAAGGTCTACTGGCCACCTTCCTTCTACAGTTCCCTGGTGTCTAGTGATCCTCATCCCGCCCTTATACAGTGTCCTGTTGTCTAGTGGCCCCCATCCTTCCCTGTACAGCTCCCCAGTTTGCATGCTTTCCTCATACCTCCCCCATATTGCTTACCCTGTGATCTTGCGCTTCACCCCCAATATAGCTTCCCTGGCAGTCTAGAGTGGGCCAAATATAATGCAGAGTGGGGAAACCACGTGGGGGTCAAATTTAAAGGGAACCAGAGAGGATTAAATATACATACCTGGAGCTTCCTCCAGCCCCATACGCATGGATCGATCCCACGCCGCCGTCCTCCGCTGCCTGGATCTGCCGCCACCGGGTCCAGTCATTGCCGCGAGTTGGCGGACGCGGCCAATACTCCGCATCACAGGGTGCTCTCTCCATACAGATACGCATGTGGCTGCCTATTGCGCAGTCGCATGTGTACGGGTATGGAGGGAGCCCCTGTGATGCGGACAATTGGCCGTGTCCGCCAGAAGCAGCGGGCCCGATGCAGGTGGATCCAGGAAGCGGAGGATGGCGGCGTGGGAGCGATCCAGGCTTATGGGGCTGGAAGAAGCCCCAGGTATGTATAAAATCATTTTCTATTTTGGCTGGCCATTCCTCTCTGGTTCCCTTTAATGGCTGAGAGTCAGATTTAGCCCACGGGCCAGAGTGTGACATGTATGCTCTAAACCAGGCTTTCTCAACCAGGGTTCCCTGGAACCCCAGGGTTCCTTGAAGACTCTGCAGGGGCTCCTTGGCATTTTACCCCATCGTGGGGGAAGTATAATAGAGCACACTATAATAGGTGGTACTGTAACAAGAAGCACTAAATTGGGGGGTCAGGAGACAGTATAATGAGTGGCAGTGTAATAGGAGATCGTGAAATTAGCAGCCTAACCTATTTAAAGACCATGCCTCCTGAAAAATAAATGCAGGGGTTCCTCAAGACCAAAAAATTGTTTGCAAGGGTTCCTTGAGATCCAAAAGTTATTTACAGGGTTCCTCCATGGTAAAAAGGTTGAGAAAGGCTGCTCTAAACCTATAAATTAAAGGAATACTATCGATTCACTTTTTTTCAATTGACACAGGAATTGTTTGGGAAGTGCTGCTAAGTACTGGTGTATACATTTTAGTAGCAACTTCTTTGTTTACTGTTATCAAAATACATTCAATCTTTACTGACCCCAAAACTGACAGCTGACTGAGCCATGAGGAGAGGGGAAATTCCCCTCACACTTGATCAGTTAACTCTATGTGCAGCTCTGTGTGTGACAGAGAAGAGAGCTCCCAACAGCTGCAGCTCCTGTGTCTTGTGTTTCTGACTGAAGTGTCTGAAGAGAGCAGAGGAAATGTAACTAATTGTCACAGCTACAATGTGAAGAGAGGGAAACAAGAGCCCGATATGGTGTAGTATGTTAATGTAATGGTATCTGGTGATAAAGAAGGTGATTATACTCACAAAGGTAGGTCACCACCAAGGCAACCACTGGGGGAGCAGGCGGGGAGAATTATAACCTGACCCCGCTCAGGTCTAAGAAGTCGCTCTCTGTAGATGGGAAAAAAAAGTGCGGATACACCCCTCCACCAAGGGTGGATTAAATTATTTTGTAGCAGGATAACAGAGGCGCCAGGTAGAGTAAAATTAATTAAAACCGTTAAAAAGGGCGAAGTGGGTGGACTCACCTCCCTTCTGGAAGAAATGGCCAGACAACGGGCAAGTTACTTGCAGTTTAAAGTAACATTTAATAACCACTCCAAAAATGCACCGCCTTTCATGGGTAACAGTCCCGCTTCTTCAGGCAAACTATTTTTGGAGGGTACACTGTCTGGTCAAGAGCTGGGTATAGCGCCTCTGGACAGAGGCGCTATACCCAGCTCTTGACCAGACAGTGTACCCTCCAAAAATCGTTTGCCTGAAGAAGCGGGACTGTTACCCATGAAAGGCGGTGCATTTTTGGAGTGGTTATTAAATGTTACTTTAAACTGCAAGTAACTTGCCCGTTGTCTGGCCATTTCTTCCAGAAGGGAGGTGAGTCCACCCACTTCGCCCTTTTTAACGGTTTTAATTAATTTTACTCTACCTGGCGCCTCTGTTATCCTGCTACAAAATAATTGTCACAGCTATCCATACTGTTTTTTGCTTTCAGAGTTTGATGTTTGATATTTGCTTTCTGTAGTCTGATATGCAACTCTGGCTGTGCATTGAAGCAGACACCCCTTCTGCAATTGATTTGTCCCAATATAGCCAAATCCTACCCTCAATTACAGCTTTTGCCTCTGATATTTAACATGAAACGTAGGAAAATGTTTACACAGCTACTTAGACATTATTTGTACATTGTCATTTTAGAACACTTGGGTATCGATAGTATTCCTTTAATGTCAAAATAAAGACTTTTTTTTGTAAAAAAAAAGACAGAGTAGGGATGGCCAATGAGCTGCTAAATGAGATTATACAAATTATATTCAGCTTGGAACTGTAGCAGCAGAAGATTGAGAAAGCTGTTCCGCATGTTCTCAGTGCATTCCATCACATAGTGAAGCATACAGTCAATGAAAGGTTATGCCTCAGTCACTATTGTGCACATTTTGCAGTATAGCAGTGCGCTACAATGTTGCAGGTTATGCTGTAATTGAGCAGACAAACTGAAGGGACATCCAGGTAAACCATGTGCTCAAGAACAGGATACAAAGTCCATGCAAAGCACAGTGGGAGAAGGCAAGAAAAAAGTCTGGCACTATGGTTTATTGCCAGCACGTGGCAACATCTGACATGATTTTTGCATGTTGTTGCTTCCATGCTCTTTTTTTGATACTGCTTGCACTGTTACCACATGCTGACAATAAACCATAGTGCCAGACTTTTCTTGCCTTCTCCCACAATCACTTTGACACCTCCCACAGGAGCACTAGAGGAAGTGGGA